>NC_056040.1:25262851-25570543 GCF_004379255.2 Salvia splendens
CTAAACCCAAAGGGTATGGATGCAATGTGCTACAAGACATTAAATCAAGCCTTTTGTACATTAAACTAAGTCGTTCGTACAATACGAAGCCATATTCGTACATCATGATCCGTGTGAAACTAAAAACCCAAAGGATACAAACAGAAATTATAGGAAATTGTTAGTAATATGCCATAGCCAAATGGATTGCTAAACCCTAGGGGAAGGGAGTTATCTCCCGGCCATTGGTGAAGTTTTCTTTAGTCGGTCGGTACTACAACCTAGCCCGATGGATTGGTAAACCCAAAGGGTATGGATTCAACGTGCTGCAAGACATTAAACTAAGCCTTTTGTACATTAAACTAAGTCCTTTGTACATTTCTAAGTCATATTCGTACATCCAGTTCTGTATGAAACCAAAACCAAATGATACAAATAGAAATTATATAAGATAATGTACGAAAACAGTATAATAATGTACATCGTCACTTTTAAACATAGCCATCATAAGGACTTGATGTATGAGTTGATATAAAGTTGTTGCAAAATAATTAAATTAATCAAGTAATATTTTCAAGATTAAGAAAGAATAATAAACTAATGCAATATAACTATCAAATCATGGGAGGCGTGAATTAATGAAAATATACAATATTCAGTTATAATACTCCATTCGTCCCTGAAAATTTGTCAGTTATTTGCGATTTTTTCCGTCCTAAAAAATTTATCACCTTTCACTTTTACTATATTTGGTAGTAGACTCACATTCCACTAATTAATTTACACTCACATTGTTTTATAAAATAAATATATAAAAGTAAGACCCGTATTCCACTAACTTTTTCAGCTCACTTTCTACTCCCTCCGTCCCAAGGTAGTTGGGGCGTTTCTCTTGAGCACAAGATTTAAGAAATTGATTTGTTAAAGGTTATAGTAAAGAGAGTAAAGTAAGAGGGAGTATAAAGTTTTTACCAAAAAAAGAAATGATTCAGCGATATTGGGACAAACAAAAAAGGAATATGATTCAACTAACTTGGGACGGATGGAGTATTATATCTATTAGGGATAGTGGCACCTAATATCATGGAACTTTCAAAAAGTTAGATTTTTCCCACGAACTTTGAAATTGGCAAATACTATGTGACATCCCTAACCGAAAAACATGCATTGTTTTGCATATTAACATATTTCATTGTTATTTTTACTATAGATATGTTAAGTGTGTGCCATAGAGGATATATTTAGTGTTACGATCAATCAGTATAGTCGAATAAATAGATTATATAATTATAAATTATTTTTGTATATATTAAATATACATTATAAATGTGTATACATGTGTTGTAACGTGTGCAGTGTAAATGGGACTATATGGTACTATTCATGAACGTACTTTACATATATACATATATATAAATTTAGATTTTGGATCGACTAAGGTTATATATATTAAAAAAATAAATATGCGTACGTGGCATAGCAAATGAGCATTTTCATGTATTAGTTTGCAGCTCAAGTGTTTACAAAATTACCCGTTATTAGTTTTTCACTTATACGTGTTTTCCTTATAAATATTTAACAAAATACAAGTGAGTCACCTAGCTTTTGCAGCTGACATGTATTAGGACTATAGAGTATATATTCGCTCCGTCCCTCTGTAGTAGATGCGTTTCTTTTCGGCACGAGATTTAAGAAATTGTGTTAAAAGTGAGAAAGTGAAGGGAGAATAAAGTAGGAAAGAAAAAAGGTAGAGAGATAAAGAAAGAAGAAAGAATAAGGTAAGAGAGTAAAGTAAGAGACAAGAAAAGTTGGTGTTTTTTGCTAAAATAGGAAATGACTCAGCTACAGAGGGACGAAAGGAGTTTTTTTTTATGAGAATGAGAAAGGGGGGATTTGAGGAAGGTACGGTAGACATATATATTTTTTTAAAGAGGGAGAGAGAGAAACGAGAGTTAGGAGAAAAGAGAACAGCAGAAAAAATATTTAGGATTCAGAAGTAACAATTATATATAATCTGAGAGTGGTAAACGAAGAGAAGGGATCAACTTTTGAGTAGTAGATCTATCGTGATCAGGTGTGTATACATCACACTTTTAATTTTACATATGTTATTGTTACGCAGTTAATTGCTATACGTATGATTGGAGTGAGTAATTGGATTGTTTAGAATATTTTGTGGAATATGATATGGATATGTGACTGGTGCAATGAAAATGTGAGTGATGCAATTGATTTATTTATATATGGCATTCAAATTATTTTTGTATCATTGGATTAAAGAGGATATGTGACAGTCTTGTCCTGAGTCTGATGTCAATGGAAATGGAAATAGACCTACGGGTCATATACAATGATAACTGACCTACGGGTCAAAGAAAATATGCAAAGAGGGACCTTCGTGGAAAGGTCAAATGCAAAGAGGGGCCTCCGTGGAAAAGGTCAAATCAAAGAGGGGCATTCGTGGAAATGTCAAATAATTAAAGGGGACCTTCAGGTCGTGTACAATGGAAATCCCGGGCAGATACCAGGCTAGATCCGTCACAGAATAATAAAAAGAACAGAGAGACATATGCATATGAATATTAAATTGTTTATGATATTTGTTACTTCTGGTGATATATGTTGGTGAAAGAATGTGTTTGATATTTGTATGTGAAATTAAAGGTAAGGTTTATATGCACTGAGTTGTGGCTCATATAAACCATTATTATTTTTCAGAAATAAGATATTAGCGAAGTTTTTGGTTGACGTGGGTCGTAGGAACTGCACGTGTTATCAGGTTCAGTGGCTGACGCGTTTTGGCAACCTTCACATCCTCAGCATTTTTGCATATAGATAAATGTATATATAGAGTGGTGAGAGGGTTCCAACACTGTTTAGAATGTTTTGAAATATGTACTTAATAAATGTTGGTTTTTGAAATTATATAATACGAGTGTTTTTATATACTTGACGTGTGGGTTATTTATTTTAAATTTTGAACTTATCTATAGTAAGTGCATACGTCATAAGGGTTGAGGTGTGACAGTTAAGGTGGTATTAGAGCGGGGATAGAATCCCGCTGGGACATAACATTCATGCATAGCATATGTTACATATTGGTTATAAGTTGCATTGCATTTGATTATCAGGAACATGGATATTCCTGGACATGTATCACCGAGGAGAGAAGGGTCAGTTGCCTTGCATCGTTCATTAACTGTTCAAGGATCTCATAAACCTGTTGCATCATCTGGGGATAAACAACAAGTACCTAGGCTGGTTGAACAAGAAGTACATGGACCAATGATGAGATAAAAAGGTAGAAATTTTAGAGAACTCCGAAAAATGGGAGCTGTTGACTTTTATGGGACTACTGACCCAGCTGTGGCTGAGATATGACTGAAGAGTGTAGAACGTGTGTTCAGTCAGATGGGTTATATTATGGAAGAACGTTTTGATTATGCAGTGTCTCTTGTTCAAGGCAATGCTTACCATTGGTGGGAGACAGTCCCACAAGTTATGATACAACCTCTAGTGCTCAGTTGGGATGACTTTCTTAGAGAATTCAGTGATAAATATATGCCAGCGGTGTATTGTGTTGAGAAGCAGAAAGAGTTTTTGTCCCTTAAGCACGGAGCTATGTTTGTAGCTGACTATGAAGTGAAGTTTACTCAGCTTTCTCGATATGCATCTGCATTGTTGCCTACAGAACAAGATAAGTGCAGACGTTTTGAAGAGGGACTGATATATGAGATAAGAAGTAAGATTACACCTTCAGATCTTCACACTTATAGTGACTTACGTGCAGCATCTATCCGAGCTGAAAGACTGGTGAGAGAGAGACATGTGTATCTAAAAAGACAAAAGGGAGGACCACCAGAGTATAAAGGTGAATTGATTTCAAGAGTTCCAAGGCGACAAGGTTTCTTTTCTCCAACACCTACATTCAGTAGATGAGGTCCACATGGCCAGAGATGTGGACGTGCACCACATTTTAATTAAGAGAGAGGACGAGTATTTGGGATGACATCACAAGCACAAACTTTATGTGTGCAGTATGGAAAACCGCATGTGGGAGAGTGTCTAGCATTTACAGGGAGTTGTTTTTACTGTGGCCAACAAGGACATTTTTATAGAGAGTGCCCTTCCAGGCCTTATATGATACCCTGTGATAGAGCAATGACTCAACCAACAGTACAAAATATGCGACCGACAACATCGAGTACGGGTTTTGGTCGAGGCCGTGGTAAAGGACAGACTATGAGTGCTCCTATAGGTAGAGGACAAGGGCAGTCAGAGGCACATGGATCTACACGCCAGGGACATGCTCATGTGTTTGCTATAAGCCAGGAAGAGGCATCTAGAGCACCTGAGGTTATTACTGGTACACTTTTACTTATATGAAACTATCGTATATGTATTAATAGATCCAGGATCAACTCATTCATTTATATCACCAGTCATTGCATTACATCTGCATAAAGAACCCAAACTTCTAAACCATAGCTTAGGTATACACACATTATTGGGTGAAGTTGTTTCAGTATACACGGTTTATCGAGATTGTATGGTCCAAGTTAATATAGTAGAATTGCCAGCAGATTTGATTCTCTTGTTCATACATGAGTTTGATATCATCCTGGGTATAGATTGGTTGTCACTCTATCGAGCTAAAGTAGATTGTTATGCTAAGGAAGTGGTGATCGAATCTCCGGGACGGGATCAAGTGATATTCTACGGTAATCGACAAATTGTTCCAACTTGTCTTATTTCAGCTACATCGGCTTTTCGACTAATACGAGGTGGATGTGAGGCATACCTTGTTCATTTTATAGAGTGTGCTATAGCTCTTGATAATGTGAAGGAAATTCATGTTGTTAAAGATTTTCCTGATGTTTTTCCTGAAGATTTACCTGGGTTGCCACCTGATCGAGAGACAAAATTTACTATTGAGTTACTACCAGGTACCGCATCTATTTCGATTCCTCCTTATCGAATGTCTCTATTGGAGTTGCAAGAGTTGAAGAAACAATTACAAGAGCTGTTAGATAAGGGATTTATACGACCCAGTGTTTCACCTTGGGGAACACCAGTATTATTTGTGAAGAAGAAAGATGGCACATTGCGACTTTGTATAGACTATCAAAAGTTGAATAAAGTGACAGTGAAGAATAAATATCCATTGCCGAGAATCGAAGATTTGTTTAATCAACTTCAGGGTGCACAAGTGTTTTCAAAGATAGATCTTCGATCAGGATACCATCAGTTGAACATAGCTAAAGAGGATATTCCAAAGACAACTTTTTGGACACGATATGGCCATTATGAATTTTTGGTAATGCCTTTCGGACTGACAAATGCACCTACAGCTTTTATGGCACTGATGAACAAAGTGTTTCAACCATTTCTGGATCAGTTTGTGATTATTTTTATCGACGATATATTGGTTTACTCGCGAAGTAAGGAGGATCATGTAAATCACTTGCAATTAGTATTACAAGTTCTGCGAGATAAACAACTTTATGCAAAGTTGAGTAAATGCCAGTTTTGGCTAGATCATGTACTCCATCCGTCCCATTAACTATGCAACATTTGCTTTTCGGCACACGATTTTATGTAGTGTTGTTTTGTGAGTTAATGAAGAGAGAGTAAAGTAAGAGAGAAGAAAAAGTAGAGAGAGTATTGTTTCCATTTTTAGAAACGTTTCATTTTTAATGGGACAAACTAAAAAGGAAAATGTTTCATTTCTAATGGGACAGAGGGAGTATTATTCTTGGGACACGTGGTGTCAGGACGAGGAATAGAAGTAGATCCTCAAAAGATCGAAGCAGTCGTGAACTGGGAAGTGCCAACTATCGTCACAGAGGTTCAAAATTTTCTGGGTATGGCTGGATATTACAGACGTTTTGTGGAAGGATTCTCAATTATTGCAAGACCAATGACAAAGTTGTTACGTATGAACGTTCATTTCACATGGAGTAAAGAATGTCAGAAGAGTTTTGATGAGTTGAAGCATCGATTGACTACAACACCTATATTGACTATTCCCTCGGGTATAGGAGGATTTGTCGTTTATAGTAACGCGTCTCAACAGGGACTTGGATGCGTTTTAATGCAAAATAGAAAGGTCATAGCTTAAGCCTCACGACAACTACGAGTACATGAAGTTTCTTATCCAGTTCATGATCTGGAGTTTGCTGATGTTGTCTTTGCTTTGAAGATTTGGCGTCATTATCTTTATGGAGAAACGTTCGAATTCTGACCGATCATAAGAGTCTGAAATATTTGATGAGTCAGAAGGGGTTGAATATGAGACAAAGACTGTGGATGGAGTTGCTTAAAGATTATGATTGTACCATTGAATACCATCCTGGGAATGCGAATGTTGTCGCAGATGTGTTGAGTCGAGAGTTAAGTAGTGTGATAGCACACATGCAGGCAACACCATTATCAGAATATTTAGGATTTAGAAGTAACAAGTATATATAATCTGAGAGTGGTGAACGAAGAGAAGGGATCGAACTTTTGAGTAGTAGATCTATCGTGATCTGGTGTGTATACATCACACTTTTAATTTTACATATGTTATTGTTACGCAGTTAATTGCTATATGTATGATTGGAGTGAATATTTGGATTGTATGATGTGAACCTAATATAATTATGTGTTGTTTGGAATATTTTGTGGAATATGATATGGATATGTGATTGGTGCAATGGAAATGTGAGTGGGCAAGGAACACATGGTTTGGAAGCTTAAGAAGGCTATTTATGGCCTTAAGCAAACATCTAGATCATGGAACCAGTGTTTCGATCAAACTGTTCGCAAGTTTGGATTCGAAATATGCCCAAATGAAAGCTGCGTGTATAAGAAGATTGAAAAAGGGAATGGTGTGTTCTTAGTTTTATATGTAGATGACATTCTTCTAATTGGAAATAATAAAAAGATGTTGTCATCAGTAAGAACTTGGTTGTCAAACCAATTCGAGATGAAGGATATGGGAGACGCGGGACACATCCTCGGTATCAAGGTTCTTAGGAATCGGGAAAGGAAGGTGTTGTGCTTATCTCAAGAACCTTACATCAACACAGTACTTAGTCGCTTTAGCATGCAGGACGCCAAGAAAGGTTTCTTACCTTTCAGACATGGCATCCAACTATCTCAAGAGATGTGCCCGAAAACGCCGTCTGAGATACAAGAAATGAGAAGGATTCCATATGCTTCGGCAGTTGGAAGTCTCATGTATGTTATGCTTTGTACGAGACTTGATATTTGCTTTGTTGTTGGCATGGTGACAAGATATCAGTCGAATCCGAGCTAAGGACATTGGACTGCCGTAAATAACATACTCAAGTACCTTAAACGGACTAAGGACTATGCTCTAGTTTACAATGCAGTCGAGCTCTGTCCTTTGGGATATACTGACTCGGACTTTCAAGCGGATCAGGACTCGAGAAAATCTACTTCAGGATATGTGTTCACCTTAGGGGGTGGAGCCATAATTTGGAAGAGTGTGAAACAGAAATGCATCACGGACTCGACCATGGAAGCCGAGTATGTGGCCGCTTCGGAGGCTGCAAAATAGGCAGTATGGTTCAAGAACTTCCTTATGGATTTAGGTATGGTATCGAATCTGCCCAAGAGCATCACTATTTATTGTGACAATTCTGGTGCTGTGGCAAACTCGAAAGAACCAAGAGCTCACAAAGCGAGCAAACACATAGAGCGGAAGTATCATATCATTAGAGATATAGTGCAGAGAGGAGACATACAAGTGGTCAAGATTGGGTCAAAGAACAACCTGGCAGATCCTTTTACAAAGGCATTGGCGGTGAAACCGTTCGAACGCCACGTTGAAGGGATGGGAGTTCGACTCAGTCAAGACCTCAACTCGCTTTCAGTATAAATGGGAGAAATTTTAAGATGTTTGCACTACCATTTTGTATACTCGAAAGCTGTTTTGAGTATAAGTGGGAGACTGTTAGGGTTTTGTATACTAGAAATCACCTTTCGAGTGATTGATACTGTAAAACTCTATATATTCTTTTCTAATGAATGCAACATATTATTTTTTTCATAATGTTGTTATGTTTTACATTTAATGGATGTTTATTGCATATTTAAATGTATAAGCGAATGTAACAAAGTCCAAGTCTTTGTTTTAGTTGACCGGTTGTGGGCGTCGTCCATTTTAAGGTAACACGGTCAGTTTTGAATAAAGAAATATAAGAATTTCACAACCTAGATAGGCCTAGACTACCTATCGTGAAAGGTTGCAATGTCAGTCTGATTATTTCTAAGCCTTATTGAAATAAGATGACGTTGGTGTGGTATAGCACTGAATTGGATCTAAAATGGCAAGACGAGTCTTTATGCTATCTACTGAAAGACGAGGTCTTGATAATTAATTTCTTAATCAATGTATGTTAGCATTGAGTATATGATATTGATTATCTACTACTTTGACTTACCAATAGGTGTTGGTTTTTAGTAACCCAACGATCTTGGTATCTTGGGTAGTGGTGATTAATATCTAGCTGTGCTAGGATTGCTATTATATTGAATCGTGCGCGAGGTGAGTCTCGTTTGATAACATCCACAAGAGGAGCTCGAAACAAGGTTTTATTATTCGGAACCTAGCTAGTTGGAGTTTGATTACTCTATGAATAATAAATAAGCGTTTCTTGCTAAGTCCACTCTTGGAGTTTATAATATGTTAATTAATTAAGTCCATAGCAGACATTGATTAATTAATGGAGGTTTCTATCTTAAGCGTGGGAAATAAATGACAAACAAATGGAAACCCGAAATACTTGTAATTTCGGATTTGGATGAGCAGTGCAATATTACTTTTGTAATATTCCAATATAAGCTCATATTAAATTGTGGGTTCAATTTAATTAGTAAAAAGCTAATTGGGGGAGGCCATATCCAAATTCTTCCTTGGATCCCTGACTGGGCCCAATATGTGACTTAATATAAATAGGAGAATAAAGGAGACAGAAAACAGACTTGTTTTATTTTGACAATTTCGTCCCCCCTATTCCAAGGAGAGGAACGATTTTTGCTCTCCTTCCGTGAGTAGGGTTCTGTCTTCTTTATTCAAGTCCTAGTATTCTGGTGAGATTTGCCCACACAAATATCAGATTACAGTCCGGGATACCAGTCAGAAGATACGAGGTCGAGTACTCAAAATCTTCACGTGGAGAAGACCCAAGCCATCTTCGATTTTTAAACCCCTTCAACAAGGTAAATTGGCTAACTTCATAGCAAGCATGTTTTAGGGATTATTTGTGCTAAAACATGTTTAAATTCAAGTTGTCAGCATGATACATGTGAGAATTACGCGAATAGAGTTTATTTAAATAATCTGCTAAATAGATCAAGTTTTATGTGATCCATCAAAACGCACGCTTCCGCAGCAAACCCCTTCAGTTATTAGGTTTGACAACCTTCTCATCCTCATCATTTTTGCATGTAGATAAATGTATAATATATAGAGTGGTGAGATGGTCACACCACTGTTTAGAATGTTTTGAAATATGTACTTGATAAATGTTGGTTTTTGAAATTATATAATACGAGTGTTTTTATATACTTGACGTGTGGGTTATTTATTTTAAATTTTGAATTTATCTATAGTAAGTGCATACGTCATAAGGGTTGAGGTGTGACATAATATCACGAACTTTACCCCGAGTTTGTTATTTCCTACCAAAGAAGAAATTCCGGGTATATTAATAGATTGAAGAATAGTTTTGGAGGGTGTGCTTCAAGAAAAACTATCCTCAAATATTGAAAAACTTGAAGCTCTCGAAGTTGTTGTCAAGAAATTATGAAAAAAAATCTGTATCATGATATTATTTGCCGGAATTTTTTCTTTGGTGGGAAATAACAAACTCGGGGTAAAGTTCATGATATTATTTGCCAATTTCAAAGTTCGTGGGAAAAACCTAAATTTTTTAAAGTTCCATGATATTAGGTGCCAATATCCCTATTTATTAAAACTCATGCCGGGTCTAAAGGTGACAAATTATTAGCGACGAAAGGAGTACTTTTTTAAAGTTGTTTGTATTTAATTTAAACTTTTAATATTTTTCTAAATTGTTATGGAATGATTAACATGTAATGTATTTTAAATTAATACATATTTATAAACTGATTTTAAATATAAAATATTGAAAAAGATCAATTATGTATGTTATAATTTTTGTACATTATCACTACCAGGTCATGTTGAAAATTCATACAGTACTTCAGTCCAAAACTAAGACCAATCTTACACTATTAGATCTTATAATAAGTGGATGAAATTAAAACTCACAGATTTCAATAATTAGTAGATAAAATGTCAATAAAAAGGTAAAATCGTCAATCTTTTTATAATATGATAATTTTTGTGGTTTTTCGGATAACATAGTGTTTTAAAAATATCAACACAATGATATAGATATTTCAACATACATACACGAAAACTTCAACACAGATTTATTGATATTGTACATGCATTGTATTGAAACTTTTTGATACATTTATTGATATAACTTATGCTTATTAACATATACGAAAATTGAAATAAAAATTACTCTAAAATTTCATAATCCGATCATTGTCGGAACATATGCAATTAAGATCTCGTTAGAATCCTTATTAAATCACCTTTATTGATATATTTTTTAAGCACTAGATCTCCTAATCTAATGGCTAAAAATTACTCTAAAATTTCATAATCCGATCATTATTTCAAGCACTAGATCTCCTAATCTAATGGCTAAGAATAAGTCTTAGTTTGAGATTGCTAATTACTCCCTCCGTTCGCAAATAGGAGTCTCGTTTCTTTCTAGCACAGGTTTTAAAAAATATTAAGAAAAGTGGGTGGAAAAAAATTAATGGAATATGAACATCACTTGCATATATTACTTTTAAATGATATGTGAGTGGAATGATTTGGTGGAATGTGGACCTTTTACCATTTATAGAAATAATGAACCAGGACTCCTATTAGTGGACGGATAAAAATGGCAAAATAGAACTTCTATTCACGAACGGAGATAGTAGTTAGCAATTGATCACAACCCTATCACGGTATCACTACCTACTAATTTCTTGTGTATTCTTGTCATGGGAAAGAAACCTGGTTTACAAATTAGGCCCGTAAATGAGTTATTATCTCCTCCGAGCCTAATTTGATATTTCTATGTCTGCTTCCAAATCGATCCATTTTCTATATTTGATGTTGAAAAGTAAAATGCGGAAAATAAAACTGAAAAACTCTTGAAGACTACATTGTGATTGATTTGAATTGTTATTGTACATATATAGTACATAGGTATTTATAGGACTCTAGCTTTAAATATACCTAGAAACTATAATATTGGAACTCTACATTATAAATATTATCCACTTTCCAATAGATTGAGACTCCACACTTTCTCTTCCCAACACCTCAAGTTATCTTTCCAACACTCCCCCTCAAGTTAAGTATCGAGTTTTTTCGACACTTAATTTGCATGATTTTGTCTTTGATAAATAGTTTATACTCGTATTCAGGAGTCCTTCACTTTTCATTGACAGTTTATGCTCGTATCATAGAGCTTCTTCAATTCGTCATTGATAGTTTATACTCGTATGAAGTTGTTCTTCAATTTTCTATTGAAAGTTTTAACTCTTGTCAAGGAGCTCCTCAATTTTTGGTTGACAGTTTTAGCTCGTATCCAGGAGTCATCTTAGACAGGTTCAACTCGTGTCAAGGAGCCATCTTAGATAGTTTCAACTCGTGTCAAGGATACGTCTTAGATAGTTTTGTTCGTATCATAGAGCTTCTTCAATTTTCTTCATTGAAAGTTTAGGCTCATTTCAAGAAGCTTTTCATCATTGAAAGTTTAGACTCATTTCAAGGAGCTTCTTCAATTTCCCGTTGACAGTTTTCGCTCATATCTAGGAGACATCTTAGATACTTTTAGCTCGTATCTAGGAGCCATTTTAGACAGTTTAAGCTCGTATCTAGGAGCCATCATAGAAACTTTTTTTTGCTCATTCCAGCTCAAACTATGAGCTCAATTTTTTCTTTCTTGAGCCTAATAACGACTAGGCCCAAATTCATCTTCCTTACAGATGGACGACTTCAAACAAGCGCCTCATTTCTCCTTCTGAGACGGCTCTTCTTCCGACCTCTTCGCAACATTTTTCCAGGCGCCCTTTACTAACTGGTCCTTCCCGGGCATGCTGATGCAGCTGTTGGTGTGCTCGCTTGATACAAACGGGAAGTCCAAGGCCCGGGCTGACCCGACCACGACTCCCCTTAAGCTGCCCGGAAGGCCCGTCACAAGATCAATGAGACAAAAGCTTCGGGAAGGCGTTTCACACTTCATTAGGAGGGGAATGGAGGAGGCAGATGGAATGCCCGGTCGGGCGAATCCACACCTCCAAAACGCCCGACCGGGCGTTTGTGCGCTGAGCATCGTCTACAGTCCAGAAAGTTCGCCCGACCGGGCGATTTCACCATCCCAGAACGCCCTACCGGGCGTTTGAAGAAGCAGCGCCGAATCCAGAAACTTCGCCCGACCGGGCGATTTCACTTTCCCAAAACGCCCGGCCCGGCGATTCAACTTTTACAGCCGTTTTTTCCTTGTTTTTTAGCCTTTTCTTGAGTTTCCAACCCTAACTATAAATATCCTTTTTGTAAGACTTTAGAGGGGACTTTTGATGAATGTTATTATGAAGACTCCTTTGAGAGCATCTCCCATGTGAGATTTCTATCCAAATTCCTACATTGTAGGTTGCTTGTTTTATGTTCATTTGGCTAAATCAAGTATAGGTATGCATTTATGGTTGTGTAGTCATGAATGTGGAGCCAATGGAGTATTTGCTTTGGGTGAAAGTAGCCTAGGGTTGCCCACATCTTCTTGTGGGAGGTCATAGGTCCTCAAAGAGGATTCCTCCTTCTTTACACTTTCTTCTCACCTTCTTTTCTCTCCATCAAAATCCATTTTGAGCCTAGTTTTTGTGGCTAACTCAACTTATCTTTGTTTATCTTAACTAAAAAGTGAGATCAAACACTACTTTGGGTATTTCTTGGGCACATGGAAGGATTCCCTCACAAGTAACCTTATCATTTGGTATCTAGAGCCTAGGTGCCTACCAAGTGTTTTATTTTAAACCTCTATGAAATTTCTTTTTCCTTGTTTTTCCTTATTTCTTTTGTTTTAGTCTTTGCTTGTTTATTGGTCAATTGTTGTAGGATTGAGCTGATTTTTGGTGTGCATGAACCTTGATATATGAACTATTTTCCTGAAAAATCTCAGCCAAAAATTCCATCATTTGATATGTCAAATTAATGTGTGAAGTTGCTGCCCTGTTTTGTGCCCTAGTTTGACAGATTTGGGGAAAACGTAAAATCGAGGGTCTCCTAAAAAACCTGCTATATTGGGGATATTTTTACCTCTTTCTAAACCCTTTAATCTTGTTATCTACCAAGTTTCATTAATTTTGGGGTTGAGTAGCCATATAAAAAAATTTCCTAAAGATCAACCAAGAGTTACATAGATTTTCAGCTCAACTAAGTTTGTTTGCTAGCTTCCTTAGGCATTGAACCTTACTTTCACATGCTTGATTGGATTTACTTGCTTGGTTATATTGCCTATGTGTATACCTTGAATGATTTGTCTTAGCACTTGCATTTAGGAAGTTGGATATTGAGAGTGAGTGAACCTAGCCCTCACTATATTCTAAGCCCTTTTCCGAGTGACATTGGTGAGTGAATTGGGGGTGGGATTACCAATTGGGAAGTGAGTTCTTACTAAAATCTCCCCTTCTTGTGTGTGTGAGTGTGGATTTTACTAACCCTTAGGACTAGATCCTAGTTTATTTTTATTTCTTATTATAGGTACCATTGTGAATGCCACCTCGTACTAGATCCACCACGATGGGGGATCCGCAACCGGGTGCGAGCATGAGTCTTAGTGTGGCGGGGGATGAGTTGAAAAACTTGATGGAAAAAATTATGACGGATTTGAGGGATCTAAAAGAAGGCCAAACCACAATGCATGTCACTCAAGATGCTATGTTCGGGGATTTGAAGGAACTCAAGGAGAACCAAGCATCCATCCATGAAAACCAAATTTTTCTCCACGACGAGCTCAATGCTTTGAAGGCCTTGCGACTATCAAGGTCAAACACCCCTAGGAGCAATCACACACATCATGATGCCTCCGAGGAGAGTAATGGAGAGGAAGAGCCATATGGTTGGTACGATCATGGGGGGCGTAGGGGACAAGGAGGAGGACGGAATGGGAATAGGAATGGTAGGTTCGGGAACATGATGGGCGGAAGAGGGAATGCAAACATGGGGCACCATGGGTGGAATGGTAGGCATAGAAGATATAGAAACTATGAGGAGGAGGAGATGGAGCCGCGGTATGATGATCCCACCAAGTCTATCAAGCACACATTTCCCGAGTTCCACGGCAAGTTTGATCCCGAGGCCTACTTGGAAT
Source organism: Salvia splendens (assembly GCF_004379255.2). Classification (NCBI taxonomy): domain Eukaryota; kingdom Viridiplantae; phylum Streptophyta; class Magnoliopsida; order Lamiales; family Lamiaceae; genus Salvia; species Salvia splendens. Next base: position 25,277,308 of record NC_056040.1, read on the forward strand.
GGGAGTCACAAATGAGCAAAATTTTCTCACTCCATAACTTTTCGGAAGGTGATATGGTGAAGGTGGCAATAGCCAAGTTTTGTGGCAATGCGGATACATGGTGGAATGATACGATGAGGAGGAGAAGGATGGTTAGGGGAGGAGAAGTGGGTTCGTGGGCGGAGTTCTGTGAGCTCATGAGGACTACCTTTGTACCAAAGTCCTATTTTCTCCGACTTCGAGTGGAGTTTCAAGATTTGAAGCAAGGGACGAAGAGCGTAATGGAGTACTACTACGAACTTCTATCATTGATGAGCAAGGTAGGGGTGGAGGAGCGAGAAGAGGCGACTCAAGATCGATTTATCCATGGCCTTAACATCAACTTGAAGCACAAGGTGCAAGTGGAGGCATTGAGGGGAATTTCCTTGGATGAGGTGATTGGGTTTGCCGACACTTTTGAGAGGCAAAGTAAGGAGTTGGTTTCTAGCCGGGCTAAATGGGCGTCTAGCCAAACCGGAGGGACGGGGACTAGCAAGTGGAGCGCTCCCGGCAAGAAGGTGGAAAACATGGCCAATCCAAATACCCAAGGGAGATCGATCGTTAAGGCTTTACCGGGTACTCAACCTATTAAAGCTATAGCCCCTATGGAAGACAAGAAGGTTCAATGTTTCAAGTGCAAGGGGTATGGCCATTATGCACGTGAGTGCCCAAACCAACGGGTAATGGTTATCGGGCAAGATGGTAGCGTGTATAGTGAGGAAGATGAAGAAGATGGGGAGGGTGTGGGCACTAAAGAAGTGAGCCCGGACACCGACATAGCTTTTTCTAGTGGCGAAGAAGAAGATACACCCTTAAGGGCTATGGTTGTACTCCGAATGCTCAATGTACAACCCAACCTTGAGGAGCATAAGGAGCAAAGGTGCAACATCTTTCATATGAAGTGTAAGGTGAAGTCCAAGACGTGCTTGGTCATCATAGATGGAGGGAGTTGTACAAATGTGGTGTGTGACCGGTTGGTGGCCAAGTTGGGATTGAAGGTACTTAAACACCCAAACCCCTACAAATTGCAATGGTTAGGGGATTCCGGGGAGTTGAAGGTGAAGGCTCAATGCAAAGTTCCATTGAAGATTGGGGAAGTTGAGGAAGAAATTCTATGTGATATCATTCCTATGACGGCATGTCATGTTTTGCTAGGGAGTACATGGGAGTTTGATAGAAGGGCCTACAAAAATGGCTTCACGAATGAGTATTTCTACATGCTCAACGGGTTGAAGGTTCGTTTGAAGCCATTGCTACCTAGTGCCGTGTTTGAGGCTAGCCAACATCTACAAAAGGAAAGAGAGAGAGATAGGGAAAAAAGGCTAGTAGAAGAATGTGAGCTAAAAAAGCCAAGTGAGAGTGGGGGTGGTGAGAGAAAAATAAAAGCGCCCAAAGGAGAGCACCCACAGACAAGAGAAGGAAATGAATCTTTGATAGCTAGTAAAACCGACCTTGGGTGGGCACTAAACAATCACCTCTCCGTTCTCCTCATGGTCCGTAAGGATTTGTGCTTAGCTACTAACCTTGACCCGTATCCTTTGATTGTCCAAAGTGTGTTGCAGGAATTTGAAGATGTATTCCCGGAGGAACTCCCGAGTGAACTCCCTCCCATGAGGGGGATCGAGCATCAAATTGACTTTTTGCCGGGATCATCACTCCCAAACCGGGCCGCATACAAGGCGAACCCCAAGGAGACACAAGAGCTACAAAGGAAAGTCGAGGAACTTCTTGCCAAAGGTCTAATTCGTGAATCTCTATCTCCTTGTGCCGTACCCGTCATTCTTGTACCTAAGAAGGACGGAAGTTGGAGGATGTGTGTAGATTGTAGGGCAATTAACAAATCACCATCAAATATAGACACCCTATACCTAGGTTAGACGACATGTTAGAGGATCTTTGTGGCTCTATATGTTTCTCTAAAATTGATTTGGCTAGTGGATATCACCAAATTCGCATGAAAGAGGGAGATGAATGGAAAACCGCTTTCAAAACCAAATTTGGCCTATATGAATGGCTTGTGATGCCTTTTGGTTTAACTAATGCCCCTTCTACATTCATGCGTTTGATGAATCATGTGCTTCGTCCTTTTATTGGGAAATTTGTGGTGGTATATTTTGACGATATCTTGATTTATAGTCGTAGTGTTGAAGAGCATGCTAGTCATCTTAGGAATGTGCTTGAAGTGTTGAGAATGCATGCTTTATATGCCAAGTTGCCTAAATGCACTTTTTGTGTTGAGGAAGTTGTGTTTCTTGGTTTTGTTGTGGGAAAGGAAGGAGTGCGGGTAGATGAGGAAAAGGTGAAAGCCATTAGGGAATGGCCAACACCTAGGAATGTGAGTGAGGTTAGGTCTTTTCATGGCCTTGCTAGCTTCTATAGGAGGTTTGTTAGGGATTTTTCCACAAAAGCTTCACCCTTGAACTACCTTGTCAAAAAAAATGTTGAGTTTAAGTGGGGGGAGGAGCAAGAGAGAGCGTTTAGTACTTTGAAAAATGACCTCACGCATGCTCCCTTACTAGCACTCCCTAATTTTGATAAAACTTTTGAACTTGAGTGTGATGCAAGTGGTGTGGGGATCGGGGGAGTTCTCATGCAAGAGGGTAAGCCCATAGCTTACTTCTCGGAAAAACTAAATCAAGCCCAATTGAACTACCCCACATACGACAAGGAGTTGTATGCTATAGTCCGTTGCCTTGAGAATTGGCAACACTACTTGATGCACAAGGAGTTTGTGATACACACGGATCATGAGTCTATTAAGTTCTTAGGAGGGCAACATAAACTTGATAAAAGACATGCTAAATGGAGTGTTTTCCTAGAGACTTTTCCCTATGTCATTAGGTACAAGAAGGGAAAGGACAATGTGGTTGCCGATGCTCTTTCTAGGAAACCTTTTGAGACCTTGCATGATGGCACTTTACTTGTGAGTGATACCGTGTGTTTGAGAAAGCTTGTGCTTACTATGTGTGCCTCCAATTATGTTGGATTTGAGTTTATTAAAGACCTTTATGAGCATGATCATGACTTTTCTTCTATTTACGGAGCTTGTGAAAAAGGTGCTTCTGATAAATACTATAAGTTGGATGGCTATCTTTTTAGAGAGAATAGGTTGTGCATACCTTCATGCTCTTTGAGAAATTTGTTGATTAAGGAGGCTCACCTAGGGGGCCTAATGGGTCATTTTGGGTTGCTTAAAACTTTTGACATACTAAGTGAGCATTTCTTTTGGCCTTGCATGAAGAAGCATATTGAAAAGTTTTGTAGTAGTTGCTTAGAGTGTAGGCAAGCCAAGTCTAAATCTAACAATTATGGTCTTTACACCCCTTTGCCTACTCCTACACATCCTTGGGTAGACTTGTCCATGGACTTTGTTCTAGGCCTCCCAATGTCTCATCGGAAAAATGATAGCATCTTTGTGGTGGTGGATAGGTTTTCCAAAATGGCTCACTTCATTCCATGTCGGAAGACAAGTGATGCCAAATTCGTTGCTAGTTTATTTTTCAAGGAGGTTGTAAGAATCCATGGGGTCCCGAGAACTATTGTAAGTGATAGAGACGTCAAATTTTTGAGTTTCTTTTGGAAAACACTTTGGGGTAGGATGGGCACCAAACTCCTTTTCTCTACCACCGCACATCCCCAAACGGATGGTCAAACGGAAGTTGTAAACCGCTCATTGGGAACTCTTCTCCGTGCCTTGGTTTTTGAAAATAAAACTTCTTGGGAAGAATGTTTGCCTATAGCCGAATTTGCTTATAATAGGACCATACATTCCACCACCCAACAATCCCCTTTTGAGGTTGTCTATGGTTTCAATCCACTCACCCCGTTGGACTTGTCCACGGCCGATTTGCCTTTGTCTTATATGGTTGATGTAGGTGGGATGGAGAAGGCCAAGTTTGTACAAGACGTGCACACTCGAGTGCAAGAACGAATCCGCAAGATGGGGGAACAAGTAGCTCAAAGGGTGAACAAAGGGCGAAAGAAAATGTTGTTCAACCCCGGAGATTGGGTGTGGGTACACTTTCGGAAAATACGTTTTCCCGACAAAGCAAGACCCAAGCTTGCCCCGCGAGGGGATGGCCCATTTATGGTCCTAGAGCGTGTGAACGACAATGCCTACATCATTGATCTTCCCGGTGAGTATAACGTGAGTTGTACTTTTAATGTGGCTGACTTGAGCCCGTTTGATTTTGTAGGGGACGACCCAGATTTGAGGACAAATCCTTCTCAAGAGGGAGAGGATGATACAAACGGGAAGTCCAAGGCCCGGGCTGACCCGACCACGACTCCCCTTAAGCTACCCGGAAGGCCTGTCACAAGATCAATGAGACAAAAGCTTCGGGAAGGCGTTTCAAACTTCATTAGGAGGGGAATGGAGTAGGCAGATGGAATGCCCGGTCGGGCGAATCCACACCTCCAAAACGCCCGACCGGGCGTTTGTGCGCTGAGCATCGTCTACAGTCCAGAAAGTTCGCCCGACCGGGCGATTTCACCATCCCAGAACGCCCGACCGGGCGTTTGAAGAAGCAGCGCCGAATCCAGAAAGTTCGCCCGACCGGGCGATTTCACTTTCCCAAAACGCCCGGCCGGGCGATTCAACTTTTACAGCCGTTTTTTCCTTGTTTTTTTAGCCTTTTCTTGGGTTTCCAACCCTAACTATAAATATCCTTTTTGTAAGACTTTAGAGGGGACTTTTGATGAATGTTATTATGAAGACTCCTTTGAGAGCATCTCCCATGTGAGATTTCTATCCAAATTCCTACATTGTAGGTTGCTTGTTTTATGTTCATTTGGCTAAATCAAGTATAGGTATGCATTTATGGTTGTGTAGTCATGAATGTGGAGCCAATGGATTATTTGCTTTGGGTGAAAGTAGCCTAGGGTTGCCCACATCTTCTTGTGGGAGGTCATAGGTCCTCAAAGAGGATTCCTCCTTCTTTACACTTTCTTCTCACCTTCTTTTCTCTCCATCAAAATCCATTTTGAGCCTAGTTTTTGTGGCTAGCTCAACTTATCTTTGTTTATCTTAACTAAAAAGTGAGATCAAACACTACTTTGGGTATTTCTTGGGCACATGGAAGGATTCCCTCACAAGGAACCTTATCATCGCTATTCCACTCGCCTTCTCCCGCATATTATAGGCGATGGGTAAATTGTCGCCTCTACTGTCAGCAGTTCTTTTTGGCCCTCTCATCCTTCTTCACCGGATGTGGCGGTTCTTCCATTTGTTCCTTTTATCTTTTTGGCCACACAGCCGTGTGCAACCCTGTCCACAGCTGAGTGGTGCCACAATCTCACTCCCCCTCGCCACGGAGATGTCGGTCTCTTGCGTTTGCTGCTGCCTCTGCCGAAGCGGCTCTTGTCGGCCTTCTCCAGCTGTGACGTGACAACTTCACTACTTTGGCTTTCTCGCCCTCTCACTGGCAGTCATCTTTGTCTTCTCGGGCAACATAAATTTGGAGAAGGATTGTTTGGTCGGATACTTATTCACCCCCTCGGCCGGACAAAGCAGAGACTCCTCTATTTTTGGCTAAGCGACGCCGCTCCATCGGTGACCACCCGGTCGGACAATTTGTGGACAACTGTTATTGGCGGCGACTTCTCTAGCCTCCTCAGCCTTCTTAGCGTTCTCAACGTCTCCGAGCGTGATGTTTCACCCACAGGCTCCTTCATCAAGGTCGGCATCTCTCCGGCCAACTTTTGGTCATTCCTCCTCGGTGACTGCTTCCTTGGCTGCATCTTCCATCTCGCCGGCCTTAGACTCCTTTTGCTTTCTCACCGGCATCTACTCGATCATTTCCTCACCCTTCTCGGCAGCTCATACTCTACAGTGACGGGATGCTTTCACTTCTCTCTTTTCATCAATCTTCTGGGCGCCTTCTATTACAAGTTGTCCAGTTGGTCAGGTTCTCGCCCTCTCAGCCGGATAACTTGTCTTTTTCCATGGCCATCTTCACCCGACCATTGCAGTTTCGAAATCAGTGATAACCTTCTCAGTGGTGGATGCTTCGTCAATTCTGGTGGCTGTCTCTAAGAGATGGCTGGTAATTAGATCTCATGGGTGGTTTTTTCTTTGGTTTGTTTAGGTGGATTTATGAAGGATTTAGGTAAAATTCTTGCTGCAGCCGGAGAACATCTTTCAAGGAGATTTGGAATCAGCCATGAACCGAACACAGATCCAGCTCTATCAAAAATTATGGTTGATTTTTTTTTTTGGAACAAACTAATGAATTAAGGATTGTTAGCTGCTCTGATACCATGTTAAAAAGTAAAATGTGGAAAATAAAACTAAAGAACTCTTGAATACTACATTGTGATTGATTTGAATTGTTATTGTTGATACATAGTACATAGGTATTTATAGGACTCTAGATATAAATATACCTAGGAACTATAATATTAGAACTCTACATTATAAATATTATCCACTTTCCAATAGATTGAGACTTCACACTTTCGGACACCTCAAGTTATCTTTCCAACATTTGATACTACCTTCATCCCTTAGACCATCTCCAACAGTACTGCAAAACCTAAAATGCAGTAGAATAATACCTCCAACAGTACTGCAAAACCAATCTCATTATAGGTTTTTGAAGAAAAAAAACTATCTTTAAGTTTGCACTGAAAGTATACCAAAAACACTTTTCATAGTTTGAGTTATTGCATTCAAGTCCAAATCAATTCATATTTATCAAAATAGAAGAAGACAAGGAAGCGGCGGAGAAGAACTTACGGTGAAATAAAAAACTTACAGGGAGAAGATGGAAGTGGCAGAGAAGAAGATATGAATTAACCTAATCCAATCTTATTAATATTTGATTTAGTTATTAAATAGTGGGCTCGCCCATATTAGTATTATACTCCCTCCGTCCGTCATTAGGAGTCTAATTTATGGGGCACGGGTTTTAAGAAATATTAAGATAAGTTGATAGAAAAAAGTTAGTGGAATAGGAGTTCCACTTGTATATATTAGTTTTAAATGGAATGTGAATGGAATGAGTTAGTTGAAGGTGGGACCCTATTACCATTTATGGTAAAAGTGAACCGGGACTCCTATTCGCGGACGGACTAATATGGCAAAACGGGACTCCTATTTGCGGACGGAGGGAGTATTATTCAATATAATTGAAAAAAAAAAATCTATTACAGTATTTACTAAGAATGAGCCGTCAATTTATTCCACCACAGAACCCAATTTTATTATATAGATCAATAAACTGTACAAATAAAGTCTATGGAAACAATTATTTTATTAGTTAGTAATTAAATACTATACTTACATTAAGATATTCAAATCAAATATGCTATCATAACAAAAATAATATTTTTATTGTATTTAAATTTTCTAAATTTGGTAATTTATTATTCAATGAATAATAGATTTCATATTTAGTTATATTAGTTAATAAATCTTATATTATATTATTTAATTTAACTTAAGATATTGACACGGGTTAGTGTGTAATTTAGATAAAATATATAGGTATGATTGAAAAGTATAAAAGTTAGTGGGTGAGGAATATTCTTTTGGGTTTGAGTTTAGCGTAAATGGTTGGAGCAAAATCAATATTTAGTGTGAGATTTAAACTAAAATAAAATAGGTTTGAGTTTAGTGGAATGGTTAGAGATGCTCTTAAAAAAGAAGAAACTATTTTCATTTTGGACCATTCCTTTAAAATAGAAACTTTCTGAATTTTCTATTTTAGGACGTTGACCATATGATCCACCAACACTACTTTCACTCCTTTTTCTCTTCCTATCTCTTACCTACTCATTTTTTGTTTCTTCCCTCTTACTTTACCAATTGTATATTAAAACACATGTCGTTTCAAAGGTTTCTAATTTTGAAGGACGGAGATAGTAATAATTTTGATGACAAAGACAGGTGTAGATAATTAAATTGGGGAAGAGAGAGAGTGGTGAGAGATTGATACCATCACAAGTTTTGGATTTAGGGTTGCAAAATGGAGGAGCTATCCTCCAAAGCTAACCTGCGTTGGTTGCTATCCATTTGTGTATGGATTGAAAGACAAAGCGAGTTGAATGAACAGCGAGTTGAAGCCAAACATCACAAGCCTTTAGATGCTGGAGATGGTGGAGACACTCAACGCCCCATTCGTGGTGGACATGATCCCGTCATTCGACTTGGAGAAATTCAAGATCGCCTTCGTAGAGAAGCCAACCCAAGTCATCAAGTCATCTACACGAGCATCATCGATTTCATGTACGATGCCTTTTTGGCCTTCATCAAGGTCATCGTCGGCCAAGTTGGTTGGTCCACCGATGGCTACGCCCGTGGTTATACCTCCACCGCGGAGCGATTCTTCAAAGGCATACTCTCATATGTGTCGAGCAGCAAGGAGACCCCGCTCCACCCCGGGGCCCATCGACACTTTCGTCCACGCACTTACTGACCAAAACAAAATGCCCGATTTTTCATGAGGGGGCTCTAACGCTCCAACGGGAAGCCTAAATTCAAGATCGACCTGACAGTTTTAGGTCGTGATATTTACCCATCATCAGCCAAGGGGATTATGAGGATGCCAGAGTGGTGGTGCGTCTTCAATGGGAACCGGACAGACTACCTTATGGTGATGAAGCAACTTGATTACGCCTTTGTAGTAGTTTGAAATCGGGCCGTTCTTGCAACAACATCAGTTTCAACCAAAATGTGATGTCCGCGCTTAACAAGTATTTCCAGTTCAGATTTCAAGGCGAGAAAGCTTGCCGCTTTGATGGCCTAAGCATCATCACAGTCGAGAATCCGTCTACGCCCGAGTGCATGTTACCCATAGAAGTGGTCCGAGGTGAGCAAGAAAATTATTAAGTAGTGTAAGCAACACAACAAATAAGCAACCCCAACGCCAAAGGATACCCTGTTTTTGCTTTCACTATTGGGGGCATTGTTTTGGAACTGATATACATTCATTACATATAGCGTAGAAGTTTTGCATGTCTCGTCTGTTATTTCATCACACTGCAATGTGTAGAATGACATCATAACTAATGTAAATTTTTTTAAAAAAAATATTTATATTAATAAAATGGAAACTTCAAATTTACGAACCAATTTAATGCAAGATTGTATAACAAGACACTTGTTATAAGAATAAAGATCTTCACATAAATGAAGAAACAAAATATGTCGTGTAAAAAATTACCCACAATTTTAAGATTTAACGAACTTGTTGAAGATCATATCACATCTCATGTACCTGCGTACAAGCTTCGCATGTGTGGTACCGGGGCTGGAGTAGAAGAGTGTCACACGACTCTTAATTTAGCTCGAGAGTTTCTTCCTAAATCATCTCCGAAGTAGCTTCAACACATCCCCAACCAGGTGCAACGACCCCGTGACAAGAACCTGATAATTTCCCATAATTAAAAAGAAGCAGTCAAAGCAACTAAGCAAAAAACCAACTATTGCAGCACAGTGGTTCATGCTGTAGTTTTATTTTTCAGTTCTGTCTAAGAATGATTACCTGAATTCTGAGTGACGGGTTTATCTTCACGCAGTCCCTTAGCCAATTGATTGTCATTGGCAGGGAAGAGACCACTGCACTGCAACCGGCTGCATCATTGTCAAGGAACCTGCGAGGTGGAACACTATCTGGGATTCTCGCCTCAAGATTCTTGTTAACAGCATCTGCTTAGGGTAAGGAACAGAATTTAATGAAAAGTCCAATAATTCAGAAAGTAAGAGATGAAAATTACCTTTTCCATGAATGATGTTTTCCCAAACTCTTTGAAGGTTGAACTGCCAAGATAAATCCTTGGGAGGTATCCCTGAAGGAATGGAGGAGGCAGAAGTCACCTTCGTGTAAGACGAGATGCCAGGAACGAAAATGGCTTTTGCAAAATGTGTGCCTGAATACAAGTCATGGTTACTCTTATTTCAAAAGGTTCATATATACATACATATAGTCACATAGATATACTGATCAAATGGAAGATCAGATTGTACCCGACGATGCACAGGTATCAACAAGTATCGGGAGAAGGCTTTGGGGATCTCTGACATCCATACAGTTGAACAGAAGAATCTGCAATTCGAAATACTGCAAATGAGAAACTCCATGATATTAATAGAAGGGGAAGATCCTCATGAACAGAGCCAGAAAATCTGACCTTTTTGGATATTTTTCCCTTAACATCACCATTGCCCCAAACTTCTTTCGATGTCTTTCCTTTTACAGCACTTGAAAACCACCTGGCACAAGCCTCTATGCTTTCGGGACTGTGAGCACCGTCCAAGTAAAAAACGAGATCCCCTGAAGTATTCTCAGCCTCGCTAGCCATTGCAGAAGACGATAGTGTAGAGTCACGAACAATCTCAGCCCTTCCAGAGAGACGCGCTGTTTGAAGACCCCTAAGAAATGCATCGGGTATGTTGTCTTCCTCGCCAGGCTGGTTAACATAAAATATTGTTACTAGTTTAATCAAATGGGTCAGCAAAGATAATTAGTCCTAATTGAACTGTGATAGATTATCACTGACATGCTGGAGAAGTTTTTCCCAATTCCCTGTACTCTGGAGCCAGCTTTTGCAAAGTGCACTGGCAAGACCAGCATTCGTGAATTGGTGATCGCCAGACAAGCTTAGTTCTATCCCTTTTAAATTACTACGATCAAGAGGAGCAACGACTTCCAATGGGACCTGTAGCAAGCCAGATAGCCTTAGAAAGGATTTGTTCATACAATACATTTCCTGAAGTGATGGAAATATTTAAGCACAAATGCACAAAGATAAGTGCTGGGAAAAAATCTCTGTGTGATTTTTTTTTTCCAAGAAGAAATAGCACAGATATGCATCATTATCTAATTTGCTATGTTGAAACATATTAGACAATCAGAAACAAGTGCAACTGGCAAAATGGAAAAGGAAATACGCTTTAGAAATAAGTCTCAATGGAATAATAGCAAGAAATACATGACATGCCATATGATGATTAAAGATTAGGGGATACCATAAACATATAAATCAAGATTGAAGAGAGGTTTGAAATACCATCAAATCCCTCGCCTTTTGTTGAAGAACACCCATTGCTTCAGATGGTTGTGTTACCGTGAATGCAGGCACGTGAGGCTTAAGGAGCAGAGAATCCATCAACCCGTTTCAGGAAAAACTTGAAAATTGGAAGTACTTAGATAATATCTCACAAACTAGAAACCTCAATCATTTTGGTTTCAGAATGGAAGAATTTGTACCTTTAAGATTCCTGCTTTGTGAGAAGCAATCTGCTCCAGCGTATCTCCTACAAGTCATTGTGAACACACATAAGTTGATAGCCATGTGTGGACTGGACAATTAACATGAAATGTATAAGGCCGAACCGAGCGTTTCCATATGATCCATGCCAAGCGGACTTACACCACAGACAACAGGATTCTTGATCTGCAAATTTATTGCCAAAGGTTATCAAAGTAACTAAACACAAAACTAATTTACTATATATATACAAGAGTGTACAGTTAAGTTTTACGAGGTTGACTATGACAGTATAAAAACCATTTAAAATAGAGCAATGACCACATTGACTATTACAGTATAAAAAACATTTAAAATAGAACAATTACCACATTTGTTGAGTCCCTGGTACCCCCAAGGCCAACTTCAATGATAGCAACATCTACCTACAAGCACATGCACCTATTTAATAATTAATTCAAAGATAAAAAAGTATGTATATTTATGCTTGAATACATTGAATACTACAAAAGTCTTCAGTTTTAAAACTATAGCTATACAGTAACTGTGTGGGTGTCTCATCTTTGTGCATGTTTATGAGAGAGGGAGGGAGAAGAAATCTTAAATTGGACATTGTTTGGTACCTTTTCACAAGCAAAAATTTTGAAGGCCAATACAGTAAGAAACTGGAAAAGTGGAGGCATAGGCAAATCATCTGTGATATTCCGCTGTTTACAGAAATTTCCATGGTCTGGTCAGTCCAAAATTTGAAATTTATATATGCCAACAAACAAAGAGATCAAAATCAATGAATTCTTTATCCACCCTAACACTTATAAGGTGAAGTCTATAGCTCCCTGCTGAAAACCAGTGGCTTGGCAGGGGAGAAATAGAAAATCACGACAACACATGAATCTGCATCTTTTCAGAATTATACAGCTAGGAGCTCTAGCAAAGAGTTCAAAATCAATGAATTCGAGAAAGAATACCTTCAGCTGGTTCCAGCATTCCCAAAAGTAGTGGAGAAACTTTTCTTCAGATATATCCTGCCTATGAGCCAGAGAGTAGAGAATGAAGAAACAAAAAAGTAGTAGAGATTTCTAGATCCGGCTATTATAGGAAATATGACATATCATCAATCATTTCAATTCCAATATGTCAAAAGAGTTGAAGGGCTTATGGAGAATTTGAAACCCTTTCTCTGTATCCCCACCCCTACCCTCCGTTTCTACCCAAGTTGCTGCCATGTTCTAAAACAAGCTTTACTTATAAAAGAAAAAATAAATTATGTATAAGCATTAAAATGCTAACCCATCCAGACGAAATCTTTCTCTCACGTCAATTAAGTGTGGCGAGGTAAATAATCCAGTTCTGAATCCACTCTCTCTTAGAATTGCCTCACAAAATGAGCATGTCGAACCCTAAGTATGAAAGGTGAGTAGAAACATAAGAGACAAGAGGATGAGAACTTGCAAAAAAAAACTCAAAACCGAGTTCACTATTTTATCCAAATATACATTTCTTTTGCTCATAACACAGAAACAAATTACATGTATGATGAAAATAAAATTATCATATTACTACATTAGTACCTTCCCTTTAGTCCCAGCAACATGGATGATTTTAAGTCGGCCTATAGGTTCTTCCAAACCCAAAATCTGCAGGAAAAAAAAGCATATTGTAACTTTAGTTTTGGCAACTTCTAAAAGCAACAATAATCATCATGCATAAGGCTATCATACAAATCCGTCCACCAAAAGATGCTTTTGTAAGCTTCACATTATTACAATGAACAAATTTGAAAAAATAAATACAAAATTATAATATCCTGTACAAAGTGTTACCTTAACATACATTTCCATCCTCTCTAATTTGCTATACTTATTACTGATTGTTTGCACATCCCCTCGTCTTTTGGTAGTAATGAGAGAGGAAAGAGCCTCCATAGTTGTTTCATATGTAGGATGTAAGTGGTCTGCATTTTCTGCGACGACCGTGTTCATCTCCATCTGTTCCTGAGCCAGTGACAGGACCTCCCTCACTCCAAAACCTGGAATGTTGGAATATGAAAATCCTCAGCAAAGTATGAACAAGATATCTAATTCTATGCATAACAGTTTAGGGCAAGTAAACACATAAGTATACCTTTGAGACTTATTTGTTGAGAATGGAACTTTTTGCTTCCTACTATATCAACCACAGCCGGGCAAGCAGGGAAGCATGAAGTTGCCCATGCCAGTCTAGAGGGAACGATGAGCTCTTTTTTACGGAAGCTTGAATTGTCAATCGACCCCGGCCTCAGAAAAAGATTCTTATAGTTGAGCATAGATCAACCAAATCCTAAGATGAAGAAGCATTAATTCTGAATTTAATGAAAAAAAAGGGCTTGTCAATGAATCATTCGAAAGTGATATTATGAGTTGAAGAAAATGACAATTTTCACCTATAACTCAGATTACAAAGAAGACAATTCTCTTAATCATTTGAAACAAATAAATCAATAAAATTATCGGTGATTCTAATTAAATGCCTTTGAAATAGAGCCAGGAAGATTGCGATTGCATACAATAAATGACTGTGTAAGTGCTACTTCAAATTCAACACAAGGCAGTAGCATTCAGCTATCTATTTCAACATAAGTTTGCCAGATTCAAAACTCTATTCGAAAATAACATCTGAAAATCAAATTCATCTTACTTGAAAGCTGAAAAAGCAGTCTAAAAACTGAGATAAATGGATACTTGCAAGTAAAAAAGGCAAGTTACAAAAATGAAGATAGTTAGTTAGATATGCTATAGCTATACAATAAAACTTACTTGGGGTTGACATTGTTACACGGATTCATGAGAGAGGGAGAGAGAGTTTGATTATCTGTCGTCGGCGAATTTTACAGTTGACGCAGCATTATCGAAACATGACGGTTCTACCCTTCGCTATCTCACGCACTAAAATGTCCTCTTCTAGGGTTATGCGCCCACTCTCTTCTTCTTGACTTAATTTACAACTTTCTTCCATCCATTGAATTGCTAAGAGCATCCACAATAATGCGGATATCCCGACGGACTTCCCAAAAATACATTCGGCCACATCATAAGATCCTCCCACTGCACTGTCACGTCATAATAACATCCCACTGCACAATGTCGGACATCCACAATATAAAAAAATCACAAATTCACCAAATTAAACAATTTACGGAATTAAAAGTTTGACACGAATACGGACAAAGAAAGTGCAATGATAATTTGATTAATTAAAAAAAAAATACAGTTCAACAAAAAAAATATTTAAACATTAATTACATTATAAATATCAACGTGCACCCCTCCGCGTCCATGGCTCTTCAATTATATCGTTCTGGAGTCGAATATGGGCTTGTCGTTGGCGCATGTCGGCAAATGCACAGACCCGATCGGCCTCTCCATGGGGTATCCCCATACGTACATTGGCGGTGGGCACGGCTTGGACCGGCAGCATCAACATCAACATTGGTCCAATCAGTCAGTGTTGAACCTTAATCTTCGACAATCATGTTGTGCATGATAATACATGCGTACATGACATCAGCGATGCTGTCAATATACCACAGTCGTGATGGACCCTTCACTGCCGCCCATCGAGCCTGGAGCACACCAAATGCCCGCTCCATATCCTTGCGCATTGCCTCCTGATGTCCTGCAAAATAGACATTCTTTTCTTCTGATGGGAATCTGATCGTCTTCACAAAGACGGACCACATAGGGTATATCCCATCCGCCAAATAGTAGCTCATATTGTGTTGGTTGTCGTTGGCGACGAAACTGATAGTCGGACCAACACCCATGCACTGCTCGTTGAAAAGGGGCGACGACTAGAGGACGTTGATGTCGTTGTTCGACCCGGCTACTCCAAAATACGCATGCCAAATCCACAGCCGGTAGTCAGCTACCGCTTCAAGGACAATCGTGGGATTCTTACTTTTGAAGCCGATAGTGTACACCACTTTCCAGGCGGCGGAGCAGTTCTTCCACTCCCAATGCATACAATTTATGCTGGCCAACATTCCCGGAAACCCGTGCTAACTCCCATGCATATCCATCAGAGCCTGGCAGTCTTCGGGGGTAGGCTTCCGAAAATACTCATCCTCAAATATCTCCCTAACGCCCTCACAAAAATACTTCAGGCAATCGCGGGCAGTCGTCTCGCCGATGTGGAGGTACTCGTCGAACATGTCGGTCGTGCCTCCGTACGCCAGCTACCTGACTGTGGCAGTGCACTTCTGTATGGGCGTGTGACCGGGTTTACCAACCGCATCCTCCCTGAACGCTCTAAAGCAGTCACGATACGCATAAATAGCGGACGATGCATCCTAAAACATCGCCGGCATATGTTATCCCCAAACCGCAGCTCAGGAGCGAAGTAGTCCTCATACAACCGACGGTGTGCAGCGATGTGGTCCCGGGGTACTATAGCTCGACGATGGATGGATCGAGGTACCGCCGGGCTGCTGCTGCTACAAGACCGCTTGTATCAGGTGATTTATCTCCCTGGAAGTAACGGCTCGCACCTCTTCGTTAATTCGTCGGCGTAAGTCATCAGCACCCGCACCACTACCACTACCACCACCACTAGTCATTTTGGATATACTAATAGAAACATAGAGAGAAAGAGAGAAGCTCGTTAAAACAAGTGATGCGAACGAAATGAAGTTCAACGAGCTGTATACATAGAGTTTTTTAAAAAAAAATTAAAAAATCGGGACGTCCGTCGTGGCACTGCAATGGTGGACCTAGGGCTCGCAATTTTTGACACGACATGAACCGGCATGAAATTAATGGGTTTGGGTCAGAGCTTATTGGGTTCGTGTCCTTTTCGGGTCGACCCATTAAAGACACAAAAATTTCCTGTCGTGTTGTCTCGTGTTCGTGTTATCTGTTAACAAATAATATTTTAATATTATTAATTATTATTATTATTTTTATTTTTCAATACTTATTAAATTGACTCTCACAGTCTCATACGGTCATATCTCATTTAAATATTTAATCACTTTCCAATTAGGGTTACACACCCACTGCCGCTACGCCGCTCAGCTCTTAACTGTTCTGGTATAGGAACTAATTCATCGCTGTCTGCTCTCTGTCACTGTTTCTAGTCGTCGGTCGCTGGAGTTCGTTCACCACTTTTCAGATTTCAGTGGCCCATTTGGTTTCTCCCCAAGGTCAAGAACTTTCTCTCATTTTTCATTTAATTTTATCCTTAAATGATGCTAAATTTTGTCTACCTGTGGTTTTACATTTCATATGTGAGATTTTTTATGTTTTTCTGGCCAAAAATCAGAAAGCATTATCATATTAGTTTACTGTTTAGTGATGTATTTAATATTGATTGATGATTCAGTTTTACGAAAGAAAGTAGGAGTTACCAGGGTATGATGTGCATCCATTTTGTTGCTGTCAGTTAAGAATTATTCATAGCTGACATTCTTTTGGTTCCATTTTGAAGTTTGCTTCTTTGGAAGCTTCAACCTTGCAAAAGTATAAATAATCAAATTAATTGCATTTTATTTCTATTAACATAGTCACACTAATTGTATGCATAACTTTTCTTGCTGTCAATTATGAATAATTCGTAACTGGCATTCCTTTTGTCAACTTTGGTTTTAAATTTATTATTAATTGCATATAATTTGTGATTAATATAACCACACTAAATGTATGCAACTGTATTAAGCTCTATTAATTAATACTTTGTTTCTTGATTCATTGCAAGTATAAATTGATAATTATGTCAACAAAATTTGGATCTGGGAGCAGCTCCAAGGGTTGTGGAGGCTCTCCAACAATGGCAAGTCATGCTCCACAAGACTCAGACGATGATGAGGTGGAGATTATGGAAAGCTCTTATTTGAATGTCCCTAAGCCACCAAAGTCAAAAAAAGAAAAGAAAACAAAGGTCAGATGTATGGAATCATTTTAAAGTTGAATTGGATGGTTTTGGTACAAAGACATGTCAGTGTTTATATTGTGACCATAAATATCAGAGAGTTACAAGTAAATTTGGAATAGGAAACTTGCGTCGTCATTTGGATAATTGTCCTAGAAAGAGAACAAAGGATGTTGGCGTGATTTTATCTGAGAGAATATCAAAGTTTGACCCTATGCATTTCCATCAATTGTTGTGTAATGCCATTATTGTTCACGATTTGCCATTTCGATTTGTGGAGTATCAACACATCGTGGCTTGTTTTCAGTACCTTAAATGGGATATTAACTTGATTACTAGAAACACGTTGAAGGTTGATGTCTTAAAGAAGTATGAAAGATAAAAGGGCTTGATTAAGTCTAGATTAAGTGAAATACCCGATAGGCTTTATTTGACTTCTGATTGTTGGAGTTCTATTACTAGTGATGGTTATATTTCTCTAACATGTCACTTCATTAATGATGATTGGATCTTACAAAAGTTGGTGTTGAATTTCAGTTTGATGCCATCACCACATACTGTCATAGCATTGTGTAACAAGTTATTTTCTATGCTATGTGATTGGGGGATTGAGAACAAAGTATTTTCTTTGACATTGGACAATGCTGCGGCGAATGATTGCTCAATTGACTACTTGATCACTCAAATGAATTTAAATAATTCACTTCTTAGTAAGGGTGAATTCTTTCATATTCGTTGTTGTGCACATATAATCAATTTGGTTGTCCAAGTTGGTTTAGAAGGCATTCGCAGTCTGTGATTAAGATCCGTGAAAGTGTCAAGTATGTGCGAAGTTCACAAACGAGAAAACAAAAGTTTTTGGAATGTGTGAGCAAAGTTGGTTTGAAGAGTAAGAGAGGTTTGAGGCAAGACGTGATTACTAGGTGGAATTCAACATTTTTTATGCTAGATAACGCACTATATTATAGGAAAGCTTTCATGAATCTGGTACTATGTGATCCTAGCTACAAGTTTTGTCCTTCTTCAACAGAATGGAGTCAAATTGAGAAGATACGTGACTTCTTGAGCTTGTTTTATGATGTCTCCAACTTGTTTTCTGGAAGCAAGTATCCTACAGCAAATTTATATTTTCGCTCGGTTGTCATGTGTTATAATTCTTTGAGGCAGAGTATAAATAGTCCAAATGAGTATATCAAGAAAATGACAGAAAAGATGCTACCAAAATTTGAGAAATATTGGTCGGATTTCAGCATGATCTTGACTATTGCTGTAGTGTTTGATCCACGTTACAATCTTCAGTTTGTGGATTTCTTTTATAAGAAGTTATATGGACCTGATTCCCCTCAGTTTGAACTAGTGAAAGGGAAGTTGTTTGCCTTATTTGATGAATATTCCAATTCTTACGTGGATAACAGTAATCAAGCTAGAAGTGGAAGTGCTACAGGTAACAATGTGAATTGTGACTTCACAAATGCAGACTCATTGGCAATGGTGGAGGTAAGTTATTAAATTCATATAAAGTTTTATGAATTTTATTAGATTTTATGATATATTCATTTTTATTTTATTTGCATCTTAATTGCAAGAGTTTAACTCTTTGGATGTTGAGTTTGGATTGAGCCAACAACAATCACAGTTGGAGCTGTACATGGAGGAAAAAAGATTAGATGTCAAATCCAATCTTGATATTCTTAATTATTGAAAAGAAACTCAATTCAAGTATCCACAATGAAATACCAACAAATGACTTAGTCGAAGACTTTTTAAATGTCGATGACGAAGCTCAAACTGGAAGTTCAACAGCCTCTACATCCACCACTTTTGCTACTTCGTGAAAGCTTTATAGGTTAGACTTCATACTTGCTTAATTTGTACAATATACAATACATCAATTTAATTGTTACTTCCTTAAATTATGTGTTTGCAGATGGGAAGATCTTGATGGATTTTGTTGTTTGCTGCGTGCTGCATTGACCAAGAATTTGGAAGAAAGAATGAAGTATTTTTTGTTGAATTTTGTTAGATTTTGTTACTAAGAAATTATTGTTGTTTTTATGTTTGGATCAGATTTTATAATAAGCAATTGGATGTTTTTTTGATGTTTTTAATAGGTTTAACTGTTATCAGGTCGTGTTTTTATCATGTCGTGTTGACCCAAAGTGGTTCGTGTCGTTAATGGGTTTGTGTCGTGTTTGTGTCGTGTTCGTGTCTGAGGGTAGCGGGTCGTGTTCGTGTTTGAGGTTTTCTTAACGGGTCGTGTTCGTGTTTGTTGTTATCGTGTTCGTGTCTTTATCGTGTCGACACGATAACGACCCGACACGCACGATTTGCCACCCCTAGGCGGACGTCGCCGGAAAGCCGCGGATCTGCGGTGTCAGCAGCGGACGTCCGCATCCGTCCCTCCCACGCCTAATGGCGCACATCCGGCACGCCGGTCGAACGTCTGCCGGAAAATCCGCCTTTGCGGATGCTCTAACGTATTTATATCACATGATGACACGATTCACATATAAATGCAAGATTATCGCTAGAGTATAATTTAAGTTATTCTGCTCAAATCGCATGTCTGTTTCTCGAAATAAATAAAATTGTTTGTTACTGTCAAATAATTGAATGTTATTTTATATATTCATCATAAAAATATTTAATAAGCATTTTAAATTGAAGTTTGTGATGATATCTAAAATCCTTAAAAAACAATTTGAATGAATAATGATTATGATTTCGAATTCAAATTATATTTTGTCTCTGTCTTCCCTCTAAATGAATAAGATCATTTTTTATTTCTATCTCCTAGTTTTTACTCTTTCCGTCTGGATATAGGAGTTTCATTCTTATCCGGCAAGGATTTTAAGATATGTTAAGAAGAGTAGATGGAAGAAAATTAGTGGTTTATAGGTCCTACTTGAATATATTAGTTTTAAATGATATGTGAGTGGAGTGAGTTAGTGGAATGTGGGACATCTTTACCATTTATAGTAATTATGAACCGGGACCCCTATTCATGGACGGACCAAAATGGGAAAACGAGACTCCTATTCGTGGACAGATGGAGTAGTTGGGGTTTTTTTTAATACAAAGATTAAAAATTGTGTTAAATAGAATAAGTGAAGGTAAAATAAAATATAAGAGAAAATAAAGTATTAATAGTGATTAGATGTTTTGGTTTCTACTTAAATGGAAATGATTCAACTATTTTGAGACATCTTAAAAAGGAACATGACCCAACTAAGTTGAGATGAAGAGAATATTTTTTTTAATTATTATAATTGTAATCGTAGTCATCAAAAACCTTATTTAGTCGCATCTCACTAAATATGAAACATTTGTTATTCAGTGTGAGATTTTATTTAATGTTGTTTGTAAGTTAAGTAGATCATAGAATAAAGTAATAAAGGGAAAAGTAGAGTTAATTGATGTTGTTTCCATTAGGAAATATGTCGTTTTTAGTGGGACGCCAATAAAAAAAATAATGTTTCATTTTTAATGTGACAAGATAAGTACATAGGGATGTAGGGTCGTATTACCCTCAATCCACGCCTAATATCGTGACAGCGTTTAAAATCTAGGCCACACAAATTCAAAATCTTGCAAATGGCTAAGATTCGCTTTTGCAATTTAGCTAGAATCAGTGCATTATTGCACGCTAATTTGTAAATTGATTCATGCTGATTTGTAACCTGATTCACGTTGATGTGTATAACGATTAGGGGTGGGTCGATACGAGATATCGTATCGAAAACGTTGTATCGTATATCGTATCGAAAATATCGATATGAAAGAATTTCATATCGTTATCATATCGAAAGTTTCGATATATCGAACTTTCGATATGGATAATATCAATATCGTATCGATATTTCGATATATCGTATCGATATTTCGATATATCGTACCGAAATTCGATATATCGATATATTGAATTTCGGTACGATATATCGAAATATCGATATCGTATCGAATACCTATATATCGAAAATTAATAAAACTTCAACACAATAAAATTAATAGTGTTCTTACCTCCATAATCAAAATACAACACACCCAAGTACAATTAAATAGATTTATATATATTTATAATTTTAAATTTTAATATGTATTGAATTTCAATATGTTTAGATATATATGATATATATCGTATATTCGATATAAAACTATATCGAAAATATACGATATATATCGTATATTCGATATAAAACGATATATCGCGATATAATGAAATTCATATCGTTATCGTATCGAAAACTTATGATACGGTATCGTATCATATCGAAAATTACGATATATCGGAAATTCGATAATTTTTCGATATTTTTCAATACGATACGAGCGATATATCATTTTTTCGATATTTTTCCCCAGCCCTAATAACGATCCATATTATTTACTAATATCAAATTGATGTGTACACTGATTCATTCTGATTTGTACACTAATCAACGCTGCTTTGTGTAATGATTCACTTTGATTTTTACAACCAAATAAAAATTAAGCTCAATTAGTTAGCAATTTAAATAGGCATATTAATATGATGGGAAGAAATTGAGTACTATGAGTCAGACCAATTAATTGCATTTAAAGAGGATCCTAATTTACCTAACCCTAAATTATCCAACTCACCGTCAACATACGACTGTTAGGTATCTCGAATAGTATCAAACTCGTGCTAATTACTTTAGTTTAATTAAACTTATTTTTTTGATGTATTGATATATATTCCAATTCCCCTAATTGACAGAAAAAGAGAATGTAAAACAAGTTCGTTCTCTCTAAAGAAAATAAATTCCGTCTTTTGAATTGGTATTTTATTGTTACACTACACATAAGTTGAATTTGATTAATTTTTCATCAAATCGGGTGAGAATTAAATTGCTGTGTTTCGTTTAATCAAAATACAAATTAATCAAGACTATGAGCAAGCTGATCCATAACACCATTTAAGTCGATTGAGAAGCCTTTGTAAATTCCTTAGGCCTCTCTATTAATGTTAAGATTGACATATATATATATATATATCAAGTCTATATTATTGACTATAACAAAAGCAGTCGTAAAATTCACGTTTGCTTATGAGTATTGATCGGAGAAAAGGCAACTAATGAAGAAGAAACTACTTTCGCAATCTTGCCTTTACTCTTATTCTTCAAATCCTCCAATTTCTCGGAATTCCATGGCTTCGCCATAGAAACTTGCCGGATGGTGCCGTCGGCGCCTCCGGTGGCGGTGGTGGTGGCGGCTGCCGCTGGTGGCTTGAGAGGGTACAACAAATCTGTTGGGAAGAAGTTGTATTGTAGACCAGCCATCAGATAGTTGGAGAGAGAAATTGATAAGAGAAAATTATGGCCTCTTTTTTTTTGAATAAGTGGTATAACCTCTCATGGTTTTATAGAACAAACTCAGAGAGTCCATGATTTAATCTCTCTCCTCATTAAGTTTAAATATTGTTATGTGCTTGGAATATTCTACCATGTTAAATTTGACTTTTCTTACTGTAATTATAATCATCGTGTAGACTGATTATTAGCATGCTAAATAAACCTAATCTCATATGTGATGCAATTTTCACGTGGTTAGATTTTAATTTTATATGTTGCTTGTCTGTCTCACTTAATTAAAAAGTAAAAATGTGTTTTTTTTAAGATGAGTCCGATCATTGTATTATTACTCGCAAATATTTATCACATTCATATTTTTCACGCTAATTAAACTACATCTAATAGTTTATTGCTATAAAATATTGCAGTTGTTTTTTTATCTTTAGAATGGATTGTATTTGCTGGAAAAAATTCGACCATACATTAATTTGTAACACATCAGTGTACACTTAGATCATCCGCAACGAACGTGGTCCTCTGCGGCTTGTTGGGTGGCAGCGTCCGTTGAGGGGCAGTGGCGGGGTGGAGGCCAAGGTTGGTGGCAGGGCGGGAGCTACTCACTACCGGTTGCAGGCGCCGCACATCTATTTATTTTTTTCCCGAATTTGAAATTTTAAATACAACCACATTTCACTTTCAATTTATTCAATATTAACTTTCATTTCATTCCGAAGAGAGAGATCTGAACGATAGTTTCTAGCTAGAAAAGATGGACAATTTTGTTCATTACAGGGGCTGAAACCTTATAATCTGGTGGACTGGGAAGTCAACACAAATGTTGTATCCCCTTATCCATTGACCGGGTCAAACAATAATCATTTCCAATTGTGGATGGTGAATACTGATGACTATGAGGTTAATGGGATTAAAGCGAACCCAAGTCGGGAGAGTGGCAAGGCCTACAAGACAGAGACTAGGGATGGGCTGAAGAGGTACAGTTTGGATGAATCGTTATGCAGGTCAAAATAGCCGAGCCAACTAATGAATGAGGATGCGTTGTCAATGTCAAAAATGGCCCGTGAGATGCACAACAACATGATCGTCGCACTCCACACGTGCATAAGGTCGCGGAAGTAGTTTCTATTTTTAGGGCGTTAAATTTCTAGGATATGTAATTTTGAATGTTTTTATGGAGTAATTTCACTATATATATGGTTCATTTATTTCAATTTTATAATTATTTGAAGTTAAAATAATAAATATTACAAATTAACGTGAGAGGTATGGTCAAAGGAATGTGTTGGTGAGGTATAGAGTTGTGGGAGTTGTGGCATGTAGCAGAAATTGAGAAAAACAATAATGTGACGAAGAAGATGTAAAGAAGCGGACGCAGAAAAAAAAATTGGATAGGTACTGTGGTTTCTAAATTTGATTATAATGTATATTTTTTGGTGATTTAGAAAACCTTTAGGCTCCGTTTGGTACACGGAATTGGAATTCTATGGAATTGAATTGGAAGGAAATTCAATTCCAAATCCTGTGTTTGGTAAATATACACACAGTGCACATACTACACACATTTCACATATTTCACACACTACACACACTTCACACACTACACACATTTCACATATTTCACACACTACACACATTTCACACACTACACACTTCACACATTTCACACACTACACATATTTCACACACTTCACACATTTCACACACTACACACACTTCACTCGCTACACACACTTAACACACTACACACACTTAACACACTACACACTTTCATACACTACACACATTTCACGCATTTCACACACTAAACACAGTTCATGCACCGCACATTACACACACTTCACACACTTCATACACTACACACACTAAACACAGTTCACACATTTCACACACCACACATTTGAACTATGTGTAGTGTGTGAAATGTGTGTAGTGTGTGAAGTATGTGTAGTGTGTGAAATGTGTGTAGTGTGTGAAGTGTGTGTGGTTTGTGAAATGTGTGAAATGTGCGTAGTGTGTGTGTAGTGTGTGAAATGTGCGTAGTGTGTGTGTAGTGTGTGAAGTGTGTGTAGTGTGTGAAATGTGTGTAGTGTGTGAAATATGTGAAATGTGTGTAGTGTGTGAAATGTGTGTAGTGTGTGAAATGTGTGAAATATGTGAAATGTGTGTAGTGTGTGAAATGTGTGAAATATGTGTAGTGTGTGAAACATGTGTAGTGTGTGAAGTATGTGTAGTGTGTGATGTGTGCGTGTGTGAATATTTGGAATTCCACTATTTTTTATTTGGAATTCAAATTGTGGAATTGGAGGATTTGGAATTGGAATTTAATTCCAAATCCAAGGTTTTTTTATATTACCAAACACTGGATTTGGAATTGAAGGCTTCAATTCTAATTCCACACCTCTAATTCCGTGTACCAAACGGCCAAACGCAACTTTAGGGACTTTTATACAATATTTTACATTGAACTTCGATAAATTTCTAAATTTTATGAAAGAATTTTTGAGAGCGCCCCTTCTCCCTTGGAGATATATTATTTATATCAGTGAACAAAAAACCGAATAATTGTATTTCATGGTTCATGGCTTCATGCTACTTTTAGTTCACAAGAACTAAATCAATCAATTTCACTGTAATAATTGAGTTGACTGGCTGTTTGTATTTACTATTCAATTGATTCGAGCATGAACACTGGTATCATGATGATGACACTTCACACGACTTGATTTTAGTGCTGGTATCGTATAGTTATGGATACTGATAAAATGTAAACTCTAAATATTATACAAACTCTAAACTATGATTTGGACCATTAACAATGATTTTTAATCAAAGAAAGAAAAAGAAAAGTCCAATATGTGACTTGAAATACTATGCATTATTAGTCATAAATCTTAATTAAAGCGTGGACGGCTATTTTAATTTTTAGTTATCAATAATATTATAAAAAAAATTAAAGTTGAAAATGGGAATTTATTGCGTATTTAAAAATTGAACCTTTTGTATGCGCAATTATATGGAATCTTCTATTTCAAGATGATGGTTTATTTTCTAATCCAAGTTCAAAGCCTTAATCATTGATTAAAAAAATACAGTAAATTGTTCAAAAAATAAGACTTATGCCATGTTTGGTTGACAGGAAAGTAAAGTTGACAATGAATATGATTCCTAGGAAAATGAATCTCTAGAATATGATTCCTAATAACTTTACTTTCCTGTGTTCGGAGAATACCAAGATTTTAAATTTTGTATTTCATTTAAACACCAAACTAAAGATAGACTTATTATTATTTTATTTATAAAAAGAATAATAATTTTTTTTAATAAATTATTAATTACAAATGATGACAATTATATTATTATATATTTATTATTATGATGGATAGTTTAAATATGAATCATCCATCACAATATATAATAATACAAGTATAATTATAGTTACATGGAGTATTATAATCATAAATGATTATAATAATAATAATAATTATTATTATTATTATTATTACTATTATAATATTTAAGGATATTATAATTTAAATAAATTTTATAATTTAGAATTTCACTACGATTTTATTAATTATTAATTTATAAAATAATATTTAGTATTTATTATAATATAATTTAGATTATATAATTATATTTTAATTATTTAATAAGTTATTAATTATTATTATGATATTAAAAATTATATATAAATATTATAATACAAAGTTATAATTATGATCATTTTAATTATAGTTATTTATTATTCTGAAATTAAGTATGATTTGTAATTTAAAATTATTTTAAAACATTGTAGTAATAATAAAAATAATAATTAAATATGTAAGAATACCTAAAAAAAGTTAGGATTCAGAATCCTGAAAAGTTGTACTAACTTTCCTTGTTCTTGGGATTCTAATTACTTTCCCAGTTTGATTAAAAATAGAAACAAACACATGAATTTAAAATTTAAGGAATCAGATTACTTTCCGAGACAGAATCCTGGCAACCAAACATGGCCTTAAGGTCAAATTCTGATAAGTGCTGCAAATTTGAAAATCAGTGACGAAAACTATAAATTTTAACATTTTTATCAATTTTCTCATAACAAAATATTCCTATTTGTTATTTGTAATATGTTGATTTGTCACACATGTGTTCAAATTAATCTGATTGAGTTATTTGCTAAGTGTGACGGATAAGATGATAAATTTCGTGAATGGTGTTTTCCTCTTTGAATTTTTGGATACAGTTTAACTAAAATGTGGGAAAACTAAAAGAAATGTTAAATTTTAGTATAATTTTTAAGGTTTGATTTTCAAGATTGAGAAACGGGCTAGAATTTAACTAAAATTCATAATTGTTTGGGCAATTTGTATAAAAAAATACATAATATTGTGTGGAAACCATCTAAAAACTAGAATGTGAAAGGCAATGTGGATTTTAGACTAAAGAAAGTAATACTATGAGTCTATGAATAAAATTATGGTGGTATTGATTAGCTAAGATTCCAATGGAGCATATATTAATTGACTGAAAACTTATATCATACCCTATAAAAGAAAATATCCCGAACTAAAGGACTATATCGATTGGTGAATCTAGTCCACAAATTATACTAGTGAAATATGAAACAGTATAGAATATACCAGACTTGGCCAAATGTAAAGTAGTTGTTTATGTCCATGGAATTTCTTCTTGATAAACGGTAGCCTCAAAAGCTCAAACCTTCTTAAAAAGACATCCCCTGCCGATGTTCATCAATGTAGCCAGTGAGGTTATTAAAACTCATGCCGTACAGGCTATTTTTTTTTATTAATGGAGGGAGTATTATTTTAACCTTTATAGACCCTTATAAACTAAAGCATTCACTTTACAATAACCCAAAAATAAAAGTTATTTCTACAACAAAGTAGAAAAAAGTAACTTAGGAAAAACTGCTTCCAAACTAGTATAAGAATTTACATCAAACCAAAGATTCAGCATATATCAAACCTGATACATATACAAATACAAGCACAAAGATTTACTTACAATATAATCAACACCACAAAGAATGAAAACAAGGAAAGACCTCTACAAATCTCATAAGCAAAATTATGGGGTGACACACAACATATAATACCGATAAGTTACCAACTCAAAATTTTATTCATTCATTCACCTTCATTCCACAAGCAAACAACCATTCATTCATTCACCTTCATATTCATGCCTCTGGCAACGGAACAACTGCTTCAAACGCTTCGACAAGCATAGCCACCCGTCTCTTGCGAGCCGGAGTCAGTGTCGTTACAATATGCTGAACCGCGTAGTCCAGCATCCACTGCTCCGCCTTCTTCCTCTCGTCCATCATCTGCTGCCTCAAGTCCACCTTCTCTGGCTCGGGGTCACCTGTCTGAGGCAGCACCTGATGAGCCCGTGGTTTGAAACCTCTCAGTGCTTTGATGGATCTCTTCAAGAGTAGGAGCTTCTTCAACTTGCTCCAGTTTCTTGATATCGGTACCTCGGACTTTGATTCTACTCTCAATTCCTCATCCCCACCAGCCTCATCTTCAACAAAGTCACTCGAGACTGATCGAGTGTCGGAGGCCTCGTCTTGTGCCTCTGGGACGAGGATCTCATCAACTGCTTGTTTCACGAGTTTGAGAGCATCAGATTTGGTTAGGCCTCCTCTCAGATTGCTTGATGTAGCGAGGTCCTCTTCCTGTTCGTCCTCGCCTCCATCGAGAAGATGGCCTCCAACTTTTTCAGCAATGTCTGATACCACATGCTGATATATCATATGCCACATTTTGATATGCTTTATCCTATCAGATATTGCATCCTGTTGAGGGCCTTGTACGGCGTCTGTCTTTGTCTTTGTTTCGTCCGACATCACCTGCACTGGCATTCTATCACCATCATCGGTATCAAGATTCAAGCTCTGTGATTTTAAAATATTCTCGTCATTTTCTTTGTGAACAAGATCTTCGAGCTTCTCATTCTCATCACTTGACAAGAGATCACCGCCAGAGGGACTGGCTCTTCTCAGACCGGTAATTGCAGAGTCGAATATTGAGACGCTTCTGAGCCTTGGAATACGACATTGAGCCTGAGAGTCTTCTTCTTGAGGTGGAACTACAGTCTCAAATGCTTTTACAAGCAATGCCACTTTTTTCTTCTGAGTTGGGGCAAGCTGGCTCACTGCCTGGCGAAGTGCGTGGTCAAGCATCCACTCCTCTGCGCTCTTCCTCTCCTCCACCGTCTGAGGTCGGAGGCTGACCTTCTCTGCCTCAGGATCCGGATTCAATGGCAGATGCCGCGGCTTCTTGGGGTTGAATCTCCTCACTTTCTCCAGCTCTCTGATGAATTTCTGAAGCAGTATCCACTTCTTGAGATTGGTCCAATGCTTTGGAGCTTTCTTCTCGGATTTTCTCACAACCTGAACATCACCAGCCACCGCGATCGCCTCTTTCAGATCAGATGACACATTTCCCTTCGCAGATTCCATATCATTTTCTTGGATTAATGCTCTACTTTTATCTTTCTCCACGAGCTCCGGTCGTGGAGTGGTTTCACTCGTGACCGACTGATCATCAGATGCTTGGTCTTGAACCTCCGGAAGGAGGATCTTCTCAATTGCTTCTCGAACAAGCTTGACAGCAAACATCTTCCGGATTTCAACCTCTTGAGCCTCCGAGTCACTAGCTACTGCCCCTACATCTGCACTGTCCTTATCTGTGGATTCAACAGAGACATTTGATGACATATGTTGGTGTATCAGATTCCACATGCTCATATGCCTCGGCTTGCTGAACTGAAGCCCACCCTTGTTGTGAGTAGGGGTAGTCATCTCAGAATCTCCAAGATGTGTAGCATCATCAGCTATCTGGTTCTCTTTAGCTGGTGAAGATTCAGTAGTAGACTTTGCATCTTCCTCAGAAGAATTGCTACCCGAAGAAGCTGTTAAGAACGCATTTCTCTTCTTAGTTTTTTCATCGAATACGACTGGAGTGTCTGGACCATCTTTGCAGCTTATTGCAACATTATCAATGTAGGTGTCTAGAACTACAGCAGATGCGTCTTTGTCGTTTTTCCATTCAATGCTCGTTGCAGTAGCCTCGAGCCTTTTAGAAGTGGCCATGAAATCCTCTCTGTTGTGACACGAGCACCTCAAAGATGCCCCTCCAAGACCTTGCCCCTCAGAAGAATACTTCCTTGCTATTTCCAGACTATCCTGGTAGCTTCTCTCGGGGAACGACATCTCACCAAAGGCGAGTTCAACTAGATACGCCTCTTGAACATCGCTATATCCATTCCCAAATAGCTCAGTTTCCTCATTAGGATTGTTTCCCTTTACAACACCAGAATCAGCTATGCTCTTACTGAATCGCCCTTGATCCAAAGGTTCTACTTCACGAGCTATTACACTTTTGTGGATATTCTTCGTTCTATCACTAGGGAGCTTCACTCCACGCGTGGTCTCAGCCTTAGGCACCATGCTCCTCTGCTTCCTCAATGACTGCTTCCTCATGTACAAGAAACGCTTCAACGGAGGGGCCGGTTCACCACTTGTGAGGCAACCTCCATGCAATGAGCAATGATGGTACCGACAAACCTTCACTGCCGAACTCTTTTCAGATTCTTGTTCCCCACAGTGATGAAGTTGAACCTCCGCGGGGGCAGGAAACTTGGAATCCTTGAGAGTGGAAGAATACGTAGCTCTGTCAACACCAACATTTCTCAACAAAGACCTCTTGGGCTTGAAACTAGCCCTCTTGATCAAAACCCTCACATTTCTAAAGCTGGATTTTCTTGAAAGGAATGAGGAATGTGAAGTGTTCTTACTATCACTCCCATCAAGGGTAGATTCAGACGAGCGCGATTTCTTTCCCTGAGAAGAGGTCGTCGCCTTGAGATAATGAGGCGACGCCTCATCATCAGACAATGGGAGAGGAGATTGGATAAATCTTGGCTTTGGCCTTCTCCTGAATGATCTAACAGGTGCATAATTTTTGGGGATTTTGTTGTTGATTCCATTATTGGAATGTTTTTGAGAATGAGGTTGGGTAACTGAAGATCCACAATTGGAAGAACTAACAGACATGATTTCATCAGATTCACTTCCCCCCTGCTCATCACACATATTTCCAAACTTAGATAAACATTTCAGCACACAGAATTTGCTATCAATAACATTTCCAAACTTAGAACTTGCCTTCATTCTAGCTTTTCTCCCTCACACATACGAAAAAAAAAGTAAACATTATGAATTAAATTAAAACTAACCGGAGAATTTTCTTTGTTTGGATCAAATCTGCTTCTGGCCTTCGTAAAATTTGGCGATGAATCAGCGGAATCCATCGAAATCTATCTGCTGCAAAACTCGGATAAAAAAATGGATTTCAACACTGGTAGCTGCAATAACGCAACTGCAATCAAAGTCATCAGAAACCAATTGCCATTAAAACCATTACTTAAATCTTCATACTGGTAAAAACCAACACAACTTACCGAATTCAAGAGAAAGTTTCAGGTGTGAACACTGAAAATTTCTTGATTTTGGGGGAAAAGATTTGTTACACAGAAGAAGTTGATTTCAACAAGAAATGGCAGCAGATGATGACTGCGAATATAAATTCTAAGTTTGGATCTTGTTTGTTAAACAAGTTTTTTAATAGTTTTACTATTTTCTTTTATTTATACAATTTGCGTTTTGACTTGAACAAATTTATGTGTTGACTGTTGACTTAGCCTATATCTTTTAGTTGACTTCATTACATTTCCCCATTTAATTAATTTTACTTTATCTAGTGTGTTGCATTTACCTATAGACTATAGTAGTACCTTGTATACATATATTTAGGTGAGATGAAAACTGAATTAAAATGACATGTGAAGTACTCTGTCCAAAAAATTTTCCGCCTCCGTGTACATCACGGGTTCTAATGAGAAATTGATAAAATAAAAAAGAGAGATGAAAAAGTAGTTAAAGTAGGAGAATAAAAGAGAAAAGTGAGAGAGAGAGGAGGAAAAGTAGTGAAAGAAGAAAAAGTGGATAAAATTTGAAAGAAAAATTTTCATTTTTAATATGGGATTATTTTTTATGGACATCTCAAATGACAAAATGAGACTATTTTCGTGTATATATTATTACTCTAGGGAGGATGAACAACAAAAATAATTTTGGGACAATTAAGTTCTCATTTAGGGATACTGGATATAGAGGGTACATACTAGTATTTGATGTTAATTTTGGACATTTTTGTCATTTTGTTACATTTTATCTAGGAGTTTAAACCTCCCGTTAACTATGCACTAAATAAGTTATTTAGATCATACATGACATGAAATGATACTCCTATTAAACAATTCATTTGGGTAGTTTCTTTGGGATTTTAGTTTTCTTGAATTTGCACTTTTATCTCTCTCTTTCATTTTCTTGCGTTTTTCATTTGTTTTTCTTTCCAAATGGAAATAAGGTGATGGAGATAATCTCAACCAAAATCCCTAATCAATTTAAACAATTTCGACCAATAGATGAGTAAATCAACAACTAATAACAGTAATCCAACTAATCTCTGCCTATATATTTTGATGTATAAATTTTTAGTTATGAAAGTAACTACTTTAGATATTAACTTTTATAATATTATTATAACATAATATAATTATTTTTTGAATGAATAATTAATATAATTAGATTAAACATTATCATTATCGGACCAAGTGCTCGTATATTAAACTGAACTTATTTTTGTTGGATATATATGTTTTTTGTATTAACTGTAAACTGAAGTTTACCTTCAATATAATCATGTATGTTATTTGCGTATTTATATAAATTGTTTCATCTCAATTTTCTTAACTTTATTTTTATAGCTCTGATTTAATTTTAGGTGTAGTTAGTCATATCAATTTTGCTAACTCAATCTATTGATGTTCTATGTATGACATTTTAATAGCATGTACAAATATAATAATCTTTATGAATTGGGTGCATTTACATTCCATATAAAGGGATTATGATTGACAAAACACATTCTATTCTTAAGTCATTATACTTTAATTGTTTATTCCAATATGTCCTTATATAATTTTTTCATTTTAATAAGTCCATGTACTTTTATATTCGATATATTTCAATCCTTATTTAACGGAACCGTTTACTTTTCCGTTATAAAATAACACATCATATGTTAATTATTTAAATATATTCCACCTAACATCCTAGTTGGAAAATATGAACATAACATAAATATGAAAGAAAAAGAAAAGGATAAAAATGAAAAAAAAACTAAAGAATTCTAAATTGTTAAAAGAAATTTGTTGTTTGATTGTTTGATTATTTGAAGTTCGAATATTAATTTATATTTAATCAAACAACAAATTTCTTTTAACGATTTGGAGTTCTTTAGTTTTTTTTTTGTTTTTGTTTTTATCTTTTTCTTTTATATTTATGTTATGTTCATATTTTCCAACTAGGATGTTAGGTGTAATATATTTAAATAATTAACATATGATGTGTTATTTTATAACGAAAAAGTTAACGGTTCCGTCAAATAAGGATTGGAATATATCGAATATAAAAGTAAAAGGACTTACTAAAAACGAAAAAATTGTATAAGGACCTATTGAAATAAACAATCGAAGTACAAGGACTTAAGAGCATCCGCAGCGATAGAACGACGGCGTCCGTCCGTCCGTGCCAGCGGCGCGGCGGAACGCTGCTCGCCGCTGCGCTCTTGCCGGTGGCGCGGCGCTGCCCTTAGCTAAGAGCACATCCGTGCCAGCAAGCAGCTGACGTGGCGGATCCTGATTGGCCAACGGCAAATCCGTCGGAATTTATTTTTTTTTAAATCGGATTTTAATTAAAAAATCCGATTAAAAATAAAAAAAATATTTTCCCACTTCCCAAAAAATTATATCCGTTTTCTCTCCACTTTTAATTTCTTTTTCAATTTTTTCCCCAAAAATACACATTTTCATCTTTAAATACCCCCACTTCCACACAAAAAATTTCACACCACACTACACAATTCTCATCTAAATTCTCTCATTTCCATTCTTACAATTCTGAGTCTTTCTTTCACTCTTAACAAAAAAAGTCTGGCTCCGGCGATCACCCATCCGACTCACACGGTTGGAACCACGAATGGTTTGGTTCACAACCATTTCCTAGTCCGGAAACGGAATTTTCGGCCCCTCCTCAAACCCAAAGTTCGCAAGCTCCGGTTGGCTACCGGCCTTACCCGGTCGACGACCAAGATGCCCTCGATGGGCAATACGAGTGGGCACCCGAACCACCCGTACCTAGAGAGGGAGGGAGCGGCGGCACTCAAACTCCTACTCTTCCTACTCGTGGTGTCCGCACCCCGTACACTCCGGGGGAGATAGAGCAATTATTAAAAGCGTTTTTGTCTATCTCCGAAGATCCGGAGATTGGCACGAACCAATCCGAGGATCATTTTTGGTAGCGCATCTGTCGCCGGTACAATGAAAACCGGCCGACTGGAACAATCGAGCGCAACGAGAATATGGAGTGCAATGCCATATACAGAGCAAACGAAGAAATCCAAAAGTTCCAGGGGTATTACCTCCAGGAAGAGCGATCGGCGGGGAGCTGCCTAAGCGAGGTCGACATCATCAGTGCCGCGTTGGCGACCTACCAATCCCAACACTACAAACCGTTCAAGTACCTCAATGTTTGGCAGGAGGTGCGTGTTAGGTTTAGTATACTGAAAAGCATGTTTCGAGCGAGTTCGCACGAGTAGAATCTTGCTTGTGTACGGAAAAACTCTACAATTCACTTTTGACCCGATTCAGTATTATTCGAGCATTTCGCACGAATAGAATCAGTATATTATTACATTGTGTTTGCTTGTGCGTTTATAAGATGTTTTATAAACATTTAAATGCATAAGAAGTAAACGAAGCCTAAGTCTTTTGCTTAGTAGACTGGTTGTGGGCGTCGTCCACTTTAAGGTAACTACAGTCGGTTCTATGCAATGCTTTGCAAAGGAAAAAGAAGAATTTCACAACCTAGATAGGCTTTGGCTACCTATCGTGAAAGGTTGCAATGTCAGTCCGATTATTTCTAAGTCTTATTGAAATAAAATGACGTTGGTGTGGTATAGCACTGAATGGATCTAATAGCAAGACGTGTCTTTATGTTATCTACTGAAAGACGAGGTCTTGATAAATATCTATTTCTTAATCAATGTACGTTAGCATTGAGCATACGATATTGAGTATCTACTACTTTGACTTACCAAATGTGCGGGTTTTTCGTCACCCAACGATCCGGGTATATTGGGTAGTGGTGATCATTATCTAGCGGTGCTAGGATTGCTATTATGTTGAATCGTGCGCGAGGTGAGTCTCGTTTGATAATGTCCTCAAGAGGAGCTTGAACAAGGTTTTATTATTTGGAAACTAGCCAGTTGGAGTTTTATTACTCTATGAATAACAAATAAGTGTTTCTTGCTAAGTCCACTCTTGGAATTAATAAGATGTTAATTAATTAAGTCCATGGCAGACTTTAATTAATTAATGGACATTTATATCTTAAGCGCGAAAAATAAATAATAAATAAAATGGAAACCCGAAATACTTATAATTTCGGATTTGGATGGGGAGTTCAATATTACGTCTGTAGTGGCTGCTCGTAATATTCCAGTATAAGCTTGTATTAAATTGTGGGTTCAATTTAATTAGTAAAAAGCTAATTGAGGGGAGCCCATATCCAAAACCTTCCATAGATCCCTGACTGTGCCCAATATGAACTTAATATAAACAGGAGAATAAAGGAGACAGAAAACACATTTAATTTTCATAATGAAAATTGTCCCTCTCTAATTAGAAGAGGAGATCGAAATTTTTAGCTCTCCTCCGTGAGAAGTTCTGTCTTCGTTATTCGAGTCCTAGTGTTTCGATAAGATCAGCCCACCCTGATGTCGAGATACAGTTCGGGACACCAGTCAGAAGATCCGTGGTCTAGTATTGAAGATCATCGTGGAGAAGGCGCGAGCAATCGACGATTCTTTGGAGAATCAAATCGGTAACTCTAAACCGTAGAATTCATGTTTTAGGATTTATATTCTATGAGCATGAATTATTCGCGTTCTAGCATGCAATTCTGTGTTAACATGTGAATTGATTAATCTCATAATATGTCAAATAGATCTTATGTCTGATTTATTTGTTTTGTACAAGTCTTTCGCTGCGAAGGGGCTCCAAAATCCCAACAATTGGTATCAGAGCCAATTTTTGCTTCTGATTATGTGGATTAATTTGATGTTAGGTGATTTGCTTGAATGCATGTTTTTATTCGTTTGTGCATGGATTGTCCAAATATGATTACACGAAAATATTAATCGATATATGCATGTTTAGTATATGTAATCATAGCGCTGCACTTTTTGGAGAAAATCAATGTATACGTGTTTTCTCCTAACATGTAATCATTATTCTTGCATATAATAATTACATAAATAATCATTGCCTTACGTGAATTTACATTCCAAGTCGGCAATTCAAGAAATTCGCTGTGATACCGCGTTGATACAGCAGCGACGGCAGTTCTTGGCTGCCGGAGGCGTCAGACAGCAGGCGCTGAGACGAGCTACACTGTCACAGCAGCGTCGGCGGGTGCGGTAGCGACGTCGCAGCAGCGATGACGATGTACCCGCAGTGACGGCTGCGTGAGACTGAAAGGGAGCAGCGACTGGGCTTGTGTGCTGGTCGAGACTGCTCACCTGGTGGAGCGCAACGGCTGCGGAGTTCCGGGCAGCAGCAGAAACGGCACGGACAGCAGCGACAGTCCGTTTCTGACAGCGGCGGCGACCGGAGTTCAGCCTACCCAAGCTTGAGGGCTGGGTTGTCTCGACGGGGCGCTGGCAGCAACGGTGATAACGCAGCAGCGGCTTCGTGTTGGGGCAGCAGCGGCTGCGTAAGCGACGTCACAGCGGTGACGACGACGCAGCGGCAGCGACGGAGACGGGGTAGCGGTGGCCGTGGATTCAGTGGGAGTCCAGCCGAGCCATATTAGGGTTTCGTCCTATGCGCGACGCTCGCGCGGGTAGGACCCCCGCGACGTCGCATCGCCTCGTTCCGTGACTTCGATTTTTAAAAATTGATTAGGGTTTTTCCTTAGATTCAATTTTGAAAATAATTCAAGATAAATATGAGAATAAGATTTGAATATATCTTTTGTGAATTTTATATATTATATAAGATTTTATTTTGTATCAAATCATGGATTAATTAGATTCTTTCCTTATTTAATGGATTTATATGGATTTTTATTCCTAGAAGAATTCTAGTTACATTTGGAAAATAATAATCTAATTTTTTATCTATATTCTATGGATTTATATGGATTTATTCCTAGACAAATCCTAGTTGGATTTAGATAATGATAATATTATTTTATTCTTATCCTATGAATTTATATGAATTTATTCATAGATAAATTCTAGATGGATTTGGATAGTGATAATATAATATTTTATAATATTATTTATGTGGATTTATTCATAGATAAATCTTAGATAAATATGAATAATTATAATATAATATTATCTAATTCTTTGGATTTTTATGGATTTACTCCAAGAATAAATCCTAGATGGATTAGGATTAATATTTATATTAATTTATTTTATCCTATGGATTTGAATAGATTTAATTCTATTAACACAAATCCTAGATGGATTAGAATAAATATTAATCCAAGTTATCCTTATCTTTTGGATTTATATCCTAGATAGATTAGGATAAAGACAATATATAAGAAAATCCTTATTTAATTAGATTTAGATAAATTAATTTATCCTAAGTAATGTCTGATATATTCTAGATGTCTATTCTAAATAGAATTAAGATTTGTATAAATCTTGGTTGATTGGATTTTGTTTATCGTATGGATTATGATGGAATCGTTTCTATCTAGTAATATCCTAGAACGATTTAAATAATGATAATCCTAGATAACGTTATCTTGAATTGAAGGATTTGATTTTATCGAAATAAAATCTAGAATGATCCTAAATGGATTTAGATGGTTAACACTATCTTGATAAATCCTAAATGATTAAGGATAATAATTATCCAAGATAAAACATAATTATTTAATTGATTCTCCCTTGACTAGATTAAATAATTATCATTAATTATCCAGTGTGTTTAAATGTCATGCATTAAATGGATTTATCTGTTTATTTGGTGTTTATCTTTGTAAGTGGATTATCTGCTTTATCTGCTTATGTGATAATTATGCAAAAACCATATAAAATATCTAAGCGATAATTACAACAAGTGCGTTGTATATGGTCTCCATCAATTGGTCTGCAATTTATGAAGCTTTTTTCTAATATTATCGCCACATGCTCTGTGGGGACAATAATCCTTAGAAATAGTGAGTTCATGAGGGCGGATTTCTAGAAAATAAATAGTATGAACTAGAATATGGTTTCCAATATTATCGCCACCTGCTCTGTGGGGACAATAATCCTAAGAAACTGCGAGATTCAGAAGTTCACACAGAATTTATGAGATAGCTTGATCTTGTTAGCAGCACATGAGCATTGTTATGAGAGTGTGTTGTAGAAATGAGACTCTGTAATGCTAAATTCGGTGGTCTTGCTTAGGCAACATTAGGCGGCCATGCCACTCTATGGTCTCTGGACTATTCGTCGGTGTTGTGACCAGTAAAATTGTAAGATTTTAATGCGTATTGACTTCCTCTGGAGGGTACAAAATTTTAATTTTACAGTTGCAAGATACATAATTATTTTATCGTTATTTGCGATTATGTATTGAGCATAAGTATGTGATAATAAGTTTATTTGCCAAATCTTCATTATGTCATTCATATTTTGTCTGTTATCCTTAAAGAAATGAACTCGAATGCCAAAATTATGTAGACTGGAAATTAAAATGGATAAGATTCTCATCGCTAAAACTTGGAGTTTATACTCAATGATTCATGTCCTCCATTTCCTCGACATAATTCCACGAAGATTGTTCGAGAATGCTTTTTGCATGTACTTGACAAGTTCTTTAAGGAATAAGGTCAAGCTATTTTCTATTAAGTAGCACGACAAGTCTTGGTTAGTGACAATGAAAGATGGATATCAATAGAATCTGTCAAGATGATTCGATTGGAATATCCTAAAGGGACAGAATATTTTGAGGAATCTTTTGATCACTCAAATAGTTTCTGACTCAAGTCATCGCCTGGAGTAATAAGAAATGACTAAAAGAAGGTTTAACCGAAAAGTAGAAAACCTTCAGAATATTAGTCGTTATATTACTGTTAGAGGAAATTAACATGACAGATGATGAATTCGTATAGGCTACATTTTTCCTAAGTCCTAGTTCATTTGAACAAAAGACTAGATATGGAAATGAGAGAGCCTGAATTGTCATCAAAATTTGTTTAAAGCGAGTGAAGATGTTTTGTAAGTTGGATTGACCTCTTTTAAAGAAGGACAATGGCTTACATGACAATGCAACTTCTAAGTAAGAGATCTTGATCCAGTTAGCTTTTTGTTGCAGTGGGAGCTGTTAATGCTCAATTATTGTTTTATGGTTGATGTTTAAGGTATCATAGTATTGAAACAATATAGATGCAACAAGATTGAGTATTAAACAACACATCAACTTCTTAAACAATGAATGATAAAGTATTTATGGCTCTTAGTCTTAAGGCCAAGAAAATACTTAGTTATTGTTCAAACTGATCTAGACTATCAAGATTTTAACCATTTGTTAAATAGCTTGAAAGTCGATAATGTATATTCGATGCACTATGAGTTAGAATCATTTGATTCATAATACTTATAGAAGTGCAACGTAGAAAGACTAGCAAGTCTCAATGGTTTACACCAATAAGGAGACGAGCAAAGCGTTATGATCAGTAATGGGAGTCTAATCTCCATTAACGAATCCAAGCATTATTTCAAAGAATGGGATAGTTATGTAAGAAGGAATCGAAGTCTTTCTAAGACAAGTTTGATCAAGTGATGAGTTGTACTCATGAAAATCTTATCATTGATGGGATAAGCGTTAGATATAACGAGATACACCTTAAAGAAACTACCATCATCAGTACCTTCTACAAAACACGAGTTGTGGACTAGAGCGACTCTAGTCTAGCATATCTCAAGGTGTAATGTTGTTCCAACGCATGTTGGAAAGGTATCTAAGTA
This sequence comes from Salvia splendens, assembly GCF_004379255.2. Classification (NCBI taxonomy): domain Eukaryota; kingdom Viridiplantae; phylum Streptophyta; class Magnoliopsida; order Lamiales; family Lamiaceae; genus Salvia; species Salvia splendens. Next base: position 25,316,948 of record NC_056040.1, read on the forward strand.
ATTGGAGTTTAGTACTGAGGTATGTTTTAAGGTTGTCCCAAATGATGTAAGATTATAAGTTCTGTAATCTTCAAAGATATAATTCTTGTATGAAGATCAAGAAAGGAACTAAAAGTCTAACAGCGTGATAACTCTCAGGACAGAGAGATCGAATTTTCCACGTTACCAAGGACTCATACCATTAGAAATTTTGCACTAATAAAATCAAATTCAGAACATAAGATTGTAAGAACCATGTCGTAGTGGGAGCGTTCCTAAGGAACATAACAAGTTCATGGGTCTAAGAGTGTCGTAAGAATCAGTCTTAGACTAACTTGAACATAATCCCTTTAACTACAATGTGGAATTGGTTCATTTGGATATTCGTCCTTGAAAAGGTGATAGATTCCAAACTACAATCTTAGATAGACAACATGTTTTACAAGACTTGCAATACTACCTACAGGTTGTGTCAGTCAGTGGGAGCTAGTACATTTGCAAGTGTAAATGTGGATCTCAAATGGCTAGACAATGACAATGGGCTATGCCCAAAGAGAAATATCATCTTCTCGTTGTCGCTGTGTCAAGATTTGTTCGATCCTACTGTCTATCAGCACTTACATAATTAGAATGTATATATTATGATTGTCAAGACAACTTTCTATTAATAGAAGTCTTGAGGAAATCATCTACATGGAACATCCTAATAGGTATGTAATAAAGGGTAAGAAACACATGATTGGAAGCTTATGAAGACCTTTGTGGTCTTAGGCATGCATCTAAATCAGAGTATGTGTTTTAGCGAGATTGTCAACTCTTTTGAATTTGACATGTGCCCTTAAATGTGTTGTAAGCACAAGGAAGTTGAAAGTGCATTAAATATGGTATTATTGGTACTCTACGATGATGAAATCTACAAAAGTTGTAAACAACTAAGATTGGCATCTAGCGTAGGAAACTGGTTGTCTACCCAGTTTAAGATAAAGGATTATAGAGAAACTAATTACATTCTAAGCATCTAAAGTCTTTCAGATTGCTAGAAAAAATGTTGAGATTCTCTTAGGAATCCTATATCTACACATAGCTTGGAACATTTTAGCATTAGAATTTCCATGCAAAGGTTTTTACCTTTCAAGATGGAATTGTCTTGTCTCTAGTCAAGTGTCGTTTGACGCTTAGTGAGAACAAGAATTATGAGACTAGTTTCGGAGATAAGTGTCTCATGTATACTATGATGTGTACTAAGTTTGATATTAGTTGTGCTCATGCATAACAAGTGTATATCATATTAACCGTGGCAAAGGATTTTGATTGAGGTAATGAATATACCATAGTACTTGAGAAACACTAATCGCTATATTCTAGTTTACCAGTCATTCATGTAATGTCCTTGGGGTTACACTGACTAAATCTTATGACTAATCAGTGATCGAGTAAGTCATCCTCATCATATGTGTTTACCTTAGGAGTATACTCCTAGTAGCTTTGATCGTAAGTTTGAGTATGCCTGTGAGTATTTTTACTCTAGCAAAGGCTAACTCAAGAGAAACACGAGATCATAAGCTAAGCAATCACATAGAGAGATAAAATTAATTAAAGATCAAGTACACAGCAAAGACATAGTGGTGCAAAAGATATTATCAGAGAACAACCAAACAGATTTTTCACAGAAATTGCCTTTGTGGCAACATGTTTCAAACATGGTGTGAAATGAATGATAGTTCGATATATCTAGCTCCAAGGCCTGCTTTGTGTATAAGTAGGAGAGTTTTTGGCAGTGGGTATACTCGAAAGCATGTTTTGAGTATAAGTGGGAGATTGTTAGGTTTAGTATACTGAAAAGCATGTTTCGAGCGAGTTCGCACGAATAGAATCTTGCTTGTGTACGGAAAAACTCTACAATTCACTTTTGACCCGATTCAGTATTATTCGAGCATTTCGCACGAATAGAATCAGTATATTATTACATTGTGTTTGCTTGTGCGTTTATAAGATGTTTTATAAACATTTAAATGCATAAGAAATAAACGAAGACTAAGTCTTTTGCTTAGTAGACTGGTTGTGGGCGTCGTCCACTTTAAGGTAACTACAGTCGGTTTTATGCAATGCTTTGCGAAAGAAAAAGAAGAATTTCACAACCTAGATAGGCTTTGGCTACCTATCGTGAAAGGTTGCAATGTTAGTCCGATTATTTCTAAGCCTTATTGAAATAAGATGACGTTGGTGTGGTATAGCACTGAATGGATCTAACAGCAAGACGTGTCTTTATGCTATCTACTGAAAGACGAGGTCTTGATAAATATCTATTTCTTAATCAATGTACGTTAGCATTGAGCATACGATATTGAGTATCTACTACTTTGACTTACCAAAGGTGCGGGTTTTTCGTCACCCAACGATCCGGGTATATTAGGTAGTGGTGATCATTATCTAGCGGTGCTAGGATTGCTATTATGTTGAATCGTGCGCGAGGTGAGTCTCGTTTGATAATGTCCTCAAGGGGAGCTTGAACAAGGTTTTATTATTCGAAAACTGGCCATATGGAGTTTTATTACTCTATGAATAATAAATAAGTGTTTCTTGCTAAGTTCACTCTTGGAATTAATAAGATGTTAATTAATTAAGTTCATAGCAGACTTTAATTAATTAATGGACATTTATATCTTAAGCGCGGGAAATAAATAATAAACAAAATGGAAACCAGGAATACTTATAATTTCGGATTTGGATGGGGAGTTCAGTATTACGTCTGTAGTGGCTGCTCGTAATATTCCAATATAAACTTGTAGTATTAAATTGTGGTTCAATTTAATTATTAAAAAGCTAATTGGGGGGAGGCCATATCCAAAACCTTCCATAGATCCCTGACTGTGCCCAATATGAACTTAATATAAACAGGAGAATAAAGGAGACAGAAAACACATTTAATTTTCATAATGAAAATTGTCCCTCTCTAATTAGAAGAGGAGATCGAAATTTTTAGCTCTCCTCCGTGAGAAGTTCTGTCTTCGTTATTCGAGTCCTAGTGTTTCGATAAGATCAGCCCACCCTGATGTCGAGATACAGTTCGGGACACCAGTCAGAAGATCCGTGGTCTAGTATTGAAGATCATCGTGGAGAAGGCGCGAGCAATCTATGATTCTTTAGAGAATCAAATCGGTAACTCTAAACCGTAGAATTCATGTTTAGGATTTATATTGTATGAGCATGAATTATTCGCGTTCTAGCATGCAATTCTGTGTTAACATGTGAATTGATTAATCCCATAATCTGTCAAATAGATCCTACGTCTGATTTATTTGTTTTGTACAAGTCTTTTGTTGTGAAGGGGCTCCATCCCTATCCGACGCCGGCTCCGATTAGGTGTTCACCCAGTTCGCCGGAGCTAACTTGGGTAACCCCGACGCCGGCCCGGGTAGTTCCCAACGCCGGCCGCAAGAAAGGAAGAAGTCGACGGCCAACCACCGTCGCGCCGCGACTCCATCCGCCCCCACTCCCGATCCCGCTCCCTTTGTGGCACCTCAACCCCCCACCAACTCATTGTGGGGGGTTTTGGCCCAACTCAATTTGGCCGATAGGTCAAATATGACCCCCGAGCAACTTCGATCGCATGTTGCAATGATACGGGGTCTCGAAAGAACATTGGGGGTAGAGCCGGATGAATAGTCTTCCACGGGGATATTTTAACCTTTAATTATGTAATTTTTATTTTTTAGGAGTTTAATTATGTAATTTTTATTTTTTAGGTGTTTAATTATGTAATATTTAATTTTTAGGATTTTAATTATGTAATTTTTAATTTTTAGAATTTTAATTATGTAATTTTTAATTTTTTTGTAATTTTTAATATTATTACGGGTATTTTTAATGCATTTTTATTTTGTGGAAATATTTTTATTTAAATTGAATAATAGAATGGTCGGACCCTTGAGCTTGTAGAGCACGAATGTGGATGTTGTGCTCTTGCCTAAGAGCAGGGAGTAAAAAAGTAATAAAAGTGGGTCCGGACCCACATCCGTGCTCATTGGCCAGAGCACGGATGGGGATGCTCTAAGGATTTGTTTTGAGGCATGGGGATGCTCTAAGGATTTGTTTCGCCAGCTCCTGTTGGCCATTCACACCGTCGTCTCCACTCTCCACAGCTCCTGTCGGCCCTTCCATCCCTGAGGTACTCTGTATGGAATAAAAAAGAATGTGTGTGTTTGTGTGTGTTTGTGTGTGTAGAGCATATCTCTGCTTTGCTTTGCTTTGCTTTGTGTATGTATTAATAATATTGGTACTCTGTATTTGGATTATTCTACTCCCTCTATGTTATTTCTCCGACTTTATCTAAATGGAGTACCGTATTTGGTTTGCTCTAATAATTCAACATTTATTCTTATACAGTTGAGTATTTGGTTTGCTCTAATAATTTTTAAATGCAAATAGAAACAAATAGTAGTAATAATTTTATTCTTATACAGTTGAGTATGATTTTTTTTGTCTATTATTCAGTTACATGATTTTACCCAGTCTTGTTTAATTCGTGTAAGCCGTAAGTGTTTGAAGAAATAACACAACATCTATCAATGAATTTTTTTCCAGATTGGCAGATTCTCTCAATTATTTTTTTTCCCAGATTCTGTCAATTGAATTTCAGATTATTTGATTTCTGTCAATTAAATTTCAGATTAAATGTAGCTATTAAATGGCAGCCGCTGCTGCGGTATAGAAGAAGAAAGTGTTATACTGTTATGCTAATTTTGACATGTTTCTTTCATTCTTTCGTACTTGCAGATTTCAGATTTAGTAAGTAAAAGGCAGACAATTTTTCTCTACTCTACAACATAGATTATTCAGCATCAAGTTGTAATGTAAGTTATTCATTAATTTTGATGTAATTTATGTATTGTTAAGTTGCAAATTGATTGCTAAGTATCTCTGAAAATTTATTATTATAGATGTTGTGTGATGAAAGTGAAGCAGTTGGAGATACCATCGAAAATAATGCAACTGAAGATACTCCATCTGAGGATCCTCGAGACAAAGGAGAGGCAAAAAAGAGGAAAACTATGGAGAAAAGATCAGAGGTTTGGGATCATTTTACTCCGTTCTTAGATAACAATAAGAAACAGAGAGCTAAGTGTGTGCATTGTGCGAAAACATTATGTGGAGAATCTAAGAATGGCACTTCTTCACTTAAAGCACATTTGAGTAAATGCAATAAAATTTCAACTACAGGTCCTAGGCAAACACGGTTGGTGTTACAATCTTGTCAAAGCTCATCACTTAGTAGTTGGAATTTTGAGCAAGAAGAGGTTAGGAAAGCTTTAGATTATATGATCATTGTGGATGAGTTGCCTTTTAAGTTTGTTGAATGGGAGGGTTTTAAATACTTTTGTTTGAAGTCATGTCCTCAGTTTAAGATTCCATCTAGATGGTCAGTTTCACGTGATTGTTTTAAGTTCTATGAAGATGAAAAGAAATTGCTCATGACATTGCTTAAATCGGCCAACCAAAGAGTGTGTCTTACCACAGATACATGGACTTCTTGTCAAAAGGTGAACTACATGTGTTTGACTGCTCACTATATTGATAATGATTGGAAATTGAAAAAAAAATTATTTTTTTTTTCCAATTTCTAGTCATAAAGGTATAGATATTGGTTTGGAAATTGAGAAGTGCTTGCATGATTGGGGAATCAATATGATGTTTACGATTACTGTTGATAATGCTTCTTCGAATAATACTGCATTGGTTTATTTGAAAAGAACTATTAGGCAATGGGGGGAAAGTGTAGGAAATTGTGACTATATGCATATGAGGTGCATTGCTCATATATTCAATTTAGTGGTGCAAAAAGGCTTGAAAGAGATTGGACCTTCGGTGAAGAAAATCAAAAATGCAGTTCGGTTTATTAGGCACTCATCTACAAGGCTGGGCAAATTTAAGGAGTGTTGTGAACTAGAAAAAATATCTAGTAAGAGCATGTTGTGCTTAGATGTTGCAACTCGATGGAACTCGACATTCTTCATGTTGGAAGCTGCGACAACTTTTGAGAAAGCTTTCTATAGGTTTGAGTTGATAGACTTATCATATAAAAAGGATCTTGAAGTAAGGCATAAGGATCTTGAAGTTGATGATGATGATGAGGATGAGGATGCGGATGAAGATAAAGTTCACGGGGTGCCAAAAGAGGAAGATTGGAGGAAAGCAAAATTAATGTTGAATTTCTTGAGGATTTTTTATGAGGCAACTAATAGGATTTCTAGATCTTTATGTGTTACCTCTAATTTATTTCTTCATGAGATTTACAAAGTGCATGCATTGTTGAAGGCTTTCATAGAGGGTGATGATTTTGAATTGAGTATCATGGCAAAGAAAATGAAAGAAAAATTTGACAAGTATTGGGGGAATCCTAGGAAGATGAATAAGCTCATTTTCATGGCTGTTGTTGTTGATCCTCGATACAAGTTGAAGTTGGTGAAACTTGTGTTGGCACATATGTACGATGAGGAGTTGGCTAACTCATTTGGAAATGAAGGTGAGGCTGAATTAGTTAACATGTGTGGTGATTACAAACAGTCAATTGTCCAACAAAATGTAGGACATGCAGAATTGAAATTGAATGCTACACCTGATGATAATGATGTATTGAAGAATGCTATGAAAATGGTGAGTTCCTTGTGCGAGACTTTTCACCAAAGGCATGATGAAGTCAATGATGTACATAAATATCTTATGGAGGATATTGAGAGTGGTGGGTCAAAATTTGACCTTTTGGATTGGTGGAAAAGTAATGAATATAAATATCCTGTACTCTCCCAATTTGCCCGTGATATTCTAGCAGTTCCTATCTCCACTGTAGCATCTGAGTCCGCTTTTAGCACCGGTGGCCGAGTTCTTGATCCATTTAGGAGCTCTTTAAGTTCTAAAGTTGTCGAGTATCTTGTTTGTGGTCAAAATTGGCTTCGCAAATCTTCCAAATTTAGTGTTGAAGAAATTCTTGAAGATGTCCAAAAGATAGAAGAATGTAGTTTTATACATTTAAGTTTTTTGTTTTTGATTATTTCATTTATAGTACTTATATAACTCTTTTTTGTGTAGGTATTACATTGATGTCTACTCAAGATTCAACAAATTAATCAATCTCCATTATTTGTTGAAACTTGCTTGCACTTGGACAATATTGACAACTTGTCATGGAACTTCATTTTGGATTTATTTTGATGTAATGTGTTGAAACTATTGAAGACATTTTGGTTGATGTTTTTTATTGTGGAATGTTGATTGCATATTTGTATTTGTTGGTTGATGCCTTTGATGGATTAGGGATATTATCATTTTTATCTTGTTATGTTTTGTAGGTTGAAAATTTCTAAGTTTCTGGACATTTTTTTCTCTCTCTAGATTTTCGGTTTTTTTAATTCGGGTTTTCGGTTTAAGGTTTTTCGGTTTTTTATATAATTTTGGTTTTTCAGTTTAATTCGGGTTTTTAAGTTCGGTTTTCAGTTTTTCGGTTTTCGGTTCGGTTTTAGTTTTATGCGAAATTCGCTTTTTCAAGTTCGGTTCGGTTTGGGCGAAAAACCGAACTGCCCAAACCGAACTGAAACCCGAATGCACACCCCTAGTTTTGCCGATTATGATTTCGTATGTAATATGTATCGCTCATGTTCAATTTACATGTTTCTACAAAACACCCAACAAAACTAAAAAAATGTTCTGAGTATAAAAAAATTACAAACTAAAGTTTAAATACAAATGTTATATTACTTATATCATATTCTATTGTCTCAGCCTAAGTGACACATTATTTTTTTCGGACTGTATTTTCAAAAATCTACTACCCAAATATTCATATTTTAAGGGATCTCATGTATAATTAGTCACCATATTTTTTAAAATAATTTTAGTAGTTATCATACTTTAAAAAAGATTATTTGCCTGTAAATACTTGAACTTTCAATATTTTCTGCTTTTTTCCCCGAACTTTTATTTTTGAATGTAAATAAATGAACTTTGAATTTTTTTCCCCTAACAAAACATTTTAGCAAAATTAAAGCTGATGTGGAGTACACTTAGGATATTACCATTTACGAGGCAAAATGTGGCAGATCAATATAACATGCTTAACTTTCGACATTTTCTGATTCTTCCCCTAATATTTTCCTTTTTCTAATTAATTGTATGAACAATGAGATTTTCTAAAAAAATTTCTTAATAAACAATTTCAATCAAAATAGTACTAATAATTTTAACCTTTTTCAATTGTAAATTTTAGTTGTTCAATAATTTTTTTAATTATATTTAACTGTGTAATGCCTTGATAAATTTAAGATAGGTTGTGAATTAAGATATTTGTATTCAAATCGCATTTGATTAGAATGATGATTGTTTTTATTTTTCTATACTAATGCTTTCTTTTCATGATTTAAATGATAATGTAAAAATTTACATTTAATTATATTTTATTTTAATTATATAATACTCACATCAGGCATACACGTCAGTTTCAATTTTAAAAAAAAAATTGAGAAAAATAAGAAAAACTGAAGGTTCATGTATTTTAAATTCAAAAATAAAAATTCGAGGGGAAAAGCAGAAAATATTGAAAGTTCATGTATTCACAGGTAAATAACTCTTTAAAAAATAGTAAGTTATTTATCCTTCTAAAATTTCTCAAATATCTATATTTTCGTCCCTGATTAATATGTCAACATATTATATTACAAATATCAATATAATGACATAAATATATCGGTATATTTATACTCTTTCTAATGTTCTGAAAATATCAAACACTCAAGCTACAAAACGGCAAGCTACAAAAAGATACGTGAAAAGACGAGAACACCAAGTAGTTCTAATGTGTTTATACATAATGAAACACTGTTCTTATTCAATTACACGTTGTATTAATTACGTAGGGTAGTTATCAAATCTAATACTACTATATATCTCAATTTTTCCATACGTGTAAATTGAACACTATCTATCTGATGGATCCGCGAATTTCTGATGTTAGTAAATGCTGGTAGAGAATGAAAACTACAACACACAGAATTTACGTGGTTCGATTTACTGAAGTAAATCTACGTCCACGGGAAGAGGGGAGGGCAAGATTGTATTGCTTGATCTGGGGTTACAGCTTACAACACAGACTTGCTATATGATTTTATCTCTAGAGAGCTTAACCTTCTTCTATCTGATCTAAGTTCTATTTATACCTTGAACTGAGATCGTGGCTTGCATCACCACTAAGTCGTGGATGTCGTGTAGGTCATGGCCTAAGATCGTGGATGTAGTGTAGGTCATGGCCTAAGATCGTGGCCTGAGTTGACACCACGTGGTAGTGGGTGTGTTGGAAGTTGTGGAAATCCAGTATGGGTCCAATAACTCCTTGTTCGGTCGAATGCTGAGACCGAACTGCTTTGGTTGCCGATCTGAGAGTAGAGCTTGATGCCGACCTGAGAGCAGAGCTTGATTGGTTGGCTTTTACCGAGCAGTAGGCTGAGGCCGAACTCTAGCTTGATGCCGACCTGAGAGCAGAGCTTGATTGGTTGGCTTTTACCGAGCTGTAGGCTGAGGCCGAACTCCTTGGTAATGCCGAACTCATACTCTTCCTTTGGGCTTGTTTAGTACGCACCCCATCACTACCCCCCCCCGAAGGGCGAAGTGAATCACTTCGGCGAAGTGAGTCACTTCGGCATTCTGGATAAAGGCAAGGGGGAGGCTGATGTCAGGGGACGTGCCTTGCATGTGACTGCATTAAATGCGACAGTAAAATCCGGCCGTTGAATCCTGAAAAGGTGGGATTCGAAACGGTGCGACGATTTTGAAATCTTCGCCGAATCTGATAAATACCTCCTTTCTTCATCATTGAAGCACTTTTGCGACTGCTTCTTCTGCACTCTCTCTTTTTTTTTTTTTGCGAAAATTCTCTCTCCGCTTTCAAGAATTTCTTCAGACTTTCTTCACCTTCAAAAAGTAAGAAAAATGTCTTCTTCTTCTTCTTCGGAGTCGGGTATCGGTAGGAGAGGCGGTAAGGGGTCTTCTGGCCGGAAAGAGTCCGGGGAGAAGACCGTAGAGTATTTCCATAGTATTTTGAGTAAGGATACTGTGATATCCCTACCCGAAAAATACTTTTTTCCTGGGGGGAAGGCGGTGGTACCTGACGGTGATCATAGGGCTGACTCCCCGCCGGAGGGTTACGCCACCGTGTACGAGGCCTGCTTAGAATGCGGGCTTCGTTTCCCCCTCCCTTCTGCCTTTATAGATTTACTAGATTTTTTTCAGCTTCCTTTAGGCCAGGTGACTCCGAACTCTTGGAGGCACTTGTCGGCCTTCGCTGCCGAACTCCGTAGGTTAGGAAGGGATTTGTCTTTGAAGGCGATCCTTAAATTCTTTCAATTTAAGAGGAAGGGGTCTTGGTTTTACTTGATCCCTGTACAGCCCTTTAGGGCCTTTTGTAAAACGAAGTGGCCGAAGTGGCAAAACCGCTTCTTCTACTATGATAGGACCGCGGCTCCTAGTTTTCCCTGGAGAGGGCCGAAGTCCGTTATCCGTCATCCTCGGCCCGAACCGTTGGACGAGCTCGATGGCGAGCTCAACAAGATTCCCATCGTTAGGAAACAATACACGGAGTCTGAGCTCGTCAAGGGCGACGTCGTGTTCGACATCTCGTCTTCGGACGAAGAGGCCGAGGGTGAGGATTTCTTTTTATCTTTATGCTCTACTGCTTTAACGAAGAAAACTAACCTTGTTTCCTTGTTTTTTGGCAGTGTACATGCTGAATAAGGCTATCCGAAAGTCCTCCGAGCTTGTGGAGCCGGAGAGGCAAAGAGCCCCTCGCTCGGCGTCTGAAGCCGAGAAGGATCCGAAGAGGCAAAAAACCTCTTCTTCGGATCTAAAAGTGCCGGAGTCGTGTTCGGCTAAAGGGAAGGGGAAATTTCATGAGTCCCCAAGAGTGCCGGGGAAAGACCTGGTCATCTCCGAGGTGGTTGCAGACATCTCGGAACACGTCCCTGAGCCTTTTCAATGGCCGACGAATTTTGTGGAGGTAAGCTTTCTGACTTGGCTTCTTTTCCACATTTTTTGATGGCCATTCTGTTGAGTTTTTTTCCTTGTTCATCTTCAGAGAGCCAAGCTCGTCTCCGTGGAGCTCTCCAAAGCATCCCACGACTACGAGGAGATGCAGAAGGAGTTGCATCTTGCTCGTAGTGTGGCCGAACAGGCTGAGGCCAAATTTGAGAGGGCCCGAGCTGCTAGGATCTCGGCTCAGGATGAAGCCCGGTCAGCCAAAAACCAGCTCATCATCCTGCAAGAGCAGACGAAGCACCGGGAAGCTCAGAAGGAGGCTGCCGCCGTGGCTGCCCAGGGGGAGGCTCTCCGTGTTTACACGGAGAAACTCTTTTTGAGCAGCCAGTTCTCGGCCTTTGTCGGTAGTCTGGTAAGGCTAATTACCGATAAGGGCGAGCAGGGGGCCGACGTCGTGCTGCCTCTGTACAGCCGAGAGATAGCAGCTCGGCTTCAGAATCTGCCGCTCCTTGAGGAGCTCGCTTCATCCTCGGTCCTGCTTTCTGCAGACCGAGTCCGGAGTTGTCGAGCTGATCGGGACGAGAACCTGGAGGCTATCTTTGCCTCTGTGGGACCCGTTTCACCCGCTTCGACTTACAACGGAGAGGGTGAGGCCGAGCCGCAGGAGCTGGAGGCCGAAGTCGAGCGGGCCGGGCGTCCGGAGAAGGAGGCCGATCAGGAGGCGGAGGCGAGGCCGGCAGGATGCGAGGCCGAGGCTGAGGTAGCTCAGGAGAAAGAAGCTGAACCAGACCAAGGAGCCGGAGACGAAGCTGGCGGAGTATGATTTCGTCTCCCTTCTCTTAGTCTAGTTTCTTCCTTGTAAAATGGCCTTGAAGCCCTCCTATTGTAAAAATTTTCCTTGTGAATGAAAAATTTTCTACACTTGTCTTCGTATAGCTTTTCGTACTCGCCTTTATTCTTGTTGTATTTTACTATCTGCTCGGTACAGCTGCCGAACTAATATAGCTGCTTTGTACTCAAGGAGATGGAGATACTTCACTGGAAACGGCTGTACTCTTCGGCTTTAGACGAAGCTGAGAAAAGAGCTATAGCCGATCAGACGAAGAATGACGAGCTTCTGGCTCGTTTAGTGAAGCTGGAGGCCGATATCAAAGACTTAGAGTCCGATAAGAAAGATCTGGAGGCCGAGCTGAGTACGGCCGTTGCTGAGAGGACTGCGTATGAGGATTACATCCGTGTGCGCGGGGGAATGACCATATCAGATGTTCAGAGTCGAGTTGACGAACTGTGGGAGGAATATCATGTACTCCGTATGAACAATGTGCTGGAGAGCCCGGCTTGCCAACAAGTTGTGACATCACTGCGGCGTTGGGCTTCTCGGTACAACATTGTTCTTTCTCGGCGCCCCTCCATAGAAAGATTCCTTCGGCATATCGTGCCAACAGATGCTCGCACTCCAGATCAAACCTCTGGTTCCCTTGTTCAAAATCCTACTCCCAGCCAACAACGAACTCCGGAACAGCCGGAAACGTCAAGACGAGAACGGGCTCAGGAGCAACCGGAATCGTCAAGACAGGGACGGACTGAAATTCGCCGAGGAGTTGTGACTATGAGCGAGCAAGATCAGCAGATGCTTATTGCAGAGACTCTTCATCGCCGAGGTGTTAGGACTTCTCGGGCTCGGGGAAGAGGCGTTGGGTCGAGGATAGCATCTCGTCGACCTGCTTATTCTTCATCTGCTCGGAACAACCGAACTCGGCTTCCAGAGGATTTTGCAGATAGGTGGCTTAACTTCAGCAACCCTGGACAGTAGAATAGTCCTTTGTAATAGCGTAACGCCATTTTGTAGGGTAGCGGAGTTGTATGCCGAACAAGATTTGAAAAATGAAATTTTGTTTTCGCTTCTAACACTGTATTTACAGCTTAGCGAAAAAATTTCATCGTACTTGTCCTCGGTCTTATGAAGTAAACTTCTTTGACCGGACTTGGTCCTTGGTCTTATGAAGTAAACTTCTTTGACCGGACTCGTCTTTGGTCTGATGAAATAAACATCTTTGACCGGACTCGTCTTTGGTCTGATGAAATAAACATCTTTGACCGGACTCGTCTTTGGTCTGATGAAATAAACATCTTTGACCGGACTCGTCTTTGGTCTGATGAAATAAACATCTTTGACCGGACTCGTCTTTGGTCTGATGAAATAAACATCTTTGACCGGACTTGGTTTGTGTTCTAATTTGGCGATTTGTCGCCGGGATCGAACTTTCCCTTGTCCTAATTCGGCGAGTTTTATCGCGTGGATCGGACTTTCCCAGTTAACCGAAGTGGTCTTATGCAGTAAACCTCTTTGACTAGACATGGTCGTCCCCGGTCTTATGAGGTAAACTTCTTTGACCGAACTTGGTCGTCCTAATTCGGCGAGGTTTATCGCGTGGATCGGACTTTCCCTTATTGCAGTTCGCTTCAGACGAAGTGCTTATTAAGCTGAATTGCGGTCTTGTATCCTCCTTGGAAGCTTGGACTCACAATCGTTGGCTTATTGCAGTTCGTTTCAGACGGACTGCTTGTTAAGCTGAATTGTGGTCTTATATCCTCCTTAGAAGCTTGGACTCACAATAGTCTTTAATAATCGATCTAAAAAGGGGATCAGTCTTTAAAGAACGATATACCTTGGTACCATTTGTAAGAGACGACAAGCACATAGAGACAAAACACATAGAGAAAATGAAAAAGACGAAGGAAAAAAACTTTAAACCTTTTTTTTTAAAACGACAAGTAAAAGGTACAAGTAAGAAACAAACAAATAAAAACATATACCCGTATGACCGAACTAGACACGAGACGGACTGACCGGACTTTTGTCTCTTACAAGTGGAACTTCTTGAGGTTGGAGACGTGCCATGTTCGGGGTACTTGTTCTCCTGACATGTGAGTCAATTTATAAGACCCTTTGCCGAGGACTTCTGACACCCGATATGGACCCTCCCATGTGGGTTCGAGTTTGCCCAGCTTTTCTGCTCGGCTTACTTCGTTGTTTCTCAAGACGAGATCTCCCACTTGAAATTGAAGCTTTTTCACCCTTTGGTTATAATACCGGGCTACTTGCTCCTTATACTTGGCTGCTTTTATGCATGCCAATTCTCTTCTTTCTTCGGCGAGATCTAGTTCTGCTCTCAGTCCGTCGTCATTCATTTCTGAGGAGAAATTTAGAGTTCGGGGACTGGGTACGCCGATCTCCACCGGAATTACGGCTTCAGTGCCATACACCAGACTATACGGGGTTTCACCGTTGGAGGTTTTGGGTGTAGTTCGGTAGGACCACAGGACTTGAGGGAGATTTTCTACCCATTGTCCTTTGGCTTGTTCTAACCGAGCTTTTAACCCTTTCACCAGAATCCGGTTCGTTACTTCCGTTTGTCCGTTTGCTTGGGGATGGGAGACCGAAGTGAACCGCTGTTGAATGTTCAGCTCTTGGCACCAATTCTTGAACGTCTTGTCGGTGAACTGAGTCCCATTATCCGAGATGAGGATGTGGGGTATGCCAAATCGGCACACTATGTTCTTCCAGACGAAGTCCAATGCCTTTGAGCTCGTTATCGTAGCTAATGGTTCAGCCTCCACCCACTTCGTGAAGTAGTCCACGGCAACGATAAGGAATTTCATTTGCCGAGGAGCTTGAGGAAGTGGTCCCACTATGTCTATGCCCCATTGCATGAAAGGCCAAGGGCTTTGCATAGTGTATAGATCGGTCTGCGGCATCCTTGGGACATTTGCATGAATTTGGCACTTCGTACACTTCTTGACGAGCTGCACTGCCTCTTGTACCATGGTTGGCCAATAATATCCCCATCTCAGAACTTTTTTAGCTAAAGCTCTGGCTCCGATGTGGCTACCGCACGATCCTTCATGAACTTCTCTGAGGATGTAGTCCGTCTCTTCTGGTCCTACGCACCGCAATAACGGCTGGAGGTAAGACTTTCTAAAGAGGACTCCTTCATGAAGTTCGTACCGAAGTGCTCGGCACGTGATCTTCCGAGCTTCTCTCTTATCCTCGGGCAATTGTCCTTGATCCAGATACTGCAAGATCGGCGTCATCCAGTTCGGCGAGCTGGATACTGAATGTACCTCGGCTTCATCAATGCTTCGATGCATTAATTCTTCCGCCTTTGAGCTCGGATCTGAGGCCAACTTACTTAAGGTATCTGCTCGGCTATTTTCCGCTCTAGGAATGCGGATTATCCGAAAATAGGAGAAACTTCGGCTGATGCTTCGCGCTTTGTCCAAATACTTCTTCATTCTCTCGTCACGAGCTTCACTTGTACCCAACATGTGATTTACTATGACTTGTGAATCACAATGGACTTTGAGAGATTTGACGAGCAGACTTTGCGCTAACTGGAGTCCGGCCAGGAGGGCTTCGTACTCGGCTTCATTATTAGTAGTGGGGAATAGGAAACGAAGTGAGTAGGTTACCTCGTGTCCGTCGGGAGCGACAAGTAAAATACCAGCTCCACTTCCCATCTTGTTTGAAGCTCCATCTACGAATCCGCTCCAGCAGTCCGGCGGCTCTACTTCGGATTCCAAGGGCTGTGCTAGTTCGGCATTGGCAGAATTCTTCTGTTCGGCAATAACAGGAATTGCTTGATCGAACTTGGCTTCTGCAAGAAAATCTGCCAAGGCCTGTCCCTTGATGGCTTTCCGAGGTAGATATTCAATTGTGTGCTCTCCCAACTCTATAGCCCACTTGGCGATTCTGCCTGATGCTTCTGGTTTGGTCAACACTTGCCGGAGTGGCAGATCAGTTAAGACGCATACCTTGTGAGCATAGAAGTATGGCCGCAGTCTCCTTGCTGCATTTACTAATGCTAGAGCAATCTTTTCCAGAGGTTGATACCTGGTTTCTGGACCTCTTAATGCTCGGCTTGTAAAGTAGATGGGAAGCTGCTTTTGGCCTTCTTCTCGTACAAGCACCGCGCTGATGGTTTGATCCGATGCCGCTAAGTATAAGAATATTACTTCGGCTTCGGTTGGAGCAGAGAGAATAGGAAGCTCGGCTAGATAACTTTTGAGCTCGTCAAAGGCCTTTTTCTGCTCGGCTCCCCACTCGAACTTTGGTGCCTTTTTCAACACCTTGAAGAACGGCAGTTGCTTTTCGGCTGCTTGGGAAAGGAATCGATTCAGTGCGGCTAGACATCCGGTTAGCCTTTGCACGTCATGTATGGACTTCGGCATTGCCATGTTCTGAACGATTTGAACTTTTGAGGGGTTTGCCTTGAGTCCGTCCTTTGAAACCCAACAACCAAGAAACTTTCCCGAATCTACCAAAAAGGTACACTTTTGGGGATTAAGTTTGAGGTTGGCTTTCTTGAGCACGTTGAGAGTGGACTTGAGGTTGTGCTCGTACTCCGAAGTGCTTTTGCTTTTGACGACTATATCGTCAACATACACTTCGACCTCCTTTCCAATCAGGTGCCGAAAAAGCTTGTCTACCATCCTTTGATAAGTGGCTCCGGCATTCTTTAAACCGAATGGCATCTTTTTATAAGCGAAAATGCCGAAATCAGTAATGAAGGCAGTCTTTGAAGCGTCAATCTCATCCATTAAAACTTGATGGTATCCTTTGTATAGATCAAGAAAACAAAAAATTTCAAAGCCTATCAAAGCTTCTACTTTTTTATCCATGTTCGGAAGGGGATAGCAATCTTTGGGACAGTGCTTATTTAGATCGGTGAAATCTATGCACATCCGCCATCCTCCTTCCTTTTTCTTGATCATGACAGGATTGGCCACCCACGAAGGATACTTCACTTCGAATAACACATCCGCCTTCAATAATTGACGGACTTCGTCATGGATGACTTGACTTCGTTCTGCCGCAAAGAGTCTTTGCTTCTGTTTTATCGGCCGGACCGAAGGATCAATATTTAAACGATGAGTGATTACCTCGGGGGGCACTCCGGTCATGTCCAACGGAGACCATGCAAAGACGTCTTTGTACTCCTTGAGGAGCTGGATGGTTTTTTCCCGAAGTAGAGGCGTTCCCGCGAAGCCGATCTTAACCGTTCTGGATGGATCGTCTTCGTACAGCTGAACTGTCATCGAATTCGGCTCCGGTATGACTTCGGTCATTGCCTCTGACTCCGGCTGCTGTGATTGCTATGCTTGGTGGTGCCGATCTGACTGCTCGGCACTTCTAAGCGCAATTTGCAGACATTCCTTTGCTCTCTTTTGGTCACCTCGGATGACCGCTATCCCTCCTTTAGTAGGGATCTTGATGGTGAGGTGATAAGTGGAGCAAATGGCCCGAACTGTGTTGAGCCAGTCTCTTCCTAGGATGACGTTGTACGGGGACCGAGCTTTCACCACGAAAAACTCAATCATCGTACTGGAGCTAGTAGGCGCTTTCCCCACCGTGATCGGAAGGCTGATAATACCTTCAGGGCGGGTGTCCTCCTGGGCGAAGCTCTTCAGGGGAAGCGGAGCCGGACTGAGCCGAGCTGGGTCCACTTCTAGTTTGTCGAAGCACTCTTTAAAAAGAATGCTGACTGACGCTCCTGTATCCACAAACACCCTGTGGATCAGTTTGTTTGCCACTCCGGCTTGGATGACAATGGCGTCTTGGTGAGGAGAGATGGCCGGGACGGGATCAGCAGCCGAGAACGTAATCACTTCGTCCTGCTTCAACCTTTTATGCGTTGGCTCCTCTCGATTGGAGCCTCTGCGTTCTGACTTTAGGGACGACTTGGTCTTCCCGGCAGGGAGCGCGTCAATAGTCTGGATTACTCCATCATATTGCGGCTCGTCATCGTCTTCGGGATCCGGCTGCCTTTTCGGATCCTGAGGAGCGCAGTTCGCACCACTCTGCTTTTTATTCTTCTTTGGCTGCTTGCTTCGGTATTTTTTCAATGTCCCTGCCTTCACAAGAACATCGATACCTGCAGCCAAGTTTCTGCACTCCTCAGTATCGTTACCGTGGTCTTGATGGTAGGAGCAGTAGCTATCCTGTGGTCGGCGCGCGGCTGATTTCGTCATCCGCTTTGGCTTTTCGAATAGGTCAGAGTGCAGTTCGAAAATTTCCGCTCTCGGCTTGTTCAGCGGTAAGAACTGAGCGGGCGACTTCTCGGGATTGAGACGAGGTCCCAATCTGTCTTGCACCGGAGCCCTTTGAATTCTTTCAAATGGAGTCCGGCGAGGATGCCCCTGATCGCTATGATCGGGCTTCCTTCTGTCTCCTCGGGACGATGAGCTGTCTAACGACCGTTTGCGACGGTCTGCCTCATCGGCCCGGGAGTACTGGTCCACAATGTCCCACATTTCCTGAGCTGTCTGCGGACTGCACTCAACGAGCTTCCTGTAGAGAGCTCCGGGCAGGATTCCATTTTGGAATGCCGAGATGACAAGCAGATCGTTGAGATCGTCTACTTGCAGGCATTCCTTGTGGAATCTTGTCATAAAGTCGCTGATTTTTTCGTCGCGACCTTGACGAATGGAAAGCAGCTGAGCCGAAGTGATTCGGGCTTCCGCTTTCTGAAAGAACCTCCTGTGGAAGGCATCCATTAGATCTCGGTAAGATCTGATGCTGCCCTGGGGGAGGCTATCGAACCACCTTCTCGCGTTCCCGATGAGCAGCTCGGGAAACAGCTTGCACATGTGGACCTCGTTGAGACCCTGGTTCGCCATGTTATATTGATAGCGCCCCAAGAAATCGTGAGGGTCCACGAGCCCGTCGTAAGTCATCGACGGAGTTCGGTAGTTCTGTGGTAGGGGAGTTCGGGTGATGTCGTCCGAGAACGGAGTCTTCAGTGCTCCGTACACGGCGAATCCGATATCTCGTCGGTATGGAGGAGATTGAGTTCTCCTGTGATTCCGGTACCGAGGAGGAACAGGAATATGTCGGGGTTGAGGATTCTTCTTCCTGGAAGACACGGCACTACTGCGGTAGTGACTTTCATGTCTGGATGAGGAAGGAGAATCCTCCGTTTTCGTCTTCGGCTCTTGGCTCTTTTGCAGGAAGGCTAAGAACTCATCCTGCTTCTCAGCCAAGAACAGCTTGACAGCCTCATTCAAATCAGGCTGCTGGGAAGACTCAGTGGGACGATTTTTGGAGCGGCCTGTTCCTTCGCCATGAGAACTGGTGGTGGATTTATCCCTAGGCTGTTTTCCAGACCTATGGGATGGATTGGCTTCCTCCTGGTTCTCACGGGCAGGAATACGGGTACTCTGCGATCTGGTATGCATTTTTTGGGTGGAAAAAATGGATCAAAAATTCGCTTTATCACAAATTTTGTTCTCTGCTTCCCACAGACGGCGCCAGTGATGGATCCGCGAATTTCTGATGTTAGTAAATGCTGGTAGAGAATGAAAACTACAACACACAGAATTTACGTGGTTCGATTTACTGAAGTAAATCTACGTCCACGGGAAGAGGGGAGGGCAAGATTGTATTGCTTGATCTGGGGTTACAGCTTACAACACAGACTTGCTATATGATTTTATCTCTAGAGAGCTTAACCTTCTTCTATCTGATCTAAGTTCTATTTATACATTGAACTGAGATCGTGGCTTGCATCACCACTAAGTCGTGGATGTCGTGCAGGTCATGGCCTAAGATCGTGGATGTAGTGTAGGTCATGGCCTAAGATCGTGGCCTGAGTTGACACCACGTGGTAGTGGGTGTGTTGGAAGTTGTGGAAATCCGGTATGGGTCCACTAACTCCTTGTTCGGTCGAATACCGAGACCGAACTGCTTTGGTTGCCGATCTGAGAGTAGAGCTTGATGCCGACCTGAGAGCAGAGCTTGATTGGTTGGCTTTTACCGAGCAGTAGGCTGAGGCCGAACTCTAGCTTGATGCCGACCTGAGAGCAGAGCTTGATTGGTTGGCTTTTACCGAGCTGTAGGCTGAGGCCGAACTCCTTGGTAATGCCGAACTCATACTCTTCCTTTGGGCTTGTTTAGTACGCACCCCATCACTATCACTGTTAATTTTTCAAATTATTTACAAAAATTTCATTATTTGGCTGGTCACATTATATGGTGCAAAGCATACTGAATTTAAAAATAAGATATCAAATTATTTTTTGAATTAGAAACCCGCAATAAAGATGTCATGCCACTATTTGAGTTGGAAAATTCTGAAAAAAGTTTGTCTAGGTTGAGACTTGAGTGCATAAAGAAAAGTGCTCTTAGGGGACATAATTGCCTACTACATCTTCATATTTTAAATTTTTGGACGCACTTATTTATTCTTAATTTTAGTTAAGACATTAAAAGATTAAAAATATAATTAAAATGTGCATGATAGTATTTAGAAATACAAATTAACATTATTAATTGAATCATGTTTTATTAGTCGTAATTGAGCATCGGTTTCCAACAACAGGAAAAGAGTAATTGTTCAAGGCCACTTGCTACTTGTATTTAATCACTCCTGTCAAAAAAATTGAATTATTTTCATAATTATATCTTAATTGTTTTGTAATTTTGAGTAAAAAATAGTAGTACTTTCTCCGTTCCAAATAAGTTGAGTCCAAATTTTTAGGCACGAAGATTAAAAAATTGTGTTGAAAAGTAGAAAAGATGAATGAAGTAGAGAAAATAAAAAAAGATTAAAGTATGTAGTAAAATAAAGTAAGAGTAATTTGATTTTTTTTGTCAAAAAGACTCAATTTAGTTGAGACATCATAAAAATGAATGCGAATCAATTTAGTTGGGACGGAGGCAGTGGCGTATGCAGCTAAGAACAAGTTGTACCCCCAAAATAATGTGTTCTTATTTTAATATTTATATTAAAGTTTCAAATATGTTGGGTGCTCTAGTGGTTGCTGAAGCACTTCCACACTAGTTTTAGCCGAGTTCGATTCCTCATCATGGCATTATGGCTTTTTCCCTGCCCTTTTGTTAAAGTAGTAGTAGTATAGTTTTTTTTTGTTTATTATATAATTTAGGTACAAGTACTTATCTTTGCTGATTTTAGGTTGGATTTATAAGTATTAGGTAGTACTACTATATTTGATTATTTTTTATCTCTCATTTATATTTTTAATGTATGTGTATGAATTTGTTTTTTTCTATTTTTTATTTTAGATATTGGTAGTTTCATTTTATTTATTTATAATGAACATTTTACTTCTTTAGTATGAATTTAGAAATTCAACTAGTTACACTTTTATTTTTTGTTCTATGGTTATATTAACTCTAAGTTTAGTTATGCTGTAAAATGACTTTAAAAATTGAATATTATTGTAAGATGCTATTTTAAATAATATTTTATTTTAAATATGTTATACTCTCTTTGTTCCATAATAGATGTCATACTTTTATTTTTAGTTTATCCCACAAAAATGTCACATTTCCTTTTTTAAGAAAAGTTCTTTCCCACATTAATATAAATATACTATTTTCTCTCTCTACTTAACACATAAAATAACATCCCCTAAAAACCCGTACAATTACTTAAGTGTGACATCTACTATTGAACAGATGGAGTATTTTACATAAAATTCGCACCCCCAATCCAAAAAGTCTGCATACGCCACTGGACGGAGGATGCATCAGACAGGGTAGGTCGTACAAACTTTGCATGTTAAAATAAATTTAATTTAAAGTCAAGACGCGTCGACGCGAGTCAATAATTAAGTTTGCAATTATATGCACCACTTCTTTTTATAGTTTATGCGGTTTGGTGCATTTGTTTTTTTTTTTGTTTTTGTTGGGACATAAATATGGAAACGTATGGAATAATAAGCTTTTAAGTATAAGTCTATATGGACACATTTTTATTATTTTTATACTCAGCACATTTTAAAAACCAAAGAAAAATAGATGAAAAAGTTATTGCAAGATAAGTACTCCCCCCTCTGAGAGTTTCAGGTAAATTATTTCATAAATAGTACTTCCTCCGTTTCACTATAGTTGAGTCATTTTTCTATTTCGGGAAATTTCTTCATAGTTGAGTCATTTCCATATATGGTAACTTTTTTCCTTTTCTTACTTTACTATCTCTTACTTTATTCTCTCTACTTTTATTCACTTTATACTTTATTATATCTATCTTTTTCCTCTCTCTTACTTTTTTAACTATTTATTTAATACACCCAACATCCCTTTCTTAGACTCCGTGCCCAAAAGTTCCGCCTCAACTATAGTGAAACGGAGGGAGTAATAAACAGTGGCGGAGCTAGAAATTTTATGGTGCGGCTCAAACTACCATTGAAATTTGTTGATATGATTGTGTTCAGTGCTAACGACACAGAAACAACTCGGAGGTGAGCAATATAAAAAAGCACGCATGAGAAATGGATGAGGAGAAATAAATAATTAATAGATTTTTTAGAGCATAATACCGATTTTACTAATAATATATGATATATTTACAGATTTATTGGATCACAAAGAATTACTTTTCTATTCCAGATTTTTATAATAAAGGACATCTCATTAAAATTGATTTTATAATATCATATACTCCCTCCGTCCCAACTGGTTGAGTCGTATTCTTTTTTTTATGTCACAACTAAGTCGATTCATTTCCTTTATTCTTACTTTATTTCATCACATACTTTACTCTCCATTTAACTTTCCTACTTTGTTCCTCTCTCCTATACTTTTCAACACAATTTCTTAATATTCGTGCCCAAAAGTTTTGACTCAACTTAGTTGGAACAAATGAAATAATATTTTAAAATATTTATAGAAACAAAGAATTATTTTTTATTCTTAAATTACAAAAATCACTTTTTTATGAATATAATTAAAAATGATTTATACAAAATTACTAGTAAAAAACAAATCAATAAAAATTTATAATGTAAGAAAATCCACGAAATATAAATGAACACGAGAAAATCAACAAAAATTACTAATTTGATAAGGAAAAAAAAGCAAATGAAGTACATGCATAGCTTTAAATTTATATTGCTAATTTTTAATAAAAAGAATCTGAAGTAGAAGGAAAATTACTTAAATATTAGATGCTGCTCCAGGTGAGAATCGACCCTGGCACCTCTCAAACAAAAGGCAAGAGCTCCAACCAACTACGCTAGGACGTAATATGTTAAATGGTGTATACATATAAAATTATCAGAATGGCTGAGGGGCCCAAGGCCCCCCAATAGCTCCGCCCATCAGCCCATCAGACCATGTTTATCGGCAACCACCCAACCCAACCCAATCATCCACTTTTTCAATATATAATATATTTTTATCTCCTCCACATCATTAATATTCATTCAACCCAACCACACATTTTTTTCATGGTTTATCAATGACCACCCAACCACACTATTATATATTTATTTTTATATTATTTTTTAATACTATTATTATTACATGAAATACTTATTATTATAAATTTATAGAAAAACGTAATAAATGACAAACTAAAAAGTATAAAAACAAACAAATAAAAACCCTAAATTACAATCATTGAAATACGAAATTGAAAATACATAATTGGTGCTCATACATACGATGAAAACTAGACATTCAATTGCAATTGCCGAATTTTGCCCATATATGCTCAACCAAATCGTTTAACAGAGCTTTGTGAGCTTCTCTGTTTTGAAGTTGGGCTTTATTTTTCATGTAAGAAGCTAGACTCGCAATCCTATTCTTAGATTATAGGAAATCATTATTCGCATCTCCATCTTCATTCTCACGACTACTCTGTCCAAGTCGATCTTGAATAAATTCTGCTGGATCACAATAGTTCGAATACGTGTTTCTTTCGTCTTCCACTATCATATTGTGCAAGATTATGCAAGCAATCATTATTTTCCCCACAATATCACGATCCCAAACAAGACATGGACATTGATAAAAGCAAAACGAGCTTGCAAAACACCAAAAGCTCGTTTCAACATCTTTTCGCGCGGACTCTTGATGTTGAGCAAACAACTTGTGCTTCATCGTTTGTGGACCTGGGATAGATTTGACAAATGCCGCCCATTGAGGATATATGCCATCAGTGAGATAATATCCCATATTTTTTTCGTGGCCATTTACTATGTAATTGACCTTCGGTGCTCGACCTTTCGAAATATCATCAAAAACAGGAGATTGATCAAGCACGTTAATATCATTTCTCGAACCTAGAGTTCCAAAAAAAGCATGCCATATCCACAGATCTTGAGATGCTTACTGCTTCCAAGATGATTGTAGGACTCCCGCCTTCTTCCGGCATATTGTCCAGCCCATGAAGTGGGACAATTCTTCCATTCCCAATGCATGCAGTCAATACTACCCAACATGCCCGGAAACCCACGTTGTTCTCCAATATGCGAAGTCTTGTGTCAAGTCTTCTTCGTTGGGCTTTCGCAAGTACTCATCGCCGAAGTTAGAAATTACACATTCAACGAACTTGATGAAAGATTTGCGAATGAGTTGTGCGCTCATTCTCAAATATTCGTCGTGCAAGTCGGCCGCTGGCCCCGTAGGCCAACATCCTCATCGCTGCTATACATTTCTGAATTGCAGACATACCAAGTCGACCAGTAGCATCACGTTTTGCACAAAAAAGTTCTCGATGTCGATGAGCTTATTGATTATTTTTTCGAACAAAGGTTTTCGCATGCGATACCTTGTTCGAAAAAAAATCCGGAGGATAGATAGGATCTTCAGCAAAGTACTGCTCGAAAATAGTATCATGACCCTCTTCGCGTTCCTTTCAAGGTATCTCCTTTTAGCTCTAGCCGTCTGGGGTTGCAGGTGGTGAAGGCAAGGTTGTTGGCCAAATAGCTATATCCCTCGATTAGTTGATCAAATTGCTGATTTTGTTCAATAATTTTTTCTTCCCATTCATTGCCTTCAAGAAGATTGAAAGCTTCAAAGTTAGAACTTGATGACATTTTTTAGGGAGAGTTGGCTCAATAATTTCAGAAGATTTGTGTGTAATTTTCTTGAAGCATATAGGTAAATATATAGAAGCAATTTGTTGAGCATAGGATTCCACTACTATCATTGTGAGCACATGGCATAACTTTGGATTCCACCACCACTTGTGAAAAAAAAATGACATGTTATGTAGTCATTCTTTGATTTCCATAATCACATGGGATGTCATTGGATTCCACCACCACCACTTGTGATAGAAAATGACTTGTCATGTAGTCATACTTTGATTTTCGTGATCACATGGGTTGTCATTGGATTCCACCACCACTTGTGATAGAAAATGACTTGTCATGTAGTCATACTTTGGATTTCGTGATCACATGGGTTGTCATTGGATTCCACCACCACCACTCGTTATAGAAAAATGACTTGTCATGTAGTCAAACTTTGATTTTTCGTGATCACATGGGATGTCATTGGATTCCACCACCACTTGTGATAGTTAATGACATGTCATTTAGTCATTCTTTGGTTTTCTTGATCACATGGGATGTCATTGGATTCTTCCACCACTTGTGAACACAATTCATATGTTCATGCTTTAATTAAAGGGCTTATTACATAAACTGGAAGTTACATAAGCAACAGAAATTAAAGATTACATAATAAGCAACGGAAATTGAAGATTACATACTAAGCAACAAAAGTTGAAAGTTACATACTAAGAAACATACATTGAAAACAGATAAACTACGATCACTTCCCAAACAATTCTGCTATGAAATTGCGTTTCAGATCTTCTTCTTCTAGAGTTAAGTCTCTCCTAGCCATCAGCGGAGTAGGGTCGTAGGGATAGCTGCCTTGATGTTTCGTTCCTGAATATCACTAGCTGCTTTGATCTTCCGTTCCCGAATATCACAATCCATTTCAAGCGTGACTCTCATTTCACGCAGTGCTACAGTGAAATCAATAGGAATTGTATATGATGGTGTTGCAACTTCTTTGCCTTTTCTTTTAGCCTTAGCCTTAGCTTGATCTCTTCCAATAGGACGTTGCAATGTTGAAGAACGACTCTCAGGAGTGGAGTCGATTTGAGGTCCTCCTTCCTCACTAGTCCTCGACCTTTTTTGAGCTCCCATGACTTTCTTCAATACTATCTTCATCTGGTTGGAAACACGTTGAACTGGTGCTATTCAATTTCAATTCCCACTTGGGATTGAATCTCATCACCTCCTCAAACACCTATGGTGAGTAAACTTGCTCTTACCATACAGTTGTTGAGCGGCTTTCTCAATGTCCTCTTTAGACTGGCCACTCGTAGCTCGATCATGCACTTTTTTGTATGCACCAACCCATTTATGACATTTGCGTTGAGTCGTTTATAGCGCTGTTTCAATGACTCCAAACTTCTTTGTTCACCAATTCTTAGATTTCTTTTTCTGTCTGCTCATATAGTTTAGGAACATTTGTCGTAGATGGATACTAGTTTAGTTGGTGCCAACAACTGCATTCGTGCTCACGAAACACCAAGCAGACATTAATGCCATGTCTTCTTGCTCACTCCAACCATGTGGAGTGTTTAAAGCACTCATGTTGGTTTGTGATATGTCTTGACTTGAATGTTGATTTTGAAATGAACTTTGAAATTGTTCAGAATTCGAAAATCATCAAAGCTAGGGAAATAATCTTGAGAATGATTAAAATTTTGAGAAGGGTTGAAGTTTTGGGAATGATAGAAATTTGGAGAATCGGAGAATATATATATTATTCTCATCATCCTCCATAGGTAGCAACAAGGAAACTAAAAAATATGAAATTCTATTATAACAATAAGGATTATAGGAGGAGAAAATATGATATTTTTTTGTATGCAAAACTATAACAAATGTGGTCTCTATTTATAGAGGAAGAAAAATTATAATGTTGATGTAATTTTTTTTAATATAATTATTAAAGATATATAAATTATTAAAAAATAATTCAGCCAATGAAATTGTGCCATTTGGCACAATCTCATTGTATTGCTTGATCTGGGGTTACAGCTTACAACACAGACTTGCTATATGATTTATCTCTAGAGAGCTTAACCTTCTTCTATCTGATCTAAGTTCTATTTAAATTGAACTGAGATCGGCTTGCATCACCACTAAGTCGTGGATGTCGTGTAGGTCATGGCCTAAGAATCGTGGAGGTAGTAGTGTAGGTCATGGCCTAAGATCGTGGCCTGAGTTGACACCACGTGGTAGTGGGTGTGTGGAAGTTGTGAAATCCAGTATGGGTCCAATAACTCCTTGTTCGGTCGAATGCTGAGACCGAACTGCTTTGGTTGCCGATCTGAGAGTAGAGCTTGATGCCGACCTGAGAGCAGAGCTTGATTGGTTGGCTTTTACCGAGCAGTAGTAGGCTGAGGCCGAACTCTAGCTTGATGCCGACCTGAGAGCAGAGCTTGATTGGTTGGCTTTTACCGAGCTGTAGGCTGAGGCCGAACTCTTGGTAATGCCGAACTCATACTCTTCCTTTGGGCTTGTTTAGTACGCACCCCATCACTACCCCCCCCGAAGGGCGAAGTGAATCACTTCGGCGAAGTGAGTCACTTCGGCATTCTGGATAAGGCAAGGGGGAGGCTGATGTCAGGGGACGTGCCTGCGCGTGACTGCATTAAATGCGACAGTAAAATCCGGCCGTTGAATCCTGAAAAGGTGGGATTCGAAACGGTGCGACGATTTGAAATCTTCGCCGAATCTGATAAATACCTCCTTTCTTCATCATTGAAGCACTTTTGCGACTGCTTCTTCTGCACTCTCTTTTTTTTTTTTGCGAAATTCTCTCTCCGCTTTCAAGAATTTCTTCAGACTTTCTTCACCTTCAAAAGTAAGAAAAATGTCTTCTTCTTTCTTCTCTTCGTGAGCGTTAGGAGGTAGGAGGGGCGGTAAGGGGTCTTCTGGCCGGAAAGAGTCCGGGGAGAAGACCGTAGAGTATTTCCATAGTATTTTGAGTAAGGATACTGTGATATCCCTACCCGAAAAATACTTTTTTCCTGGGGGGGAAGGCGGTGGTACCTGACGGTGATCATAGGGCTGACTCCCCGCCGGAGGGTTACGCCACCGTGTACGAGGCCTGCTTAGAATGCGGGCTTCGTTTCCCCCTCCCTTCTGCCTTTATAGATTTACTAGATTTTTTTCAGCTTCCTTTAGGCCAGGTGACTCCGAACTCTTGGAGGCACTTGTCGGCCTTCGCTGCCGAACTCCGTAGGTTAGGAAGGATTTGTCTTTGAAGGCGATCCTTAAATTCTTTCAATTTAAGAGGAAGGGGTCTTGGTTTACTTGATCCCTGTACAGCCCTTTAGGGCCTTTTGTAAAACGAAGTGGCCGAAGTGGCAAAACCGCTTCTTCTACTATGATAGGACCGCGGCTCCTAGTTTCCCTGGAGAGGGCCGAAGTCCGTTATCCGTCATCCTCGGCCTGAACCGTTGGACGAGCTCGATGGCGAGCTCAACAAGATTCCCAGTTAGGTTAGGAAACAATACACGGAGTCTGAGCTCGTCAAGGGCGACGTCGTGTTCGACATCTCGTCTTCGGACGAAGAGGCGAGTGACGAGGGTGAGGATTTCTTTTTATCTTTATGCTCTACTGCTTTAACGAAGAAAACTAACCTTGTTTCCTTGTTTTTTGGCAGTGTACATGCTGAATAAGGCTATCCGAAGTCCTCCGAGCTTGTGGAGCCGGAGAGGCAAAGAGCCCCTCGCTCGGCGTCTGAAGCCGAGAAGGATCCGAAGAGGCAAAAAACCTCTTCTTCGATCCAAAAGTGCCGGAGTCGTGTTCGGCTAAAGGGAAGGGGGAAATTTCATGAGTCCCCAAGAGTGCCGGGGGAAAGACCTGGTCATCTCCGAGGTGGTTGCAGACATCTCGGAACACGTCCCTGAGCCTTTTCAATGGCCGACGAATTTTGTGGAGGTAAGCTTTCTGACTTGGCTTCTTTTCCACATTTTTTGATGGCCATTCTGTTGAGTTTTTTCCTTGTTCATCTTCAGAGAGCCAAGCTCGTCTCCGTGGAGCTCTCCAAAGCATCCCACGACTACGAGGAGATGCAGAAGGAGTTGCATCTTGCTCGTAGTGTGGCCGAACAGGCTGAGGCCAAATTTGAGAGGGCCCGAGCTGCTAGGATCTCGGCTCAGGATGAAGCCCGGTCAGCCAAAAACCAGCTCATCATCCTGCAAGAGCAGACGAAGCACCGGGAAGCTCAGAAGGAGGCTGCCGCCGTGGCTGCCCAGGGGAGGCTCTCCGTGTTTACACGGAGAAACTCTTTTTGAGCAGCCAGTTCTCGGCCTTTGTCGGTAGTCTGGTAAGGGCTAATTACCGATAAGGGCGAGCAGGGGGCCGACGTCGTGCTGCCTCTGTACAGCCGAGAGATAGCAGCTCGGCTTCAGAATCTGCCGCTCCTTGAGGAGCTCGCTTCATCTCGGTCCTGCTTTCTGCAGACCGAGTCCGGAGTTGTCGAGCTGATCGGGACGAGAACCTGGAGGCTATCTTTGCCTCTGTGGGACCCGTTTCACCCGCTTCGACTTACACGGAGAGGGTGAGGCCGAGCCGCAGGAGCTGGAGGCCGAAGTCGAGCGGGCCGGGCGTCCGGAGAAGGAGGCCGATCAGGAGGCGGAGGCGAGGCCGGCAGGATGCGAGGCCGAGGCTGAGGTAGCTCAGGAGAAAGAAGCTGAACCAGACCAAGGAGCCGGAGACGAAGCTGGCGGAGTATGATTTCGTCTCCCTTCTCTTAGTCTAGTTTCTTTCCTTGTAAAATGGCCTTGAAGCCCTCCTATTGTAAAAATTTTCCTTGTGAATGAAAAATTTTCTACACTTGTCTTCGTATAGCTTTTCGTACTCGCCTTTATTCTTGTTGTATTTTACTATCTGCTCGGTACAGCTGCCGAACTAATATAGCTGCTTTGTACTCAAGGAGATGGAGATACTTCACTGGAAACGGCTGTACTCTTCGGCTTTAGACGAAGCTGAGAAAAGAGCTATAGCCGATCAGACGAAGAATGACGAGCTTCTGGCTCGTTTAGTGAAGCTGGAGGCCGATATCAAAGACTTAGAGTCCGATAAGAAAGATCTGGAGGCCGAGCTGAATACGGCCATTGCTGAGAGGACTGCGTATGAGGATTATATCCGTGAGCGCGGGGGAGTTACCATCTCGGATGTTCAGAGTCGAGTTGACGAACTGTGGGAGGAATATCATGTACTCCGTATGAACAATGTGCTGGAGAGCCCGGCTTGCCAACAAGTTGTGACATCACTGCGGCGTTGGGCTTCTCGGTACAACATTGTTCTTTCTCGGCGCCCCTCCATAGAAAGATTCCTTCGGCATATCGTGCCAACAGATGCTCGCACTCCAGATCAAACCTCTGGTTCCCTTGTTCAAAATCCTACTCCCAGCCAACAACGAACTCCGGAACAGCCGGAAACGTCAAGACGAGAACGGGCTCAGGAGCAAACCGGAATCGTC
Source organism: Salvia splendens (assembly GCF_004379255.2). Classification (NCBI taxonomy): domain Eukaryota; kingdom Viridiplantae; phylum Streptophyta; class Magnoliopsida; order Lamiales; family Lamiaceae; genus Salvia; species Salvia splendens. The sequence continues at coordinate 25,347,273 of NC_056040.1, forward strand.
AAGACAGGGACGGACTGAAATTCGCCGAGGAGTTGTGACTATGAGCGAGCAAGATCAGCAGATGCTTATTGCAGAGACTCTTCATCGCCGAGGTGTTAGGACTTCTCGGGCTCGGGGAAGAGGCGTTGGGTCGAGGATAGCATCTCGTCGACCTGCTTATTCTTCATCTGCTCGGAACAACCGAACTCGGCTTCCAGAGGATTTTGCAGATAGGTGGCTTAACTTCAGCAACCCTGGACAGTAGAATAGTCCTTTGTAATAGCGTAACGCCATTTTGTAGGGTAGCGGAGTTGTATGCCGAACAAGATTTGAAAAATGAAATTTTGTTTTCGCTTCTAACACTGTATTTACAGCTTAGCGAAAAAATTTCATCGTACTTGTCCTCGGTCTTATGAAGTAAACTTCTTTGACCGGACTTGGTCCTTGGTCTTATGAAGTAAACTTCTTTGACCGGACTCGTCTTTGGTCTGATGAAATAAACATCTTTGACCGGACTCGTCTTTGGTCTGATGAATAAACATCTTTGACCGGACTCGTCTTTGGTCTGATGAAATAAACATCTTTGACCGGACTCGTCTTTGGTCTGATGAAATAAACATCTTTGACCGGACTCGTCTTTGGTCTGATGAAATAAACATCTTTGACCGGACTTGGTTTGTGTTCTAATTTGGCGATTTGTCGCCGGGATCGAACTTTCCCTTGTCCTAATTCGGCGAGTTTTATCGCGTGGATCGGACTTTCCCAGTTAACCGAAGTGGTCTTATGCAGTAACCTCTTTGACTAGACATGGTCGTCCCCGGTCTTATGAGGTAAACTTCTTTGACCGAACTTGGTCGTCCTAATTCGGCGAGGTTTATCGCGTGGATCGGACTTTCCCTTATTGCAGTTCGCTTCAGACGAAGTGCTTATTAAGCTAATTGCGGTCTTGTATCCTCCTTGGAAGCTTGGACTCACAATCGTTGGCTTATTGCAGTTCGTTTCAGACGGACTGCTTGTTAAGCTGAATTGTGGTCTATATCCTCCTTAGAAGCTTGGACTCACAATAGTCTTTACTAATCGATCTAAAAAGGGGATCAGTCTTTAAGAACGATATACCTTGGTACCATTTGTAAGAGACGACAAGCACATAGAGACAAAACACATAGAGAAAATGAAAAAGACGAAGGAAAAAAAACTTTAAACCTTTTTTTTTAAAACGACAAGTAAAAGGTACAAGTAAGAAACAAACAAATAAAAACAATATACCCGTATGACCGAACTAGACACGAGACGGGACTGACCGGACTTTTGTCTCTTACAAGTGGAACTTCTTGAGGTTGGAGACGTTGCCATGTTCGGGGGTACTTGTTCTCCTGACATGTGAGTCAATTTATAAGACCCTTTGCCGAGGACTTCTGACACCCGATATGGACCCTCCCATGTGGGTTCGAGTTTGCCCAGCTTTTCTTGCTCGGCTTACTTCGTTGTTTCTCAAGACGAGATCTCCCACTTGAAATTGAAGCTTTTTCACCCTTTGGTTATAATACCGGGCTACTTGCTCTTATACTTGGCTGCTTTTATGCATGCCAATTCTCTTCTTTCTTCGGCGAGATCTAGTTCTGCTCTCAGTCCGTCGTCATCATTTCTGAGGAGAAATTTAGAGTTCGGGGACTGGGTACGCCGATCTCCACCGGAATTACGGCTTCAGTGCCATACACCAGACTATACGGGGTTTCACCGTTGGAGGTTTTGGGTGTAGTTCGGTAGGACCATAGGACTTGAGGGAGATTTTCTACCCATTGTCCTTTGGCTTGTTCTAACCGAGCTTTTAACCCCTTTCACCAGAATCCGGTTCGTTACTTCCGTTTGTCCGTTTGCTTGGGGATGGGAGACCGAAGTGAACCGCTGTTGAATGTTCAGCTCTTGGCACCAATTTCTTGAACGTCTTGTCGGTGAACTGAGTCCCATTATCCGAGATGAGGATGTGGGGTATGCCAAATCGGCACACTATGTTCTTCCAGACGAAGTCCAATGCCTTTGAGCTCGTTATCGTAGCTAATGGTTCAGCCTCCACCCACTTCGTGAAGTAGTCCACGGCAACGATAAGGAATTTCATTTGCCGAGGAGCTTGAGGAAGTGGTCCCACTATGTCTATGCCCCATTGCATGAAAGGCCAAGGGCTTTGCATAGTGTATAGATCGGTCTGCGGCATCCTTGGGACATTTGCATGAATTTGGCACTTCGTACACTTCTTGACGAGCTGCACTGCCTCTTGTACCATGGTTGGCCAATAATATCCCCATCTCAGAACTTTTTTAGCTAAAGCTCTGGCTCCGATGTGGCTACCGCACGATCCTTCATGAACTTCTCTGAGGATGTAGTCCGTCTCTTCTGGTCCTACGCACCGCAATAACGGCTGGAGGTAAGGACTTTCTAAAGAGGACTCCTTCATGAAGTTCGTACCGAAGTGCTCGGCACGTGATCTTCCGAGCTTCTCTCTTATCCTCGGGCAATTGTCCTTGATCCAGATACTGCAAGATCGGCGTCATCCAGTTCGGCGAGCTGGATACTGAATGTACCTCGGCTTCATCAATGCTTCGATGCATTAATTCTTCCGCCTTTGAGCTCGGATCTGAGGCCAACTTACTTAAGGTATCTGCTCGGCTATTTTCCGCTCTAGGAATGCGGATTATCCGAAAATAGGAGAAACTTCGGCTGATGCTTCGCGCTTTGTCCAAATACTTCTTCATTCTCTCGTCACGAGCTTCACTTGTACCCAACATGTGATTTACTATGACTTGTGAATCACAATGGACTTTGAGAGATTTGACGAGCAGACTTTGCGCTAACTGGAGTCCGGCCAGGAGGGCTTCGTACTCGGCTTCATTATTAGTAGTGGGGAATAGGAAACGAAGTGAGTAGGTTACCTCGTGTCCGTCGGGAGCGACAAGTAAAATACCAGCTCCACTTCCCATCTTGTTTGAAGCTCCATCTACGAATCCGCTCCAGCAGTCCGGCGGCTCTACTTCGGATTCCAAGGGCTGTGCTAGTTCGGCATTGGCAGAATTCTTCTGTTCGGCAATAACAGGAATTGCTTGATCGAACTTGGCTTCTGCAAGAAAATCTGCCAAGGCCTGTCCCTTGATGGCTTTCCGAGGTAGATATTCAATTGTGTGCTCTCCCAACTCTATAGCCCACTTGGCGATTCTGCCTGATGCTTCTGGTTTGGTCAACACTTGCCGGAGTGGCAGATCAGTTAAGACGCATACCTTGTGAGCATAGAAGTATGGCCGCAGTCTCCTTGCTGCATTTACTAATGCTAGAGCAATCTTTTCCAGAGGTTGATACCTGGTTTCTGGACCTCTTAATGCTCGGCTTGTAAAGTAGATGGGAAGCTGCTTTTGGCCTTCTTCTCGTACAAGCACCGCGCTGATGGTTTGATCCGATGCCGCTAAGTATAAGAATATTACTTCGGCTTCGGTTGGAGCAGAGAGAATAGGAAGCTCGGCTAGATAACTTTTGAGCTCGTCAAAGCCTTTTTCTGCTCGGCTCCCCACTCGAACTTTGGTGCCTTTTTCAACACCTTGAAGAACGGCAGTTGCTTTTCGGCTGCTTGGGAAAGGAATCGATTCAGTGCGGCTAGACATCCGGTTAGCCTTTGCACGTCATGTATGGACTTCGGCATTGCCATGTTCTGAACGATTTGAACTTTTGAGGGGTTTGCCTTGAGTCCGTCCTTTGAAACCCAACAACCAAGAAACTTTCCCGAATCTACCAAAAAGGTACACTTTTGGGATTAAGTTTGAGGTTGGCTTTCTTGAGCACGTTGAGAGTGGACTTGAGGTTGTGCTCGTACTCCGAAGTGCTTTTGCTTTTGACGACTATATCGTCAACATACACTTCGACCTCCTTTCCAATCAGGTGCCGAAAAAGCTTGTCTACCATCCTTTGATAAGTGGCTCCGGCATTCTTTAAACCGAATGGCATCTTTTTATAAGCGAAAATGCCGAAATCAGTAATGAAGGCAGTCTTTGAAGCGTCAATCTCATCCATTAAAACTTGATGGTATCCTTTGTATAGATCAAGAAAACAAAAAATTTCAAAGCCTATCAAAGCTTCTACTTTTTTATCCATGTTCGGAAGGGATAGCAATCTTTGGGACAGTGCTTATTTAGATCGGTGAAATCTATGCACATCCGCCATCCTCCTTCCTTTTTCTTGATCATGACAGGATTGGCCACCCACGAAGGATACTTCACTTCGAATAACACATCCGCCTTCAATAATTGACGGACTTCGTCATGGATGACTTGACTTCGTTCTGCCGCAAAGAGTCTTTGCTTCTGTTTTATCGGCCGGACCGAAGGATCAATATTTAAACGATGAGTGATTACCTCGGGGGGCACTCCGGTCATGTCCAACGGAGACCATGCAAAGACGTCTTTGTACTCCTTGAGGAGCTGGATGGTTTTTTCCCGAAGTAGAGGCGTTCCCGCGAAGCCGATCTTAACCGTTCTGGATGGATCGTCTTCGTACAGCTGAACTGTCATCGAATTCGGCTCCGGTATGACTTCGGTCATTGCCTCTGACTCCGGCTGCTGTGATTGCTATGCTTGGTGGTGCCGATCTGACTGCTCGGCACTTCTAAGCGCAATTTGCAGACATTCCTTTGCTCTCTTTTGGTCACCTCGGATGACCGCTATCCCTCCTTTAGTAGGGATCTTGATGGTGAGGTGATAAGTGGAGCAAATGGCCCGAACTGTGTTGAGCCAGTCTCTTCCTAGGATGACGTTGTACGGGGACCGAGCTTTCACCACGAAAAACTCAATCATCGTACTGGAGCTAGTAGGCGCTTTCCCCACCGTGATCGGAAGGCTGATAATACCTTCAGGGCGGGTGTCCTCCTGGGCGAAGCTCTTCAGGGGAAGCGGAGCCGGACTGAGCCGAGCTGGGTCCACTTCTAGTTTGTCGAAGCACTCTTTAAAAGAATGCTGACTGACGCTCCTGTATCCACAAACACCCTGTGGATCAGTTTGTTTGCCACTCCGGCTTGGATGACAATGGCGTCTTGGTGAGGAGAGATGGCCGGGACGGGATCAGCAGCCGAGAACGTAATCACTTCGTCCTGCTTCAACCTTTTATGCGTTGGCTCCTCTCGATTGGAGCCTCTGCGTTCTGACTTTAGGGACGACTTGGTCTTCCCGGCAGGGAGCGCGTCAATAGTCTGGATTACTCCATCATATTGCGGCTCGTCATCGTCTTCGGGATCCGGCTGCCTTTTCGGATCCTGAGGAGCGCAGTTCGCACCACTCTGCTTTTTATTCTTCTTTGGCTGCTTGCTTCGGTATTTTTTCAATGTCCCTGCCTTCACAAGAACATCGATACCTGCAGCCAAGTTTCTGCACTCCTCAGTATCGTTACCGTGGTCTTGATGGTAGGAGCAGTAGCTATCCTGTGGTCGGCGCGCGGCTGATTTCGTCATCCGCTTTGGCTTTTCGAATAGGTCAGAGTGCAGTTCGAAAATTTCCGCTCTCGGCTTGTTCAGCGGTAAGAACTGAGCGGGCGACTTCTCGGGATTGAGACGAGGTCCCAATCTGTCTTGCACCGGAGCCCTTTGAATTCTTTCAAATGGAGTCCGGCGAGGATGCCCCTGATCGCTATGATCGGGCTTCCTTCTGTCTCCTCGGGACGATGAGCTGTCTAACGACCGTTTGCGACGGTCTGCCTCATCGGCCCGGGAGTACTGGTCCGCAATGTCCCACATTTCCTGAGCTGTCTGCGGACTGCACTCAACGAGCTTCCTGTAGAGAGCTCCGGGCAGGATTCCATTTTGGAATGCCGAGATGACAAGCAGATCGTTGAGATCGTCTACTTGCAGGCATTCCTTGTGGAATCTTGTCATAAAGTCGCTGATTTTTTCGTCGCGACCTTGACGAATGGAAAGCAGCTGAGCCGAAGTGATTCGGGCTTCCGCTTTCTGAAAGAACCTCCTGTGGAAGGCATCCATTAGATCTCGGTAAGATCTGATGCTGCCCTGGGGGAGGCTATCGAACCACCTTCTCGCGTTCCCGATGAGCAGCTCGGGAAACAGCTTGCACATGTGGACCTCGTTGAGACCCTGGTTCGCCATGTTATATTGATAGCGCCCCAAGAAATCGTGAGGGTCCACGAGCCCGTCGTAAGTCATCGACGGAGTTCGGTAGTTCTGTGGTAGGGGAGTTCGGGTGATGTCGTCCGAGAACGGAGTCTTCAGTGCTCCGTACACGGCGAATCCGATATCTCGTCGGTATGGAGGAGATTGAGTTCTCCTGTGATTCCGGTACCGAGGAGGAACAGGAATATGTCGGGGTTGAGGATTCTTCTTCCTGGAAGACACGGCACTACTGCGGTAGTGACTTTCATGTCTGGATGAGGAAGGAGAATCCTCCGTTTTCGTCTTCGGCTCTTGGCTCTTTTGCAGGAAGGCTAAGAACTCATCCTGCTTCTCAGCCAAGAACAGCTTGACAGCCTCATTCAAATCAGGCTGCTGGGAAGACTCAGTGGGACGATTTTTGGAGCGGCCTGTTCCTTCGCCATGAGAACTGGTGGTGGATTTATCCCTAGGCTGTTTTCCAGACCTATGGGATGGATTGGCTTCCTCCTGGTTCTCACGGGCAGGAATACGGGTACTCTGCGATCTGGTATGCATTTTTTGGGTGGAAAAAATGGATCAAAAATTCGCTTTATCACAAATTTTGTTCTCTGCTTCCCACAGACGGCGCCAGTGATGGATCCGCGAATTTCTGATGTTAGTAAATGCTGGTAGAGAATGAAAACTACAACACACAGAATTTACGTGGTTCGATTTACTGAAGTAAATCTACGTCCACGGGAAGAGGGGAGGGCAAGATTGTATTGCTTGATCTGGGGTTACAGCTTACAACACAGACTTGCTATATGATTTTATCTCTAGAGAGCTTAACCTTCTTCTATCTGATCTAAGTTCTATTTATACATTGAACTGAGATCGTGGCTTGCATCACCACTAAGTCGTGGATGTCGTGCAGGTCATGGCCTAAGATCGTGGATGTAGTGTAGGTCATGGCCTAAGATCGTGGCCTGAGTTGACACCACGTGGTAGTGGGTGTGTTGGAAGTTGTGGAAATCCAGTATGGGTCCAATAACTCCTTGTTCGGTCGAATGCTGAGACCGAACTGCTTTGGTTGCCGATCTGAGAGTAGAGCTTGATGCCGACCTGAGAGCAGAGCTTGATTGGTTGGCTTTTACCGAGCAGTAGGCTGAGGCCGAACTCTAGCTTGATGCCGACCTGAGAGCAGAGCTTGATTGGTTGGCTTTTACCGAGCTGTAGGCTGAGGCCGAACTCCTTGGTAATGCCGAACTCATACTCTTCCTTTGGGCTTGTTTAGTACGCACCCCATCACTATCACTGTTAATTTTTCAAATTATTTACAAAAAATTCATTATTTGTCTGGTCACATTATATGGTGCAAAGCATACTGAATTTAAAAATAAGATATCAAATTATTTTTTGAATTAGAAACCCGCAATAAAGATGTCATGCCACTATTTGAGTTGGAAAATTCTGAAAAAAGTTTGTCTAGGTTGAGACTTGAGTGCATAAAGAAAAGTGCTCTTAGGGGACATAATTGCCTACTACATCTTCATATTTTATATTTTTTGGACGCACTTATTTATTCTTAATTTTAGTTAAGACATTAAAAGATTAAAAATATAATTAAAATGTGCATGATAGTATTTAGAAATACAAATTAACATTATTAATTGAATCATGTTTTATTAGTCGTAATTGAGCATCGGTTTCCAACAACAGGAAAAGAGTAATTGTTCAAGGCCACTTGCTACTTGTATTTAATCACTCCTGTCAAAAAAATTGAATTATTTTCATAATTATATCTTAATTGTTTTGTAATTGTGAGTAAAAAATAGTAGTACTTTCTCCGTTCCAAATAAGTTGAGTCCAAATTTTTAGGCACGGAGATTAAAAAAATGTGTTGAAAAGTAGAAAAGATGAATGAAGTAGAGAAAATAAAAAAAGATTAAAGTATGTAGTAAAATAAAGTAAGAGTAATTTGATTTTTTTTGTCAAAAAGACTCAATTTAGTTGAGACATCATAAAAATGAATGCGAATCAATTTAGTTGGGACGGAGGCAGTGGCGTATGCAGCTAAGAACAAGTTGTACCCCCAAAATAATGTGTTCTTATTTTAATATTTATATTAAAGTTTCAAATATGTTGGGTGCTCTAGTGGTTGCTGAAGCACTTCCACACTAGTTTTAGCCGAGTTCGATTCCTCATCATGGCATTATGGCTTTTTCCCTGCCCTTTTGTTAAAGTAGTAGTAGTATAGTTTTTTTTTGTTTATTATATAATTTAGGTACAAGTACTTATCTTTGCTGATTTTAGGTTGGATTTATAAGTATTAGGTAGTACTACTATATTTGATTATTTTTTATCTCTCATTTATATTTTTAATGTATGTGTATGAATTTGTTTTTTTCTATTTTTCATTTTAGATATTGGTAGTTTCATTTTATTTATTTATAATGAACATTTTACTTCTTTAGTATAAATTTAGAAATTCAACTAGTCACACTTTTTATTTTTTGTTCATTGGCTATATTAACTCTAAGTTTAGTTAAGCTGTAAAATGACTTTAAAATTTGAGTATTATTGTAAGATGCTATTTTAAATAATATTTTATTTTAAATATGTTATACTCTCTCCGTTCCATAATAGATGTCATACTTTTATTTTCAGTTTATCCCAAAAAATGTCACATTTTCTTTTTTAAGAAAAGTTCTTTCTCGCATTAATATAAATATATTATTTTCTCTTTCTACTTAACACTTAAAATAACATCCCCTAAAAATCCGTACCATTACTTAAGTGTGTCATCTACTATTGAACAAATGGAGTATTTTACATAAAATTCGCACCCTCAATCCAAAAAGTATGCATACGCCACTGGACAGAGGATGCATCAGACAGGGTAGCTCGTACAAACTTTGCACGTGAAAATAAATTTAATTTAAAGTCAAGACGCGTCGACGCGAGTCAATAATTAAGTTTGCAATTATATGCACCACTTCTTTTTATAGTTTACGCGGTCTGGTGCATTTGTTTTTTTTTTGTTTTTGTTGGGACATAAATATGGAAACGTATGGAATAATAAGCTTTTAAGTATAAGTCTATATGGACACATTTTTATTATTTTTATACTCGGCACATTTTAAAAACCAAAGAAAAATAGATGAAAAAGTTATTGCAAGATAAGTACTCCTCCCTCTGTCCTACTTAGAGTTTCAGGTAAATTATTTCATAAATAGTACTTCCTCCGTTTCACTATAGTTGAGTCATTTTTCTATTTCGGGAAATTTCTTCATAGTTGAGTCATTTCCATATATGGTAACTTTTTTCCTTTTCTTACTTTACTATCTCTTACTTTATTCTCTCTACTTTTATTCACTTTATACTTTATTATATCTATCTTTTTCCTCTCTCTTACTTTTTTAACTATTTATTTAATACACCCAACATCCCTTTCTTAGACTCCGTGCCCAAAAGTTCCGCCTCAACTATAGTGAAACGGAGGGAGTAATAAACAGTGGCGGAGCTAGAAATTTTATGGTGCGGCTCAAACTACCATTGAAATTCGTTGATATGATTGTGTTCAGTGCTAACGACACAGAAACAACTCGGAGGTGAGCAATATAAAAAAGCACGCATGAGAAATGGATGAGGAGAAAATAAATTAATTAATAGATTTTTTAGAGCATAATACCGATTTTACTGATAATATATGATATATTTACATATTTATTGGATCACAAAGAATTACTTTTCTATTCCAGATTTTTTATAATAAAGTACATCTCATTAAAATTGATTTTATAATATCATATACTCCCTCCGTCCCAACTGGTTGAGTCGTATTCTTTTTTTTATGTCACAACTAAGTCGATTCATTTCCTTTATTCTTACTTTATTTCATCACATACTTTACTCTCCATTTAACTTTCCTACTTTGTTCCTCTCTCCTATACTTTTCAACACAATTTCTTAATATTCGTACCCAAAAGTTTTGACTCAACTTAGTTGGAACAAATGAAATAATATTTTAAAATATTTATAGAAACAAAGAATTATTTTTTATTCTTAAATTACAAAAATCACTTTTTTATGAATATAATTAAAAATGATTTATACAAAATTACTAGTAAAAAACAAATCAATAAAAATTTATAATGTAAGAAAATCCACGAAATATAAATGAACACGAGAAAATCAACAAAAATTACTAATTTGATAAGGAAAAAAAAGCAAATGAAGTACATGCATAGCTTTAAATTTATATTGCTAATTTTTAATAAAAAGAATCTGAAGTAGAAGGAAAATTACTTAAATATTAGATGCTGCTCCAGGTGAGAATCGACCCTGGCACCTCTCAAACAAAGGGCAGGAGCTCTGACCAACTACACTAGGACGTAATATGTTAAATTGTGTATACATATAAAATTATCAGAATGGCTGAGGGGCCAAAGGCCCCCCAATGGCTCCGCCCCTCAGATCATGTTTATCGGCAACCACCCAACCCAACCCAATCATCCACTTTTTCAATATATAATATATTTTTATCTCCTCCACATCATTAATATTCATTCAACCCAACCACACATTTTTTTCATGGTTTATCAATGACCACCCAACCACACTATTATATATTTATTTTTATATTATTTTTTAATACTATTATTATTACATGAAATACTTATTATTATAAATTTATAGAAAACGTAATAAATGACAAACTAAAAATTTTAAAAATAAACAAATAAAAAACATAAATCACAATCATTGAAATACGAAATTGAAAATACATAATTGGTGCTCATACATAAGATGAAAATTAGACATTCAATTGCAATTGCCGAATTTTTCCCATATATGCTCAACCAAATCGTTTAGCAGAGCTTTGTGAGCTTCTCTGTTTTGAAGTTGGGCTTTATTTTTCATGTAAGAAGCTAGACTCGCAATCCTATTCGTAGAATATATGAAATCATTATTCGCATCTCCATCTTCATTCTCACGACTACTTTGTCCAAGTCGATCTTGAATAAATTATCCTGGATCACAATAGTTCGAATACGTGCTTCTTTCGTCTTCCACTATCATATTGTGCAAGATTATGCAAGCAATCATTATTTTCCCCATAATATCACGATCCCAAACAAGACATGGACATTTGATAAAAGCAAAACGAGCTTGCAAAACACCAAAAGCTCGCTCAACATCTTTTCGCGCGGACTCTTGATGTTGAGCAAACAACTTGTGCTTCATCGTTTGTGGACCTGGGATAGATTTGACAAATGCCACCCATTGAGGATATATGCCACCAGTGAGATAATATCCTATATTTTTTTCGTGGCCATTTACTATGTAATTGACCTTCGGTGCTCGACCTTCCAAAATATCATCAAAAATAGGAGATTGATCAAGCACGTTAATATCATTTCTCGAACCTGGAGTTCCAAAAAAAGCATGCCATATCCACAGATCTTGAGATGCTACTGCTTCCAAGATGATTGTCGGACTCCCGCTTCTTCTGGCATATTGTCGGGCACATGAAGTGGGACAATTCTTCCATTCCCAATGCATGCAGTCAATACTGCCCAACATGTCTGGAAACCCACGTTGTTCTCCAATATGCAGAAGTCTTGTCAAGTCTTCTTCGTTGGGATTTCACAAGTACTCATTGCCGAAGTTAGAAATTACACCTTCAACGAACTTGATGAAAGATTTGCGAATGAGTTGTGTGCTCATTCTCAAATATTCGTCGTGCAAGTCGGCCGCTGCCCCGTAGGCCAACATCCTCATCGCTGCTGTACATTTCTGAATTGCAGACATACCAAGTCGACCACTAGCATCACACTTTTGCACAAAAAAGTTGTCGGTGTCGATGAGCTTATTGATTATTTTTTCGAACAATGGTTTTCGCATGCGATACCTTGTTCGAAAAAAATCCGGATGATGGATAGGATCTTCAACAATGTACTGCTCGAAAATAATATCATGACCCTCTTCACGTTTCCTTTCAAGGTATCTCCTTTTAGCTCTAGTCGTCTGGATTGCAGGTGGTGAAGGCAAGGTTGTTGGCCAAATAGCTATATCCTTGATTAGTTGATCAAATTGCTGATTTTGTTCAATAATTTTTTCTTCCCATTCATTGTCTTCAAGAAGATTGACGGCTTCAAAATTAGAACTTGATGACATTTTTTAGGGAGAGTTGGCTCAATAATTGTCAGAAGATTTGTGTGTAATTTTCTTGAAGCATATAGGTAAATATATAGAACAATTTGTTGAGCATAGGATTCCACTACTATCATTTGTGAGCACATGGCATAACTTTGGATTCCACCACCACTTGTGAAAAAAAATGACCTGTTATGTAGTCATTCTTTGATTTCCATAATCACATGGGATGTCATTGGATTCCACCACCACCACCACCACTTGTGATTGAAAATGACTTGTCATGTAGTCATACTTTGATTTTCGTGATCACATGGGTTGTCATTGGATTCCACCACCACTTGTGATAGAAAATGACTTGTCATGTAGTCATACTTTGATTTTCGTGATCACATGGGTTGTCATTGGATTCCACCACCACCACTTGTGATAGAAAATGACTTGTCATGTAGTCATACTTTGATTTTCGTGATCACATGAGATGTCATTGGATTCCACCACCGCTTGTGATAGTTAATGACTTGTCATTTAGTCATTCTTTGGTTTTCTTGATCACATGGGATGTCATTGGATTCTTCCACCACTTGTGAACACAATTCATATGTTCATGCTTTAATTAAAGGGCTTATTACATAAACTGGAAGTTACATAAGCAACAGAAATTAAAGATTACATAATAAGCAACGGAAATTGAAGATTACATACTAAGCAACATAAGTTGAAAGTTACATACTAAGAAACATACATTAAAAATAGATAAACTACGATCATTTCCCAAACAATTCTGCAATGAGATTGCGTTTCAGATCTTCTTCTTCTGGAGTTAAGTCCCTCCTAGCCATCAGCGGAGTAAGGATAGCTGCCTTGATGTTCCGTTCCTGAATATCACTAGCTGCTTTGATCTTCCGTTCCCGAATATCACAATCCATTTCAAGCGTGACTCTCATTTCACGCAGTGCTACAGTGAAATCAATAGGAATTGTATATGATGGTGTTGCAACTTCTTTGCCTTTTCTTTTAGCCTTAGCCTTAGCTTGATCTCTTCCAATAGGACGTTGCAATGTTGAAGAACGACTCTCAGGAGTGGAGTCGATTTGAGGTCCTCCTTCCTCACTAGTCCTCGACCTTTTTTGAGCTCCCATGACTTTCTTCAATACTATCTTCATCTGGTTGGAAACGCGTTGAACCGGTGCTATTCAATTTCAATTCCCAGTTGGGATTGAATCTCATCACCTCCTCAAACACCTTATGGTGAGTAAACTTGCTCTTACCATACAGTTGTTGAGCGGCTTTCTCAATGTCCTCTTTAGACTGGCCACTCGTAGCTCGATCATGCGGTTTTTTATATACACCAACCCATTTTGTGACATTTGCGTTGAGTCGTTTGTAGCGTTGTTTCAATGACTCCAAACTTCTTTGTTCACCAATTCTTAGATTTTCTTTTATTGTCTGCTCATATAGTTTAAGAACATTTTGCCGTAGATGGATACTAGTTTAGTTGGTGCCAACAACTGCATTCGTGCTCACGAAACACCAAGCAGACATTAATGCCATGTCTTCTTGCTCACTCCAACCATGTGGAGTGTTTAAAGCACTCATGTTGGTTTGTGATATGTCTTGGCTTGAATGTTGATTTTGAAATGAACTTTGAAATTGTTCAGAATTCGAAAAATCATCAAAGCTAGGGAAATAATCTTGAGAAGGATTACAATTTTGAGAAGGGTTGAACTTTTGGGAATGATAGAAATTTGGAGAATCGGAGAATATATTATTCTCATCATCCTCCATAGTTAGCAACAAAGGAAACTAAAAAATATGAAATTCTATTAAACAATAAGGATTATAGGAGGAGAAAATATGATATTTTTTTGTATGCAAAACTATAGCAAATGTGGTCTCTATTTATAGAGGAAGAAAAATTATGAATTTTGATATAATTTTTTAATATAATATATTAAAGATATATAAATTATTAAAAAAATAATATCAGCCAATGAAATTGTGCCATTTGGCACAATCTCATTGGCTGAGTGGTGAAATGGGAGGAGAGATGTAACATCCCGAATTATAGGGCTCGATGAAAGGTTGGGATATGTGGTGAGGAATAGTAGTTAAGTTAAATCGTAAGGTATAAATTTGATACGAAATGCCGATGAGTCAATTTTCGGCAATTTCTTTTGTCGTGTAAAATCATAAATCGAAGCTAAGGGCTAATAATTTTATAAATTATAAATCATGGCCTAGAATAACTGTAAATAATGTAAGGAATTATTTTGGGCCATTTGAGAGTAATTGGAATTTTTATCACCGATTATTTCGGTTTTTCGCAAAATCGATCATCGAAACATTTAAGGTTTCGGACGGGAGTAATTTTAGATTAAACTAGAACTAATGTGATACCAGATGGTATATAGAATTCATAAATATGGAATCATATGATATGGAAATAAATTAGCACAAGAAATTAAATTAATTTAACTAAGTAAATAACTAGAAATTAAAAGAAATTTCTAGAAAAGTTGTCACCTATTATTATCTATTAAGTTTGACTTTTCCTTTATTGGGGAAAGAGGATGAAAATCAGAAGCCATGGGAGAAGAGAGAACCATGAGTTCTCATGGAAATCCTATGTTTAGATTTTTCGTTGAAATATCGATCCAATCGCGTAAACGTTATGAAATCAAGTAAGGCCTTTCTTCTTATACTATTTTTATAGCATAAAATTCAATATATATTAAGGTTAGAAATCTGAAAATTTCGAGCTCCATAGGTGTTGATGGATATATGGTTTTATGTTCGATTAATTGTTGAATACGTAGTGTAGGGACGTCGTATGCCACGTTTTGATGGGTAATTTCAAAGTTACATTGCCATGGTATGAACTTGATGTTGAGATTGAAAATATACTTTAGGGTTTATGGTTTGGTGGTTAGATGTTCGTTATAGATGAAATAAATGATTTAAGAGTTGATTTAACATGAATTAAAGTAGAATCTGATCAACAAGGTTTAATCCCCTGTTTTTCAGTGACCAGTTCCGAATTGTTTGGAATGAGTAGAATAGTTAACACTTTGGTATAATAATTTCTATAATAACTATAATGGGTCTAGAGGATCCCTGATATTTATGGAGAATTTAGGATTTCGTTTACTATGTGTATAAATTGTTTGAACCACATGACCATAAACTGTCGAAATTCTAGTAAACCGCCTTATTTTCGTATGTTTTATTTGAATTATTATGGGTACTTTAACAAGAGTTAAAATCGAATAAATATTGTTTATATTAACTATATGGTGTCCAGGTGTTCTGGGAATTTTATGATAAATTAAAGAGTACAAACACCATTTATAAAAATTATTTAGAAAATACTGCCAGAAATTGTCTGATTTTGGTAGTCTGTGGGGAAATGGTGGTATCTCTTAAACCATTAGGAATTTTTGAATAAATCTTGTTGGATTATAAACTGGACTTCTCTGGGTACTTAAAAATATTAGGTCAAGCCTTTAAATCCTTCTGAATGAATATAGAAGTTTTATGACAAATTAGTCCAGTGCAGTTGGTATAAGTGAGATATTAAGATAATAGAGAAAATGAATTCATTTAAGATGTTTGATCATGAAATTGTGATTTAGAATGAATATGAGTGTTAATGTAAATTTTGGGAACTTTCTAATTGAGGTTAGCAATTTTAATACATTAATTATATGATTATATACTTTCTATGAATAGTATTCCGTGAATAGTAACAGAATACTTAGTGATTTTATTTGGAAGACTTAATGAGTTGAAGTTGATGAAAATAAGTATATGTTACTAATATTTACGATATTTATAGTATAAGGCATAGAAGCTTGTAACACGAGTCGTGCAAAAATGAATGGACCTGGAAGATAGCTAAGGGTCGAAAGGTGAAATAGGCTTATGTTCATAAGCCTGCGAGGTAGCGTATCCTCTCTATGGTTTTCGATTCCTTGGTTGAAATGATGTGTGCTATAATGTGATTATTTGTGCGATAATAATCAAACAATGTGCTTAAATATGCTTATAATTTAATATGTGGATGTTGTGATACTTATTAATTTTATTATGAATGATCCGTAGAAATAATGGTACGAATATGAATAAAAGATAATGGATATGATATGCAATGAAATGTAATAAATTATGAAGATCTGAATAATGTGAAATATGTCTGAATAGATTATGAAAAGATATCTGAATGTATATGAAAAAGAAGTGATCTGATAGGTAGAGCCTGAATAAAATGAACACAAGAGAATAATATGAAAAGGTTATAAAAGTATATACTAAAAGAATGTCTGTGAATTCAATAAAAATGATTATATGAAGTGATATTTGGAAATGGAATAAATGTGAAAAGGAGATTTGAAAGAAGAATATGAAATAAAACATCCTGTTTGCTTGGTCATATGTGTTGGGTACAATTGGCATGGCATAGGACAGCAGCGCTGCATTATCTGTTATCACTCGTCTTTTGGATAACCGAAGCGAGGATCGTCTGTTATCTGATGGGCCCCTATCTGATCTGTCTGATATGCACCCTCATGGGTGGTCTGATTATCTGATATGCACCCTATGGGTGGTCTGTGCGGAGTCCTCTCGAGGACAAAATCCGCATCTGCAGCTGATTATGTTTCTGATCTAGTCCGTGCACCCTACCTGAAACCAAGCAGATATTGGGGCTATATGATAAGATGAGATAAAATAATATTTGATGACTTCTGAATAAAGGATCTATAATCTGTGCTATATGATAAAGATAAGATAAAATAATATCTGATGACTTGTGAATAAAGATATGTGATCTGTGACATATATAAAATAATATCTGATAACTTTAAAATAAGGATCTGTGATCTGTGATACATAAAATAATATCTGATAACTTGGAAATAAGGATGTGTGATCTGTGATATATATAAATAATATCTGATGACTTAGGAATAAGGATCGGTGATATGAGATATATAAAATAATATCTGACGAATTGTGAATAATGATCTACGATCTGTGATATGTGATTTGTGAAAAATGATATATGATGATATGCGAAATCTTGAGAAAACCAGAACTATAAGATACAATGAAAATGTGGTAGTATAGGAAGAAATAAGTGAGTCTGTTATCAGGAGACCATAAGCCAAATATGACAAGAAAGATATGATGAATATGTGTGGGTATCTGAACAAGTATGCTCTGGCGTGAAAATTATGAGAATTTGGAATATATATATATATAGGGTAGTGATCTATGGCAAACACCTCTTAACCAAATAACTAGAGAACAAATAATAGCCACAAGATCAAAAAAATCAAGGGCTGGTATTAATTTTTGAATTTAAGGAGAAATTAGTTCCCTCAATCACAAATTTAGTCCATAATAACAAGGCGGGGGTATTATGGTCATTGCATAGAAAAAATAGGTTCCCTAAATTCTTATCTCTCGATCTCTTCTGCAAATTCAGCGGCCTAGAGCAATCCGAAAACAACGTAGACACATAGGGCGGCGGAATCCGGGAGGAAAACCGACTACAGAGCCGCGACCGCAGCGTAGCCGGAGGAGACGATCAGATGGTGCGCGAGGCGGTGGAGAGGGGGGAAACTGAGCGCAGCGGCGCATGCGAGGTAGTTCAGGGCGGAGGTGGCGACGGCGACGCGCATTGCGATTGGATGCGTGGCGAATGGGGACTGGCTGGGATCGTGAATCCACTGGGATTTGAGCTGGAGGAAGGCTTGGAGCTATTGAACTCCTCCATCTACAAAGTCATGTCCTATTAGCAACCTACCAGCCTTTCTGGCTTAATTGATCATATTAAAAGAGAGAATTATTCAACTTGAACTCGATATCCCTTTGTTCTTCTGGAAAAATACTACTCCAGTTCTCCTCTCTCTTGGGAGAGAAACTGAGAAAATGTTTATTCTTTTAATAATTTTTCTGATACAGTGGCGAGCTTGTAGTTGAAGAGAATTTCCTCGGTATTTGCAGTAAGGAGTCGCTTGCTAGAGGAGGAGAGCTCTTGAAACGAACGCGAAAGGGTAAAGAGCGAGGATTGCGGAGGTGGTGAGCTCGCTGGAGTGCGGGCTGGGGTGATCGGAGATGTAGCATTGTGCGGCGAGAAATGCGGCGGCGAATTTGCCGGAGATGGAGACGTAGAAGGCGGAAAGGACTCGGAACGACGTCGTTGTTGGTGTGGTGTTTACTGCGTTTCGTGGCATTATGCGTGTGTTAGAGAGAGAGAGATGGAGGAAGGGAAGATTAGTTGTGTTTAAGTTTGAGATTATGATGTTTCTATTCTATTTTTAATACTGTTGATTTGGAAAGTTCCAATATGATCTCTCATTTTTTATTTAGCATTTTTAAAGTGTAATTTTAATTAGGAGTGATGTGTTTTGTAAACAAGAGTGAAATAAAATCGTAATAAAAGTGATGTATTTTGTAAACAAGAGTGAAGTAAAATCATGCTAAGAGTGATGTATTTTGTAAACAAGAGTGAAGTAAAATCATAATAAGAGTGATGTGTTTTGTAAACAATGAAGTAAAATCGTAATAAGAGTGATGTGTTTTGTAAACAAGAGTGAAGTAAAATCATAATAAGAGTGATGTGTTTTGTAAACAAGAGTGAAGTAAAATCATAATAAGAGTGATGTGTTTTGCAAATAACAGTGAAGTAAAATCTTAATAAGAGTGATGTGTTTTGTAAACAAGAGTGAAGTAAAATCACGCTAAGAGTGATGTGTTTTGTAAACAAGAGTGAAGTAAAATCTTAATAAGAGTGATATGTTTTGTAAACAAGAGTGAAGTAAAATCATGCTAAGAGTGATGTGTTTTGTAAACAAGAGTGAAGTAAAATCATGCTAACAGTGACGTGTTTTGTAAACAAGAGTGAAGTAAAATCATAATAAGAGTGATGTGTTTTGTAAACAACAGTGAAGTAAAATCATAATAAGAGTGATGTGTTTTGTAAATAAGAGTGAAGTAAAATCATAATAATAGTGATGTGTTTCATAAACAACAGTAAAGAGTTTTTATAGTTTGGTGTTGTCTCAGATTGAACCAATCAATAACTCAACAGGTTTTTTATCACTCTCACCCTTCGTTCCACAATAGAAGACACTCTTATTTTAGACATGAATTTAAAAAATGTAAAGAATAATGGATTAGAAAAGTTAGTAGAAGATAGTTCCACTTTTCTGTATTGAGTTCCACAAAGCTTAAGAAATTTATAAGATAATATGAAATTGTTATATCTGTATCATATTAATTAATATAATATGAATAATAAATTGACAAAATTATCTTTAAAGAAAATTATTCAAATGATGTACTGCCCCAAATTGAAGTCACATATTTTTATCGGTTGCTCTATATCAATTTCAGGAATCAGTTGCCCTTCTGCGCAAGCTAAGAAACACGCACGGCACATAGTAAAGCTTCGATCTTTTCCTCACCATACTCACCCGCTACCATGCAAAATCTCTCTCAAAAATCACAAACACACGCAGAGAGCTGAATTGAGTAGCTCCGCGTCAATGGCGTCAAGCAGCTACACTTCTTTGTGTTCTTCTTCCCCATCTCTCCCCACCAGACTCTCGCCATCCCCAAAACAAAGCGCCACATCTCTGAAGCTCAATCACACCAAATCCGCCTCATCTCATCGCATCACCCCTGCCAAGAGTCTCCAATTCCTTGAATCCCAGCTCCAGAAATTGATCCCATATTTAAATTTCATAATATAATTTACGAAAATACCCTTTGCCTATTTTATATTATTAAAATAAATAATATTGGTTCCATTAAGATGTGTAGCTGAGATTTGTTCTCTAGTTATATGCTTAAGATTAGTTATATCTTGATCACTACCCTATATATATATATATATATATATATATATATATATATAGGGTTGTGATCAATGTCGAACCAATTTTAAAGACCGAACTAGAGATCAAATCTGGGCCATTAGATCTAGTTTATTTGATGAGATGTGCTGCTGTGTAAATTTTTCGGTCTTCATTACAAGTCCATTTTACTTCATTGTATAGGTTTATTACTTCATTCCATACGTAATACCTTGAAACTACAACATGTTTTTACTTTCTTCCGGTAGGTTTTGAAATGATTCAACATATGTTTCATTTGAATTCATTGACCTGAGTTTTTACTTTATTTACATTAAAAAATGCAATTTATTCAAGTGCGTTTATTACTTCATTCAGAAACGTTATTACTTCATTGGATAAGGTTTTTACTTCATTCCAGTAGGACTTCAAATGCTTCTACACATACTTCATTCCAATAATTTATTACATCATTCCATGTGTTTATTACACCATATCAGCGTTGTGGCGGTGGTGATAGATATTGTAGAGAGAAAGAACGGCACGCGACGGCGAAACCGCATTTACGTACTGGAATGAAGTAATAATCCTACTGGAATGAAGTTAAATCTTTGTAACATGTTTGTATGACTTATTTACCTTCGGGTGAATTAAAATAGGCTCGTGATGAAGGCGAAAATAAATGATAAATTTGTGCCTCTCATCCATAAAAAACTAGATCAAAAAACCCTAATTTGGTATGGTTCGGTGGTTCGGTCTTTAAGAGTGGATTTGTGAATAATGGGACTCTATATATATATATATATTGGGTCCTGTTAGGTTGAGATTATTTAGCTAAATTGAGAAATGAGATGCAATATCAGCCACTAATCCACAAGATTAACTAAATGTCAACAGCTATCACATTATGTCAACACAGGGGTATAAGTGTCATTTTATTTCAATAGTCAGAATATCAAATGTCAACAACTCGTATTAAAATGTCAACAACTAAAAGATAACACTTACAATTCACGTATCAATACCGAGAATATCAAATGTCAACAACTCGTATTAAAATGTCAACTAAAAAATAACACTTACAATTCACATTTGAATACCGAGAATATCAAATGTCAACAACTCGTATTAAAATGTCAACAACTAAAAATAACACTTTTAATTCACATATCAATTACGAGAATATCAAATGTCAACAACTCGTATTAAAATGTCAACAACTAAAAAATAACACTTATAATTCACATTTGAATACCGAGAATATCAAATGTCAACAACTAAAAAATAGCACTTACAATTCACATTTGAATACCGAGAATATCAAATGTCAACAACTCGTATTAAAATGTCAACAACTAAAAATAACACTTATAATTCACATATCAATCACGAGAATATCAAATGTCAACAACTCGTATTAAAATGTCAACAACTAAAAATAACACTTATAAGGATTCACTGAATGCTTCGATCTGATCCACACAAGCAACAACGTCACCAAATGCTTCGATCTGATCCAACAAGCAACAACGCTTTTGCGGAGCTTCAATTCCAAATCTATTTGAATTTCTTACAATTCAATTACCATTCCCAAACGTATGATGAAATTTCTCAATTTTAAAATTACCAATTCAAATTTGTTTATTTTTAATAAACAGCAGCTTTTTTTATAGCACAATGCAAAACAAATTTTTCGGCAGTGGGAATTGAAATAGAAAATTGAGCTCAATTGAATCACAAATTCAGATTATGAACTGCATCTACTCATCTATTTCCAAATTCAGACGAAATCGACCAGAAATCAAAATTCATTTACCGCACAAAATTAGTCGATCGAAATTTCCTCTGCATCGCGCTAAAATGAAGATCTTCGCGCCGGCCTCCTCGAGCTGCTTCTTCGCCTCCTCCTTCGTCACTCTTTCCTTGAATTTCTACGGCAATCCTTCAATCAATTTCTTCGCCTCCTTCAGCGCCAGGCTCGTCAGAGCCCTAACCACCTTAATCGTCGCGATCCTTGAGTTGCTTGGCACGTCGTCGATCACCACGTCGAAGGGGGCGAAGGAGGCGGCGGAGACGCCGAGCTTGTCCTGGAGGTACTCGACGAGCTTCTGAGTGTCGGCGAGGGTGAGGTTCGAGATCTGGTCGCCGAGCTCGACGACTTTCTCCGGAGCATCGACGACGGCGAAGGGTGGAGGTGTGTGGTGCGGCGGCGGAGGGGGGAGGTTTTGAGGGGAAATTCGATGGTGTGGCAGGGAATGTGGGGGTGGGTGAGCGGTAATCTTAAAAAAATATAGAATTACTATTCTGCCCTTTCACAATTAATTAATGTAAAAATATTTTCTATGTGGCAAATTCTTGACCACTCATTTAATAAAAATGAGTGGCTGAGATTGCATCTCATTTCTCAATTAGCTTAAAAAATCTCAATTGATCATGAACATATATATATATATATAGGGTCATGAGCTATGACAAACACCTCTTAACCATATAACTAGAGAACAAATAATAGCCACAAGATCAAAAAAAGCAAGAGCTAATATTAATTTTCGAATTTAATGAGATATTAGCTCCCTCAATCACAAATTTACTCCATAATAACAAGTTAGGGGTATTATTGTCATTGCAGACCGAATTAAATCCAAAATCATGTTAGGTGCAAAATTGAATTCATTGAGAAATTCATTGAGAAACGGCGATGAGAGGGAAGGCGAGTAGGAGGATGAGGCTGCGGAGGAGGCGGCTGACCTCGATCGCCACGAGCATGAAGTAAGGGAAGGAGGAGCGGGAGATCAGGAGCGTTCCGTCGAGATCCGCCGCGATTGAGTGGCGGTTCGAGCTGTAGGTGGTGGAGCCGTAGACGATGGAGGTGCAGTCGGCGTAGACGGTGGCGGCCCTCTCGATGAAGCTGATCGGCATAAGCGGCCTTGAATTGAGCGGACTTGGCTTCAGCTGATCCATTTGATTTTGGTTTCTGCGAAAGCTGTGTACAAATTAGTTTTTAATTAATATCGTAATAGTATTGTTGATACGCTTAACCATATTGTAATTGAAGTCACTTTAGCTATTCATAAAAAAACATGAAAAACATAAAAACACCAGGTGCGAAGAAGCGAAAATCTACCAAGAAGAAGAAGGAATATCAAATTCATTCCAACAATCACTTTTGTAAACAAGAGTGAAGTAAAATCATAATAAGAGTGATGTGTTTTGTAAACAAGAGTGAAGTAAAATCAGAATAAGAGTGATGTGTTTTGTAAACAAGAGTGAAGTAAAATCAGAATAAGAGTGATGTGTTTTGTAAACAACAGTGAAGTAAAATTAGAATAAGAGTGATGTGTTTTGTAAACAAGAGTGAAGTAAAATCAGAATAAGAGTGATGTGTTTTGTTAACAAGAGTGAAGTAAAATCAGAATAAAAGTGATGTGTTTTGTTAACAAAATCACAATAAGAGTGATGTGTTTTGTTAACAAGAGTGAAGTAAAATCACAATAAGAGTGATGTGTTTTGTAAACAAGAGTGAAGTAAAATCAGAATAAGAGTGATGTGTTTTGTAAACAAGAGTGAAGTGTTTTCTGAACAAGAGTGAAGTGTTTTGTGAACAAGAGTGAAGTAAAATCAGAATAAGAGTGATGTGTTTTGTGAACAAGAGTGAAGTAAAATCAGAATAAGAGTGATGTGTTTTGTGAACAAGAGTGAAGTAAAATCAGAATAAGAGTGATGTGTTTTGTGAACAAGAGTGAAGTGTTTTTTGAACAAGAGTGAAGTGTTTTGTGAACAAGAGTGAAGTAAAATCAGAATAAGAGTGATGTGTTTTGTGAACAAGAGTGAAGTAAAATCAGAATAAGAGTGATGTGTTTTGTGAACAAGAGTGAAGTGTTTTCTGAACAAGAGTGAAGTGTTTTGTGAACAAGAGTGAAGTAAAATCAGAATAAGAGTGATGTGTTTTGTGAACAAGAGTGAAGTAAAATCAGAATAAGTGTGATGTGTTTTGTGAACAAGAGTGAAGTGTTTTATGAACAAGAGTGAAGTGTTTTGTGAACAATAGTGAAGCTTGGTTTTTCTTTCTTTCTTTTAAATAATAATTCTTTTATATTATATAAATAAATCTGTAGAAATCATTTAATCTAAATTGAAGTAATCACAATTCACATATAATAATTGATTGCCTTCATTTCATACATAATCAAAACTAATGCAAATAAACCTGAATGCCTCAAACTCAGAGCAATCAAAACTCACTGCCTTTTGTGAATTTTATGAATCAACTTTAAACTAAGCAAAAAAAACATCATCTCATCATCATCGCCCGCCCTAATTTCCAGCATCTCCGCATCGAGATCGGCCAGCAAATTCGTTACAAATCCACAGAATTCGAACTCCACGCCTATTGTTTAGCTAACTGCGCCAATTTCCACCCTACCGCTGCAAGGCATCGCAGTTATCGGGCACCGGCGAGTGCCACGGCGACCGCGGAACTGGCGACGGCGTTGCTGCTGATGATGCATCAAAATCCGCAACTCCTCCTCCAGGCTGCTCCGGAGCTCCCTCTCTAGCTCCACGTTTCTCTGCCGAAGCTCCTCCGACGCATCACGGTGGCGGTCAGAGATCGGCACACGGTGGCGGTCAGATTGTGGAGTAATTTGATCGCATATTTGCATGTTTTGATCGCAGATTTAAATTAAGAAAGCAATTTCCAAAATTACCCTCAGCATATTTTCTATAATTAAAATAAATAATATTTGTTCCATTAAGATGTGTGGCTGAGATTTGTTCTCTAGTTATACACTTAAGATTAGTTATATCTTGATCACTACTCTATATATATATATATATATATGGATGTATTCATTTCCTTTTTGTATCTTTTGTTCTATTGTTCTTTTTAATCTCAGCCTCACAATTTTGTCATCCGACGGTTAGATTGATGCCATGTGTCATTTAATAATGCAGATTTTTAGTTGAATAATGCACACCGACTATTAATGCACCATTATAGTGTAATAATGCAGATTTTCAACTGAATAATGCACACCGACTAATAATGCAGATCATCACAACCATCCAATTCAAGGATCCAAGGGCTGTGATTGAAAAGAAGCTTGGACTGAAAAGCTGCGAAGGACCTTAACACACCCATATATATATATATATATATATATATATATATATATATATATATATATATATATATATATTGTAACAATAAATCAAGATGATAAGGAAATGATAAGAATGAAATATCTGAAGAGACATAAGTAAGAAATATGGAAAAGTTGTATGACGAAAGTACAAATAAGTTTGATATGTGAGATTGTAAGAAATTTTTGGAAATCTGTGAAATTGAAATAAAAACAAGCAAAAGATTAAAAATGAAATAATATAGTTATTATAGTTACTATTGTCATAACTGATAGGGTTGGATTCTATAGTTTGGATATTGCTACTGGGCTTTCGAGCTCACTCCCCCTCCTTTTTCCCCCTGCAGGTTAGAGTTGATATTCTGTCAGTGGTCTTGAGCAGCTTTGCACATCTTTGACGGGTCACTGGTGGTCAACTTGGTTTAGTAGTCGTGGCATGTTGTGTAATAGTTAAATCTTTAATTTTCCGCTGGATAAATATAAGTTTTTTTAATGTAATAGATTTTAATTATTCTTTTAAGCTAAAAAGAAAAAGGAAAACTTCAGCATGGGTTTTCGATACTGAAACGTGACATCACTTATTCGTTGGGTTTACCTACCCGGTAAGGGGTGTTACAAGAGACCGTTCGGTCGGTTCAACTCAATCAGCCGACCTATGTCAAAGAGAGAGAGAGACCCCATGGATTGATATATATATTTTTTTAAATGCATTGCTGATGTGGCGGTCGGCCTGAGAGACCGATAAACTTGGTCTCATAATAGGTCTCACATTCTACCAACTTTTTTTCACTCACATTTTATTATTAAATTAAGTATATAAAAATATGACTCACATTCAATTATCTTTTTTCACCAACTTTTTTCTTTACATTGCTTAAAATTCATGCCGAACTCAAATGAGACTCCTAAAATGGGACGGATTGAGTAATAGTTTTCTTCACTAATTAATCTATACATGAGTGTGTTATATTACTAACTCACTCTTAAATTATTAACTACAACTAAATGATTGATATTGGATCATTAAATCAAGGCACAAGATCATTCACCTATGGGTATCAATACAATGTACAAAAAATGTCAACTAGAGATGTTAATGTCAACTAACAAAAAAATAGTTATAACTAACTTTTAAAAAATATTGCAAAACTTTAAATGAATATAACTATCTCAATGTAAATTATTTTTTGCACAACATATCAAAATAAAGATAATTTTATAAGAATTTTAAGGAGATCTCACTTGCATATGTTCTAATGTCAAAATTTAAAAAGAATTCTTGAATTTCGTATTTTTCAAGAAGCAGTTTAATGTCAACATAGCTATCATAATATATCAATATAATACATGTACAATGTTAATGTTAAATTGTGTTGACATATTTAATGAATCGTAATAATATGTTTAATACAGTATATTGACATTTTGATCCAAACCCTAAATTTTGTGTAATACCCCAACTTTTTCTACCTTGTTATTTGTTTTTGAAAAGACATCGTTTGTGCATCTGATTAACTTTTGGCCTTTATTTCTTTTGTCAAGAGACGGATTTTAAAATTTTGGGCCTATAGAATTTATTCAATTCTTTTTCAAGAAAACCCTTTGTTATGAGCCCAAGACATTTATCAATTTTTCATCTTTGAGCCCATTTTGAATATCAGGATTTAAACGCATAATACTTTCACAAATTTTCTGTTCCATAAAATCCCGAACAAATCAGTTTCTACCTCCCATGATTCCATGAAATTAGTTACCGTCACATACATATAAGCCCACAACTCCACGTTTATCTCATTCACAATTTGGAGAGAAACCGATAGTTGAGCGAAGAATTAAAGAGAACAAAGGTTTGAATGCAAATTGAGAGAGGTCAGTAAGCTTGGAGTGGAAAGAATCCCCAATCCTATCTCACAAATTTCCTAGACACCGAGCAGCTGCGGCAGAAATTGAGACGGAAAAAATGGAGAGCAACAGCGGATTCCGGCGACGGCTCTAGGCAGAGAGCAGAGTGAGATGGATTCGGTAATACTTGGATTTCGGGCAGATACTGCGGGGAATTGCAGCGGCGATGAGAGAAGAAGATAGGTGGAAAGCTGAGCCTTCGAGTTAGCCGACGACGACGATGGAGTTCAGATCGGAGGAATTGAGAGATGAAGGAGGGAAGCGAGTTCTCTTTTAATTTTGGATCGGAGATGTCGACAAATCTGAGAGAGGGGTACGCCGGATGCAGTGGCGCTGATGGAACAAAAAGAGAGACAGAGAACAGAGAGTGAACCGGAGATGGAGGGAGAGATCGACTACGTGGCGGTGACAGTAGGCGGAGACACCGGCGGTGCTTGCTGCAACAGTGAACAGTGGCGGACAGCAGCTTGCGTCGGTGAAGAACGGTGGCAGCGGCGATGCTGAGTTTTGCCGGAGAGAATGAGTTTTAGAGCGGGAATGGCGTGAGCAAAAGAGAGATGGGAGTCAGATTTGTTCCTGATTGGAAGAAGAAAGTGAAGGATTTGAGATTTTAATTTGGGGAAGAAGATGATAAAGGGCTCGCTGTTTTCATTTTACAAAAATGAGTTGATTCATTTTGCATTTGGGCTGCTCTATCATTTCTTTGATTGGGCCACTATACTAGTTTTTATTCGGACCCTGAGTAATTATATTTGTGGGTTGTGGCTTAATTATTTGGTATTGAGTGACATAAATGGGAACAAAAGAAATGGATCGAGAGGATGGGAATGAAAGTGCGAATGGCCTGCTGACGTCGTCGCGACGTCTAAGGCGTTCTCGAAAATAAATGAAAGAGAAGAGCAGCGTGGACTCAAAGGAGGGGTTTTCTCTGCAAATAAAATTAGAGTCGAAGTAAGGAATTCAAATTCAGAAAATTAAACGAACGAGGTGGGCTTTCGAACTAAAGTATTTTTAAGAGCTTCGATTTAATATATTGGTTTGAGCATCATTTTATATGACGAAATGCATGTGATTGTGATTATTATTAATTTAACTTCCATGATTATATGATTTATGTGCTTAAAGTGAAAGTGATTGTCATGTGTTGCGCTGTATAGTTTTTTGAGTGGTTGTGAATTGCTCGACTTGTTGAAGTGATGTGAGATGATGCTCGACATTTGCAGAAAAATTATTTATGTTTCAAATATGTCTTATAAGAAAAAGGGAGTTTGCAAAGGGTATGTCATGCCATGTTTTTGTTTTGAGAAATGCCTATCTGTTTGTTTAGCAAGGGAAGTGTCCCTACTAGACCTATTGAAATTGAGTTCGTGTATGACTAGGGAGTGAGTCCCTACTCAGGCTAGTGTACACCATTGGGGATCGTGAGCCGTCTTATGGGTCGGCCGGTCTAGTGAACGAGTTTGAGGCCATATTCTCGTTTCACATGATGTTGAGGTTGTTGAGACGTTGAGGTTGTTGAGATGATGATGTTGATGATTTCTTAGTGGGGAGCGAGTCCTTACTATGAGTTTAATCGAATTCGGGTCCTAACAAGGGTGCGTCCCTAGTTGGACTAGTGTACATGATGAGGATTGTGAGTCATCGAATGGGTTGATCGGTTTTCGTGCTCGTGGAAAGTAGCCCCTTACACGGCACCCTAAAGAACAGATATGGTAGTTTCTTAAATAATTCAAGGAGAAATGGTTGTGTTTTGAAATGATGAGGAAAAAAGATTTGAGGATGAGTTGAAAGTTTGTGTTTGAGATAATTTTAGTGTCTCGGGTCTTTTCAAGTTAAAACCCTGAGGTCACTCAATGGTGGCATGACATAACTGTTTTTATAAGATTGTTTTGGCATTTGTTCACTAAGTACATCAAGTACTCAGCCCTGCATGTGCTTTCTCTATGTGCAGAATGAGCTTTGACGAGCGCGGTGGTTGTTGAGCATATAAGTGAAGAATGTCTATCAAATGTTCAGAATATGTTGTGTCTTCATACATAACATTATTCTACTCTCGCAATGCTTCCGCTGAGCAGTTATTTTTCTTTTGAGTTCTGGTATTGTTGAGATAGTGTTCTTTTTGAGTTGTTGTTTGTTAAGATACTCTGATTTTATTCGAGTTATTCCCATTTATTTCGAACTATGGTCGAATTGTGTTGTTTTCCCCTTTCTTTCCCGCTTCTTACTAGTCGCGATTAACCGTGTTATCTATCCTTAGGAAATGTGAGCGTGACATTTTGGTAGTTTCCTTATCTTATTAAATTTAAATAAAAATAAAATAAAATTACACGTGACAATTTATAGACCATTGATCTCTACAAATCTTATGATTTTAAATTAATTGTAATTAGTAATTAAAGATTGAGTTAACAATTGCTCACACCATTACATATATAAAGGGGGAGTTGGGGAAATAAAAAATCATTATTGACTAGCTTTATGTTTTATAAGCTATCCCACAAGTGTATGGACTAATGCGTTGTGTCAACTTAAGTCCCATAAACCAACTTCAATTACTCTCTTGACAATCCAAAAGGGTTTTTGTTCTAAAACTAATACTTTAACGAAATTCAGTTAAAAGCCATTAAAACTTCAAATAAAACAAAAACAATGTAAATATGGTTTGAAAATATCATATAGAATTGATGCAGAATTCTAGGATACAATGCACAACAATAAGTTATTATCCAACTGATGACCTAACATCATCTCCTATCACTAAAGTCACTATGTGGATTTAAGAAGACCATGAGTAAGTTCTAGAAACGTATAACACAACTAATAATATAGCACACATGAAAAGATTAAGGATCAATTCTCACTCATATAATAACATGAATTAAGACAAACAAACAATTCATTAGTTATGCACCTATTATTCTAACTCTTTAGTCAATGATCATGATAGCTTAAAAGATAGATAGTTTTCATATCATTAGAAACTACTCTTTACCTCAAGAATTTCAAATTTCAGCAAGTTCAATTTCAATTTGCAACCAACCCAAACCAATGCAAACTCCAGTGGAATCCCAACAAAAAATAGCAACAAAACAAAAGCAAATAACAACTAAACTAAAACAGTCCAAAAACCCAAAAATAAAAAATATAAAAAAACAAAAAATAAAGTTGTAAAGGTATATCATAAGACTCACTTTCCACCATATCACCCCTTACAGCTATGCAATGAATAAGTTTAAAGAGTTGGCGGAGAAGTAAGACTTACATCACTCACTGAGGTGGTGGGCGCAGGGGATAATTGGAGAAGAAGTGCTCTAAATATGGAGCCGGATCCTCTGCTGTGATAAAAAAAACGTCATTGTTTCCCTCCATATAAAATAATGCATTTTATTTAGTTTTTAAATCCCTCCAAATCTGCCAACAAAGCAAAAAACGTGGTTACGATTTCTTTCTTCTATCTATTTATGGACATAAACTGTATATATTTTGCATTCCCTGTCCTTGTAGATGATTGAAGGCATCAAAATATTTTTTTCCAAAATTTTGCTAAAGAACACCCATCAATTGCTCGATGAAATGACTAAGACAGAAGATACTTATTGTGAATTGAGTTGGGAAATTGAAAACTTGGTGCTGTATTCAAAATCTTAATTTTGATCTTAGCAACTTAAAATTTACTTCATATATCTTGCTTTGTATCTAATAATTGTTTGATGAGTATAAAATAGTTTTGACAGCTTATGCATTATAGATAAGATTGGCTACATATACTTAGCAGTAATTCAGTTTTTACTAAATTTTTTATGAGCATAAATTGCTTTGACAGATTATGCATTGTAGATAATATTAACTGATATAGTTAGTATTAATTCAATTTTTTATCTTTAAAGGCAACGACAAACATGGCTACGGCAAGGACAAAAAGAATACCTCTTCAAACTAAAAATAATTAGATAAAAACATCAGCAAATATAATCAGATAAAAACAATCCAAAAATACATTAAAGGGAATATCTATGCTCTCATTTCTCCAAAACAACACTGGCAAAAGGGAATATCTATGCTCTATATGGATATGTAGTGATTGAGTAGTATGAGCTTCCTTGTAGAAGGTTATGTAAGGGGAAGATATCATTGTTGTTAATGTTCCAACTATCTATCGACCAAAAAGGAAAGAGTTTCTTTTTTTTGAAGGCGAATGGAGTATATAAGAATATGATTCACCTTCCACTAATTTTTTTTACCCAATTTTCACTACATTTTTTAAAACATGCGCCAAGTTAAATGATGTCAATTAATGAAAAACGAAGAGAGTATGTCATAGTATCAATGTTTTAAAAATCGGACAGGCAAGCGAACCGGCGACGTTACTGGTTCACGGTTCAACCGGTCCAACCGGTCGAACCACCGGTCTAACCGTTTTACTGTTGCAAATATATATAAAAATATATTAAATTTAGTAAATGATTTACAATTAATAATATATCACAAAACATTAAACCTTATAGATAATTAGTGATGTATAAATATAAATAATATTAAAATTTAGTAAATATATTCGGATATATATATTTAATATTAGTTAGTCTAGATAAAAAATTTAATATTTCATGTATTAAAATAAATAATGTTTATATTAATTTAAGAAAATTTATTTCGTAAAATAATATATAATTAAATACGAATTAAGTACTTATTAATTAGTTTAGATAAGATTATTAAGATTATTCATTAATGTCAATAGCTAGGGTATATAAATTAAGTATGTAATATAAAAAATTTATTTATAGTAAATAATGAATCTTATATGGTACTAATAATAATATAGGTGGTAAGTGGAGCATCATTAAAATATAAAGGATGCTAATTATATATATTATAATTAACAATTATATTAAAGAATAATAAAATTAAAATGAATTATTAGTTTTTGTAGATAAAATTAATGGTTACTGTATAAAAATATTTAATGTTAAAATTGTTCAATGAGATCATGTGGTGGAGTGGTAGAGGTCTTCTTAACTAGAAGAGATGTCATGAGTTCAACCTCTACCAACAACAAATTTTAAAAAATTTTGAAAAAAAAAAAAATAGAAAACCGGTTTCCGGTTCACGGTCCAACCGGTCCGACCGGCCGGTTCACGGCGGTTCAATGCGGTGGTGGTTTAAATGGGTGAACCGGACCGGACTACCTACCGGTTCGCGGTCCAACCGGTCGAACCGGCCGGTCCGGTCCGATTTTTAAAACATTGCATAGTATCAATGACATGAACCAAAACTAAGAATCTGTCTACAACCCTCTATCATTGTTAACATATCTCGGAACTAAAGTCATCTGTTTTTTCATGGATGCATCACACGCATCAATCAAAAGTGAGAACTTATGAATTTTAATACTCCCTCTGTCCCAAGTTACTTGAGTCGTATTCCATTTTAGGTTGTCTCAAGTTACTTGAGTGAGTCATTTATCTTTTTGACTAAAAATAAAACATCTAATCATACTTAATTTATTCTTTCTTTTACTTTACCCTCTGTCCTCTCTCTTAATTTATTCTCTCTTCTAGTACTTTATTTAACTCACTAAACACAACTTTCTTAAATCCCGTGCTGAAAAGAAACGTCTCAAGTAACTTGGGACGGAGGGAGTATTGTTCAAATAATTTTTGTGATTTCAATTAGGCCTTCTTATTCGGCCGGTTCCGATTCTACCCGGTCCGGTTGACCAGGTACCCGGTTACAAATTTTCATGAATCCTGGAACCGGAACTGGAACCGGTTCGGAACTGGTTGGGTAAGAACCGGTCGGTTCCGAACCGGAACTGATTTATAGTTTTAATTTTAATTTATTTAAATAATTTAACATCTAGAAATATAACAAATTAATGCCAAAAAATTTAAATAAACGCACAAAAATACAAATCAAAATATTGAAAATCTAAAATAATACAGTAACTTTTAACATGGAGTAAAAATATAGTTCTTGACCACTAATCATGTTATTTATGCCCAACTACGTCTCAAAAGTGGTATACAAATTAAGCCTAGTCCACAGATTATGGAATTTCAATTCTTTAATATCTTTATTACATTATTATTCGTATTCACTCAGCAAAATGCCTTCCAACAAATAAAACTTTAAGAAGGAAAAATGAGTCATGAAATTGATTACTTCAACGATTGAGATATTCACAAAACTAGTAGTTTTGTTATTTTTAATTTTCTATATGCTAGCCTATTTTCACCCACGTATATGTATATAGTCTATGTGTATATAAGGCTTATAAATCAATATAATTTCAAAGTAGTAGTATTTGATTTTGTCGTATATTTCTTAACGATATATATGTGTATCAAAATATACAATATATATGTTAATCGAAAAAAATTTGATAAACTATACAATATGTTAGTAATTGAAAGCATATCAAACAAATTTATATTTGAAGCACATTCTTTTGATGTATTTCTAACTCAATTGAATACAAAAAATGAGGAGATATCAAATGAAAAATATGTACTCCATAGTTGCTGTTGCTGGCTAGAAAGTTAGGATTAATTTTAATTTAAGTAAAAAAATTAAATTTTATTAAAACTAAAATTAATGATCTGAAATTATTATATTATTCGGTTCCGGTTACCCGGAACCGAAAATTTTGAAAAATATTAGAACCGGTTCCCGGTTCCTCAATTACCCGGCCGGTTCCGGGTATCCGAGAACCGGAGAACCGGTTAAGCAGGCCTAATTTCAATAACGCAACAATTTGTTATTTTTTTAGTATGAGATTAATAATCTGATTATTACTATTAGCTTTTTAATGTCTACTACGACTACATCAAATTTATATTCACCATATCAATCTAGTGTCTCTATAGCTTAGTCGTATTCTTTTTTGGGTTATCGCATTGTAGTTAAGTCATTTTCTTTATTTGGTAAAAAACAACAACTTTTCTTTTCTCTTACTTTATTTTCTTTTACTTTACTTTTTCATCACTTTCCTACTTTTTTCTTTTCTATTTTATTATCCATTTACTTAATAAATTTTTCTTAAATCCCGTGCTGAAAAGAAACTCCTTACTCAAACAATTTTGATATTGTCATGACTGGACTAATAAGTAAAGACAAAGTAATTATTTCCTTCAATAAATGCGAGTTTCTAAAAATTTGACTCATACCAACTTAAACCCAACATATCTTAAATTTTTTACTGAAATAAACCGAAACAAATTATTAATACTCCATTTGCAATAAATTTGAAGATCTAAAAACTAGATTTTCGAGCGATTGCCCTTCTATATTAATTTCATCACTACATTTTATTATTTTATCGAAAAAATAATGCTACAGTCTCTGCAGATGAAACGAACCTATTGAAATCGAAGGAGTAATAAAAACCGAGCCTTTTCAACAATCACATACCAATTTCTGTTATATTCGAAACTACCAAATCCAATTACAAACGAAGGAAGATAAACGAAGAATTAATAAAGACAAATTGCAATAGATATGTCTACGCATGCACACGGGTCGGAACCCGCCGGTTCCGGTTCATCATTCCCATGAACCGGAACCAGCCCGCCAAGGGTCCCAGCGGTTCCGATTAAAAAAACCGCCCGTTTTTGGCCTGAACCGCCGGTTCCGGGCCGGTTCGGCGGTTCGTCAATTTTTTATTTTACTTGCATTTTTTTATTTGTTTATCTATGAAATGTGCGTAAATAAAATTCAAAAAAACACGATGAAAGTTGCAATTTTATTGAGATTACAAGTTACAACAATTACAAATCACAAAAACTTTGAGGTCTTGAAGTCATAAACAAAAATTTAAATACAACGAGACTACTAGTCAACAACGAAGCTAATTACAAATTACAAAAAAGACTTAGAAGTTCTGAACAATAAATTAATAAGTATATATACTCTTAGTCGGCGAAGGAGATGTTTCTACATAACTAAATTGAGGACACATTTAGCAATTCAACTTTAAATGTTGAGTTTAGTCTAACAATCAACAATTATAGTAGAATTGTCAAAAGTTTCTCGGATTTAGCCTTATAGAGAAATCTATTTCATCGACTAGAGTATATACAAATACAATTATTTAATTGTATTTGCATATTTTTAAAATAGAAACAAATGGGAAAAAAGAAATAAAGGAAAAATGACTTGAGCTCAACTTAAATTTAGTTCCTACGTATCCCTAATGCTCATTTGCATTAGGGAAACAAAGCTCACGTAGTTCTCTTACCTTACTTACCTATTTGGCTTGGCCGGCGGTTGACGGTTGGCCTACGATTCATCCCTGGTGAATTCTTCTTGTGATCCCTCTTGACGATCATCCCAATCATTTTCTTGTTCTCTCACGTCAGCTTTGGCCCAATCATCAAGTAACATCACGGCTTCCATATTTTTCGCGGAGAGCTTACTTCTTGATTCATCCAACACACGCGAGCCAACACTAAAAGCGGACCCGACGACGACTATGGAAGCCGGAACAGAAGAAATCTCCTTGGCCATTGACGCAAGTACGAGAAAATCTTTCTCGTGTGTTCCCCATCAATCGAGGACGTCGATTTGGGCGGGAGGAGTAGGACCTTCATCACCAAAGGAAAAGAATGAATCGAAATATAAATCTAATTCACTTACCATACCTGAGGACCTTCCGCCGGTGTTGTAGTTGTATAGGTCGGCTAATTGGGATTGCGCGTCGGGGTCATCATAATCGGCTTGAAATGCGAAGCCAAAGTTATGTTGTTGAGGAGGGGAGGTCTTCTGACTTGGTGGGTACTGTTATACTTGGTTTCATATTCGGTATAGAGAGCACGCAAGTTAAACTCGAATGTTTGTTGGATAATTGACCGGTTCGAGAGGTTTATTTGAAATGATTATGAGAGGTCTACTCCGAATTCGTCACTGGTATCTGATTGCAATGCTTTAAGCGGACCAAGATCAATAGAACTCAAATTGTTTTAATAAAAATCTAACATCTTGGAGGTACCGGCTAATTTCCATTTTGGATCCAAGACCTTTACAATCAAAAACACCGTTGGAATCTCACTGAAATACTTAAGCCATTTATCAATCATATAATATAAAACACACATCAATTCAGGTGAAGAGTAAGTATTTTTCATTGCAGTTTTAAAACCAAGTGATATATACATGCAATGCTCTAAAACACGAACATCAGTGCAATAATAAACACCCGATAATTCAACAGTTGCATTTTTGAAATATTTGAACAATTTAAATAAAGTCACGATATGTTCCCAACAACTATGCGAAAGATATAAATCATAAACGGGATAGGTTCTAAAAAAATCACATAAAGAATCTTTATGCGTCAAAGTAGAATTCAGACAATCATATGTCGAATTCCATCTATGAGACACATCCATAGTAAAATTCGTATATCTTACATTCTTTTGATGGCAATATTTCTTCCAAGCTTTGCCAATGGCTGGCTTTTGATGGATTAATCTAACTGCAGTTCTAATAGGACTAA
This sequence comes from Salvia splendens, assembly GCF_004379255.2. Taxonomy (NCBI): domain Eukaryota; kingdom Viridiplantae; phylum Streptophyta; class Magnoliopsida; order Lamiales; family Lamiaceae; genus Salvia; species Salvia splendens. The sequence continues at coordinate 25,383,924 of NC_056040.1, forward strand.
CATGTTTTTGCCATAATTCAAGCGCATCTTGTACACATAAATTTAAAATATGACATATGCATCTTTGATGAAAATACTTACCTCCAATAATCGGAGCACAAGCCGCAATCAAATCACTAATACTTGCAGTGTTAGCAGTTGCATTATCAAAACCAACAGAAAATATCTTATTGCATAATTGAAACTCATTCAAAACTTGAATAATTAAAGAAGCAATTTCGGGTGCAGTGTGTGGTGTCTCAAATTCTCTAAAACCAATTAAACGCTTGTTCAAAGTCCAACCATTGTCCACAAAGTGAACCGTAATGCCCATATATGAATGCCGGTTAAAACAATCAGTCCATACATCTGAGCAAATGTTCACTTTGTGGCCCAAGTTAAGTAAATAACATGATAATTCAACTTTTTTTCTCTAAACATTGTCTAACGGTAGATCGTTGAACGGTCATTCGACCTACTCTTTTGATAGCTACGTTTAAACCACTTTGCATAGTAACCTCAATTTTTTTATCATCATAAACATTAAAAGGAAAATGCTTCATTGCAGCCTATCTTGTCATAACGTCAGCAAAATATTTTTGATCATATTTAAAAAGAGGCGTACCTGACGAACCTGAGCCACCAGGTTTGAAGTTTAGTTGGTTTGGGTAGAGATAGTGCCATATTCTACCGGATGCTTTGTCACCAAATGACGACGAAGGGTGCCATATCCCCCACCACTCGCAAATTTTTAGACTTTATCACAATAGTTACAATATGCATGAAATGGCCGATGTCTCTTCTTGAGAGTGCGGATCATGAGAACTTGGAATCACCACAGGGACCTTCTTGTAGTGTTTAACAAAAATATCAGATTTCAAAACTTTTGTAGTGTTAGTAGGTGGAGGGGGAGGAGGCATCTCCTCATTTCCGCCGGTGCTAGACGGAATACGAGAATGAGATATATCATCATTGTTGTCCGAGTCCGACGATATAGACACGTCGTACTCGTCATCTTGTTGTTGGGAACTACCACCGCCCCTCCCCTCCACCTCGATGCATTTCAGCGAGTAGTATGGCCATCCTATGATCTTCTTCTATCTATAAATATTATATAAGTTGAAGTTATAAGTAGGAACACAAAAAAAATTTAAAGACTCAATCTTATGAAATTATGAATTCTAAAAATAATTTTTTAGAACTTACTTGCATGCGTTCAGCCGCCACTCGGGAAACCTCTTCCATAACTTCTCGACGACCAGGTCGCCTTGATTTTGAGGGACGACTACTTTGATCTTGGGCAATTCCTTTGCCCCGATCACCACGTCCCGGTTCACCACAAGAAGAAGACATAGTGATAAATGAAAGTAGTATGGATGGAATATGAAGTATTGAATAAATGGTAAATTACGAAAACAACAACAAATATAGTAGTAAGTAGTAACTAGTAAACAACTTGAGCAATTAGAGAGAATGAGGAGAGAATAGAGAAATGAAGATTGAGAAGGAAATCTTTGTTAACACAAGAATGTGGTGAGTAAAAATGATGAGGGAAGTGGGGTATTTATAGGAGTAAAATTGGAAGAAATAAAAAAAATCAAATTTCAAATTCGGCCAGTATACCGTCTGAACCGGCGGTTCAGTCCACGGTTTCTGACGAAAATCGGCTGTTTCTGACCGATTTTCAGGCCTATACACTACCACCTGCGCTCTTCCACCTGAAAAAGCACCGGAACCGTCGGAAACCGTCGATTTTTCTACACACCTCGCCTGCAACCCTATGCCCTAGCCGGAATTTGCCCGTTGTGGCCATTGAACCGCCGGTTCAAACCGGCGAACCACCGGTTACGGTTCGTCATATTCCTGAACCTAAACCGACCCGCTTGAACCGCCGAACCGTCGGTGCCGGTTCCCGGTTCATGAACCGGTGGTTCCAAACCGCCAATTAACCGCCTGGCCGGTTCGGTTTGTGCATGGTTAGATATATCGTGTCCTTCCTATCCTCTTTTCATTTGAAGCAATTCTCGATTCACTCATAAATTTTATTATTATAAAATTAGAACGTGCCGAGCCCATTTTGTTGATGATTAAACGTCAATTTTAGCACGATGTCGTTTTCTAAACGGATCCTCTGCTCATAGCGTAATTTGATTAACAGTTTTATCTGCACACGCATTGATTCGTTTAAGCTTCAGCTGCTTGCTTCGTTTCCTTTCCGTATAAGAAATAAAGATTTACTAGTTTGAGTTTATTCAAACCCCTTTTTTCCATCTCTTCGCATTTTTGTCGAGTGGGTGGGATTTTAAATTGATTTGAGGGCGACCCTTTTGAAGATTCATCAAGAGGGGCCGTCAAAGATTCAATCTTGATTTGTGGGTCCTTCGCGATCTGGGCGTCTCTGTGTTCGAATTTGGTGTCGGAGAGTTCAAATTCAAGGTATTGGCTTTTGATTCTTTGTTGTAATCTCTGTTTTCTCAAGTTATTTCTTGATTAACTGTGTTATTCAGTTCTGCATTCTTTGAGCTAGTACAACTAGGGTTGGATCTAATTTGGTTGTTGATGTTTAGATAGGGCTTTAGGGGTTAACTTCCCTCTTGTTTGGCTGAAGAAAAATGGATATCAGTAATGAGGCTCGGGTTGATTCATTCTTGATTGGGCCGTCTACGCTTTTTGGCCGGACCATTGCTTTTAGGGTGTTGTTCTGCAATTCTATGTCACATTTGAGGCATCAAATATTTGGGATGGTGTTGCTGTACATTTACAAGTTCAAGAATTGTTTGAGGGACTACTTATCCCCTGTGATCTCATGGCTCCATCCGAGGAATCCACAAGGGATTCTCGTGATGGTGACAATGATCGCCTTCTTGTTGAAACGCTACACGAATGTTAAGATGAGGGCGGAGATGGCTTATAAGAGGAAATTTTGGAGGAATATGATGAGGGGTGCGAATAACTATGATGAGTGGGCTCATGCAGCTAAAATGATAGATAAAGAGACTCTTAAGATGAATGAATCTGATCTCTATGATGAGGAGCTTGTGAGGAATAAGCTTCAAGAGCTTCGCCATCGTCGCCAGGAGGGCTCTCTTAGGGATATTATATTCTGTATGAGGGCTGACTTGGTTAGAAATCTTGGCAATATGTGCAATCCAGAGCTCCACAAGGGGAGGCTCCACGTGCCGAAACTCATAAAGGAGTACATAGATGAGGTCACGACACAGTTGAGAATGGTGTGCGACTCTGATTCCGAGGAGCTTCTGTTGGAGGAGAAGCTCGCCTTTATGCATGAAACGAGGCATGCCTTTGGTAGGACAGCTTTGCTTTTAAGTGGAGGTGCTTCATTGGGAGCTTTTCATGTTGGGGTGGTAAAAACATTGGTAGAACATAAGCTTTTGCCGCGGATAATTGCTGGTTCTAGTGTGGGGTCCATAATGTGCTCTGTTGTTGCAACTAGGTCTTGGCCTGAGCTGCAGAGTTTCTTTGAGGATTCCTGGCATTCGATTCAGTTTTTCGACCAGATGGGTGGGATTTTCACCGTTTTCAAGAGGGTCATGACGCAGGGTGCGGTTCATGAGATTAGACAGTTGCAGGTGATGTTGAGGCACCTTACAAATAATCTAACTTTCCAGGAAGCTTACGATATGACCGGTCGCATCTTAGGGATCACGGTTTGTTCCCCGAGGAAGCACGAACCTCCGAGATGCCTCAATTACCTGACTTCACCTCATGTGGTCATTTGGAGTGCCGTGACTGCTTCTTGTGCCTTTCCTGGTCTTTTTGAGGCTCAAGAGCTTATGGCAAAGGATAGAATCGGAGACATTGTGCCTTTTCACCCACCGTTTCAGCTGGGGCGTGAAGAAGCTTCAGGCACGTCTTCACGTCGTTGGAGAGATGGTAGCTTGGAGATTGATCTGCCAATGATGCAGTTGAAAGAACTTTTCAATGTAAATCATTTCATTGTGAGCCAGGCAAACCCTCATATTGTACCTTTATTGAGGCTCAAGGAGCTTGTTCGAGCATATGGAGGCAACTTTGCTGCAAAGGTATCCTTTATCTCAAAAGTTATGCCGTATTCAACTGCTTATGATCTCACATTTTGCAATGCAATTAGCTAACACGGGTACCTTGAAACCATAAGACATGAAACTGAATAATAAATTGAGTCTCTTTTCTACAAGTCACATGCTGTAACATAATTCAGTGTGGTCTCTATTTCTGTTCGTAAGGCCAAATGAGCTCGACTCTGTATTTAAGTTGTGTCCACTTCAGAGCTTTCAGTTTAATCAGGCCACATTGTCGATCTTTGTAGATATAAAGATAGCTTTATGTTACAAAAAACTGTATACATTAACTATCAAGACAAACAGAGATATAGCATGGATTAAAAAAGATGTGCTTTTTTAATCTGAACTAGTCTTCTCTTTTATAAATTTATGAATATGCTGCAGTCTTTATTCTGTGATTGATTGTATCTGCCAAGACTGGCAAGGGTGTATCCTGTTCAAGCTTTCTTCAAAAACTTGAGGAATCTGCTGCATTTTGAATCTTCCTCTCGCTCGTTACAGAAGATAGTTAACCTGTTTCTATTCTTGTTTGCATGATGATGCACCTAGTGCCATTCACAGTCACTTTATATTTATTTCCATCATTCTTTTTTCTGTTGGAATAAGCTCAATTTTGTGTAACGGGTGTCTCTCGACTCTCCCCTTTTCTTTTTTCTGTATATACATGAATGGTTTATAGCTAACATATATCTCACAATGCAGCTTGCTCATCTAGCTGAGATGGAGGTAAAACACAGATGCAACCAAATATTGGAACTTGGTTTTCCATTGGGGGGACTTGCCAAGCTCTTTGCTCAAGATTGGGAGGGTGATGTCACTGTCGTGATGCCTGCTACTTTAGCACAGGTACAGTCGATTATGAAATATCGTTTGCTCAAAAGATGCTTTCAAATAAGCAGACAAATGTTCTTTAACCAAAATCGAATCTTGATAGGAGGACCCGATGATCTTTCTATCATCTTCAGGCTTTTGTCACTTTCAATAGCTTCGTTTACGTTTATGTTTCTGAGTAGAACTGGTTGCTTAGTCATGTGAATTGTTATGGAAGTTCAATAAATCCAAGTTACTGAGATGCTTTCTGTTTTTGTGATTTCAGCTATCAAAGATAATACAGAATCCATCATATGTAGAGCTTCAGAAATCAGCAAACCAAGGCAGGAGATGCACTTGGGAGAAGCTGTCGACTATAAAGGCGAATTGTGGGATTGAACTTGCCCTAGATGAGTGTGTCGCGATTCTCAACCACATGCGTAGATTGAAGAGGAGCGCAGAGAGGGCTGCAGCGGCAGCTTCGTCTCACAGCATGCCTCTTCCTACCACAGTGAGGTTCAACGCGTCGAAGAGGATTCCTTCTTGGAACGTCATTGCTCGAGAGAACTCGACTGGGTCTCTGGAGGAAGACCTACTCGCAGAGGCCGCATCCTCTCTTCACCAGGGCGCGGGTAGCTCGGCCGGGCAAGCCTCGAGGAATCTGCGGAGTTACCGGTACATGCAGGACGGAAGCGACAGCGAGTCCGAGACTGCTGATCTGAATTCTTGGACGAGATCGGGTGGCCCGCTGATGAGGACTACTTCAGCCGATCAATTTGTTGATTTCGTACAGAATCTCGAGATCGATACCAGAATGAACAGAGGGGCAATGGGACACTTGAGCAGTGCCGGGATCCAGCTAGCGGTGCGCGATCAGGTGCATCACAGCCTGAGGGTCACAACACCGGACAGGACATCGTCGGACACAGAGTACGATCAGTCTGGCAGCCGGACACCGACTCCTGTAGGGAGTTCGAGCATCATGGTGGCGGAAGGTGATCTTCTGCAGCCTGAGCGAATCCAGAACGGTATAGTGTTCAACGTCGTGAGGAAGGAGGTGCTGACCCCGTCAAGCAGGAGCATCGAGTCGCCCTCCGAGCAAAACAGCTCCACTCACGAGTCGGTCGCTGAGTGCGTGCAGCTCGACTGCCCAGAGAAGGAGATGGATGCCACCTCCATCTCCGAGAGCGGAGACGACGTGAGGGAAGACATTTGTGTCGCCGGAGATGCCTCGGATTGCGTCCCGGAAAATCCTTCTGGTGATGATATATGCGATAAGCACGTTACCGGCGGCGAGTAGAATGGCGTTTGCTAATTGAGCAAAAAAAAGAAAAAAAAGGAAAATCAGCTTTATGTGATCAAGTCTCATTACATGCTGTGTAATATCTGAATCTTTCAAATGAGGTAAGTTATCCACATATTTACAATCCAAATAGACCTACTTGTAAACAAAGAGATATTGAAATGTAGGTATAGTCTAAAAAAATTTGTAGATGTAGCCTGATTTTTACTTAAAATACTGTAGTTTGGGACGAACTGAAAAAGACAAGTGCAAGTAACATGGGACGGATGGAGTATAAAACAAGAATGAATAGATAAATTTAGGAATACGACTCAGTGACAGGTAAACATCAACATGTCTCAACTATGTATGTGATATTATGTCGTTTTAAACTTGCTACTATCATTCTATCTTTATGAAGATAATATATCAATTCTTAATTAATTTTCAATAAAAAAATATTAACTATAAATAGAGAATTGGGTAGAATACACATTACTAGTGTGCTCATCAATAAATGATAGGCATCCTATAATATGACAATATTCATCTGTCGACTTATAATCATAAAAAAGTGTATATAAATTGCATATAATCGATCCACTTGAATAGCTCTTGTAGTGTATCAAATTCAAGGGATAGCATTAACCCGCGTGTTGGAATAAAGAGAATATGTGCGTTTAAAGGAAATATTAGAGCCTATTCAAGAAAAGAAGGAATAAATTTAGATCAATCAAAGATAACCAAGACATAAATAAATTATTTATTTTCCTTGTTAATATATAATTGATCTCTATATAAAGAGTTGATTAACACTAGTATAATACAATGTAGTCATTACGGTTTTACTAGAGGCATTACTCTTCTATTTTTCGCATTCTACATTCTATCATAAATTAATATGGTTTGTAACAAACTGATGTTTATTCAATTTTATATATTAATTATAATATTTTTTTATTTATCTGAAACAACGTGATTTTTTTGTCATATCAATATAATTTTAACTATTGTAGAATAATTGCGAAAATTTATAATTTTATATTTTTATTTCAAAAGTTATGAGATTCACATTAATTTTTGAGTTGTTTTAAACTAGTTGAGTCATTTACGCTTTAACAAAAAAATTTAATATATTAACTTTTACTCTTTGTTTCTTTTTTAAACTAATTGAATCATTTTCACTTCAACAAAAATCTTTAATATATTAAGTTTTACTCTTTGTTTCTCTCTTAACTCCTATACTTTATTTTCTTCTATATTTTCATATTTATAAATAAATTTCTTAACAAAACTAATTTAGGTTGAAATGACTATAACGATAACTAGCCCAGTTGCATCAAAACATTAGATTTTATTGATAAATAAAATGGGTATAGATTGAGTGCAGAAAAGGAAAGAGTTGACGAAATATATCATGCAAGGTGTGACAAATGTCTTTTGGGCTTGACCAAATCATAATTTTATAACATGAATCATAATTATTATGTTGATCTTACTTTAGTAAGTTTTTCGTGCAATTTTTTGGCGTCACATTTGCGTACCATCTCTTTTTATATTATAGTTTAGCTCAATATTATAAGTAATCATTATATGGTTGATTATAGAGTTAGGATATACAGAATTTTAGGGTCTAATATTTGGTAAAGATGTTCATTACATTTTTTATTAGTATATTATTATAACTCATTTTTACAATGAAGGAATCTTATAAAGTTAGACTAAAATATAAAATTGATCCCATATACTTGTCTATAAAAAATTTGGTCCTAGTGTGTTAGTAATTTTTTTTATCTCAACCATTACCTTTTTGGTCCATAGTTAACAGTTTCATTGACAATTAACAGTCAACTTCATTTTGACTACATTAGTGAGTTATGCATCATTCTAATTAACTCATTTGAATGATATTTAATTAATTAATATGATTAACTAATTAATATGGTAATTCATAATAATGATTAATTTATTAATCGGATTAAAAATTGAAGTTAATTGTTAATTTTTAATGGAACTATTTAACTATGGACCAAAATATATATTTGGAACTAGAAGCTATTACACATACTCCTTTCGTCCCACAAGAATATGCATTTTTTAATTCTAAAAAATCTTTTCTCTCTAATGAGGTGGGACTCATTTTCCACTAACAATACTTTAATTACTTTTTCGCTCTACTTCTCTCTTATTTTATCAATTTTACATTAAAACTCGTGTTGAACCCAAAGTGCGTATTCTTTTTGGGACAGAGAGAGTACTATATAAAATATTAAAACGTTGTTTCGGATAAATGTAGAGTATCAATTTTATGAGGAATGATATACTATATACCTTATGTGAGCATCACTCTCGTTTGACGCACATTTAACGTTGTTCGTTTCGATTTATATATTTAGTTTGATTCTAATACATTAAAAAATGTTATTGAAACTTGTAATTTAAAAAAATTCATAAAAATCAAAGCTCGATTTGTTCGTTTTCTCTATAATTTCAAATAAATTAATAAAATAACAAATCGATCTTTGATTTTTATGAATTTTGTGAAATTAAAATTTTTGATAACATATTTTAATGTATTAGAATCATACTAAATATATAAATCAAAACGAACAACGTTAAATGCGCGTCAATGAAAATGGTGCTTACATAAGGTATATAGCATATCATTCCTCTCAATTTTAGAATTAAATTTATCACTCCATATTATTAAGTTCATTATAAAAATAAGTTATTACTATTATAATAATAATTTAATTAACATCATTACCAAATATTAGACCCTAAAATTCTATATATCCCTGTAATTAACCATATAATAATTATAAAACTAACTAAACTATATACGTATAAAAGAGATGGTACGATGATGAGACGCCAAAAAATGGTAGTACAAAAACATCTCTAAAAGTCTATAAACAACATAATAATGATAATTCATGTTAGGGCATCCGCAGTAGTGCGGATGTCCCGGCGGAATTCCCCGCAGAATTCCCAAAAACACCTCCTGCCACGTCATAAGGATTTCTCACTGCACTGCCACGTCATACGAACTTCCCACTGCACAGTGGCGGAATTCCCGACGAAATTCCCACATTAAAAAAAATCACAAATTCACAAATTAAACAATTTCCGGAAGTAAACAATTTACGTAATTAAAATTTCGACGAAAATAAGGAAAAAATTCCATTAAAATAAGAAAATTACATTTCACCAAATAAAAAAAATACATTTCAATAATTAAAAATTACATCAACGACGACCCCTACGCTGCCACACTTCTTCAATAATATTGTTCTGGAGTCGAACGTGTGCTTATTTTTGGCGGAATAAACGAAATAAAGTGGAATTCCGCGTGGAATTCCGCGGGAGTCGATGCAATGGCGGATGTCCCCACAAAATTCCACGCGGAATTCCGCTTAACGCCGCGGACTTGCGACGTCCTCAGCCCAATTCCGTATCCATGGCGGGCACGCCTAATGACGGACGTCCGCGACGGAATTCTGGGACGTCCGTGGGAATTCCGCGCGGAAGTCCGCTATTACGGATGCTCTTAGAAGTTGTAATCAAATGACGACAAAATTATAATTCACGCAAGCCCAAAGACATTTTTCTCACCTTGCACAATTCTTTTATTTATTTTAAGGTAGTGCAATCACCTTGCAAATTGTTAAATTTATTAAGTACTTGTACGATTTTAGGAAATGAATCATATCCGGAATTAGAGCATCCACTATGGGACCACCCCGCCTATAGCCCCGGCAGGGGCGGTCCCGGGGCGGACGCGTAAATGGGGCGGTAGGACGGCGGACGACGGATAGGCGACGAGGGGGCGAGGACGCGGCAGGTGTCCGTTAGCCGCGCCTATAGGCCCGCCGACCATAGTGGCCGGCCATCCGGCGCGGCGGCTGTTAGCCGGAATTTTTAATTAATTTTTTTTTTAATTTCCTCTATAAATATCACTCTCCACCACCTATTTTCTCACCATTTTCACAAAATTCCTCCATTCACTATCTAGACTTTCACTCTCTGTAAAATGCACGGTGGAGACGACGAATCACCCGACTCGCAGGAATCGGGCTATGGCGGCAATCCTTCACAGCCGTCCGCCGGCTATCCTTCAAATCCATCGGGATATGGCGGATATCCTTCTCAGCCGACGGGATATGGCGGGTCTCCGTCTCAGCCGTGAATGTGGAGTCAATCTCTCCCGCCGTGGGCATCGAGCACAAACCTACCTCCATCTCAGCCGTGGAGGTCTTCTCCAACGCCCCCACCTATTCAGTGGAATCTTAGTCGCTCCGCATTTGGAGATTACAGACCCAACCTCGATACGCTTAACCAGCCGCGTCCGGAGTCCCCTTTCCAATACAACCAATCTCCTTTCACCGAAGCAGATCAAGACGCACTGGATACTATAATGGGTCTGCTCAGTTCCGGCGTCCCGGATACGCCGACAGAATGGGTGGAAACGTCGGCTCCGGCCCGAGGCGGCGGTGGTAGGGGTGGAGGCGGTGGCGGTAGGGGAGGAGGAGGTGGAGGTGGAGGTGGGGGCGGAAGCGGCAATGGGGGCAGCCGTGGCTCGGGGAGCGGCGGTGGCGGCTCGGGCAGCTGCGTCGGCAGTGGCGGTGGCGAGGGCAGTGGCGTCGGCGGTAGCGGTGGCTTTGGCTTCAACCGGGGCAAGTTCTACACAAAAGATGAGCACATTGCCGTGGCGAGGGCGTGGGATGCCATCACATCGGACCCCGTGGTGGGTACCGATCAGCCCGAGGGGAGCTTTTGGAGGCGCGTCATGATAGCATACGAGGACTTCAAACCCCACGGCGCTGATAAGCGCGACCCAGAACAGCTCCGAAAAAAGTGGGGTATGATTCTGCGAGGGACCAAGCGGTTCGCGTCCATATACCAGAACAACTTTCTCCACACTGAGAGTGGCCGAAGCGAAACAGACGTGAAGGCCCTGTTGATGGGCAATACAACACGGAAGGCGGGCCGAAGTTCACACTGTGGGAGGAGTATCTGGTCCTCGCGGATTGTCCGAAATTCAAGGCCATCGTGCTGCAAGAGGTCAACACAGCTCTTGGGCCGAAGCGTACAAGGCACAACCTTGCCGGGGACTAAAGCAGCGGAAGCGGCTCGCACGAGTTCGAGCAGCCCGACGAGCAAGTCGAAGAGCCAGCCGCTACACACACTAGGCGACGACGGCCCCCGGGACAACAGGCCTCTATCCGCAACGCCAGAGGGGCTAGAAGTGCATCCCGCCTATCGGCTGCCGCGTCTGGATCTCACATCCCCCCCGCCCGCCCCAATCCCATAGCACATGGTGCAACCCCACGAGGTCTTGAGAGATAACATATATGTGCAGTTGATGCAACAACTGCAAGACGTATGCAGCAAATACGCAGCGGAATCTGACCCGTACGTCAGGAACGTCTACAAGAGGCTCATCTCTCGGATTGAGAGTTGGCTGGGGTTAGTTGATGATGCTCCTGGGGAAACCGCGGCCGGCAGCAGCGAGGGAGGAGGAGGAGAAGAAGAAGAAGAAGAAGAAGAAGAAGAAGAAGAAGAAGAAGAAGAAGAAGAAGAAGAAGAAGAAGAAGAAGAAGAAGAAGAAGAAGAAGAAGAAGAAGAAGAAGAAGATGAAGAAGAAGAAGAAGAAGAAGAAGAAGATGATGATGAGGAGGAAGCCGACTCCGACACCGAGTAGACGGTGGCAGAGTTTTTAGTTGTATTTTATTTTAATTATTCGTTGTATAATTTTACCCGTTTGCAATACAACGAATATTCGGCTCCAATTACCTCATTTTCTAATTATTTACACTGTGATTATTTTAATTATACATGATTAAAACTAAAAACATTTTAAAATGAAAATTGATTATAAAATTTGGGGGCTATTGGAAGTGTCCACCATAGTGGTGGAAACAAAATTTTAGAGCTATGGACAAAAAAACTAGGACTATGGATAAAAAGTGGGGCGGGGCTATTGGGGTGTCCGCCCCTTAAGTGGCCTATAAATAGTGGCACACGGAGACTACGCGGGCTGCGTATGTCATGCTACAATTTAACTATTACTTTCAACGAATATGGATAGGTCATTGATGGGCGCACGGAAAAATTGAGATACAATTATGATATCATTGTTACTTTAAGAAAATAAAATATACTAATAAATTAAAAGTAACGAGAACATATTATCTAGAAAACTTTTTTCTGTTCATATAATATGAAGGATATGAAAGAAGGGATGTATTAATATGATAGTTCTTTTTATTTTTATTTTTGTTCTAGATGTATTTTTACGAAATGATACTAGATTGCAATGTTATGCATTGGATATTGCAGTATTACCACGACGATTTTGCAGTTTACATATTGTGTTACTTTATTTTTTGGGGGGACAGAGAGTTGCGCTAAATTTGGAGGATATTCCAAATTTGATTCAACTGCAAATTTTCAGAAATGACTAAAATGCCCACGCCTGCAATTTTGAATAAGGTAGACTGCAATCTGCACTCTATTAACGAAAACTTAATCCTAGGCGTCCATCTTATAGATCTAAGCGCTATGATTAGTGTTATGGTGCCCACTCTAAACATGGTATCACCCTAATGCTCCCATGTGAAAAAAAACTAGTTATATTTGAGATCGCTGAAAAAGAATACGAATCATATCTCATGATTCTTACGTCAGTATAATGTTTAAAAGCTTTAGCATGAACGATTCCAAGAACCCTTTTGGCAGTGAATTGTGCTAACTTACAATGATTTCACCGAAGTTAGTTGGCGGTCAGCGAAGTTTGTACTAAGATTATTGTAGATGTCCACTGAGCATAACCATTATGTTTTTTACTCCCTCTATCCACCATTACTTGTTACTAGTTTCCTTTTCGATCCGTCCGTCAATACTTGTCACACTTACTTTTTACAATTTTGGTAATGGATCTCATATTCCACTAACTCATTCCTCTCACATTTTACTACTATAAAACTAATATATAAAAGTAGGACACACATTCTACACATTTTGTGCAAGTCTTGACACGTATAGTTCTCCATATTCATATGTGCACACAATGTCACCCATGTATGTCCCTTGAACGACCATCGATGTGTACCATGTCCAAATACATCACGCCTATATTCACACTTTGCACAAGTCAAACAAAAGTTCGTGAAAGAGGCTTATAATGTCGAAACTCTACAAGATCGGGTAGACTTAACTATGCGTTGACTCTACAAGATCCCCACTGCAGTTTGACTATGCCCATAAATAGGGTAGTCATTCCATGCATTTCAACACCATATTCTCTGAATAGCATACACCCTCTATATCTCCGCATACTTAACTGTCGAACCTCTGCCTTTCACATTCATTAATTCATCAGAACTCGTTCTATTTGCAACGCTTTTCAAAGTCGTTTCATCTTTGAAGACTACACGCCTGATCCAAGAGCACTACTAAATCATATCTTGTCTTACGGAAATATGACTTATCGATTTAACTTATTATTATTGTTCTTTATTTTATTTAGTTGTAATTTAATTTTGTAACACCCCGAGTTTTCGTGCACGGATTTTTGGAGTATAAAAAAAAATTTTGGACGAAGAGAATTAAAGTGCAAGGAATTTAAATTTTTTTTAAGAACTATAATTGTTGGAAAGAGGAAATGCCAATTAATCAAATAGAATGCTCTACACCTTATTATACACAAGAAATGAATAGCTATATCTTAGCTATTCTAAAGGACAAAGTCTACAAGTTTGACTCTAGCTATAAATGGTAATGGAATCAAGGAAAGCTTGAGCATGAGTCATCTTCTCTTTCCCTCCTCGATTTTAGCACCCACAATACTCCAAATGTGCAGCCTTTCATCTACAAAAATAACACAAAAATGAGGTTAGGAGATGAGCTCATACATTAAAGAGAAAGGAGGCACAAGCCCAATTTAGAAATAGATGAAATAGACTACACAAGTAGCCAAGAGGCTGCAATAGAGGGCCTGAGGTCAGCCTCCAATCAACCCCAAGACTTACACCATTTTGGAGTAAACAACAACATCCCAAGGCTCAAAAAGAGAGCAAGCTGGCAGCCAAAAATAGGAGACTTTGTCCCCAAGATTTCAGTCACAAACAGCCAAAAAAGGCCAGCCCAGACATTCACCAAAGTAGCATGAAGAACACAATCACAAAAGCTTGAAAGGAAGCTAAGAGAAAGCCCAAAATAGGAGGCTTCCTTCCCCAAAATCTGGCACAAAATGCCAAAATTTAGAGCTATATAAGCAGCCCCCCACCACCTCCATTTCCCTTCACTATTTCATCACCCCAAGCTCCACCACACAAGCAAGAACTTAGAAAGGAAACGAGCGAGGCAGTGGCAGCGAAGGAAGCGCCACAGACCGAGAAGGTTTCACCAAGCGAGGTTATCTCCGCGAGTTAAGGGTGGAGTCAGGAGAATTCAAGTTAAGGAGTTTAAGCAAACGAGGTGGGCTTTCTGGTTACTATACAAATTTTACGAAAAGTATATTTGTGGACTTTCTGTTAAAATCACAGTTTTAAGAAGAGTATTTCCGTATGCTTCTATTTAAGATGTGATGTTAAGTGCGAGCTTGCTATTTAATGTGAAGTATTATGAGAATAAATGCTACGTGCGCTTGGTGTTATTATATGATGTTATGTGTTGCTTTATGAGTACTTCTGAAGTAAAGCCTTCGTTGAAAGATTAGAGTTCGGCTTTGACCGATAGAAATGAGTATATGTTTCAAGAATAGTTTTGAGGAAAGAGAAGTTTTGAAGTCATGCCAAGCCATGTTTTGTTTTGAACTTCGCCTATCTGATTGCCTAGCAAGGGCGATGTCCCTACTAGACCAGGAGTTTCGTGAATTTATTTCTCCAGGAGTTTCGTGAATTTATTTCACCAGGAGTTTCGTGAATTTATTTCACCAGGAGTTTCGTGAATTTATTTCACCAGGAGTTTCGTGAATTCATTTCACCAGGAGTTTCGTGAATTCATTTCACCAGGAGTTTCGTGAATTCATTTCACCAGGAGTTTCGTGAATTCATTTCACCAGGAGTTTCGTGAATTTATTTCACTAGGAGTTCTGTGAATTCATTTCACCAGGAGTTTTGTGAATTCATTTCACCAGGAGTTTCGTGGATTCATTTCACCAGGAGTTTTGTGAATTCATTTCACCAGGAGTTTCGTGAATTCATTTCACCAGGAGTTTCGTGAATTCATTTCACCAGGAGTTTCGTGAATTCATTTCACCAGGAGTTTCGTGAATTTATTTCACTAGGAGTTCTGTGAATTCGTTTCACTAGGTGTTTTGTGAATTCATTTCACCAGGAGATAGTTCAGATACGGCATATGTTCCAGGAAAATAAGATCGGCGCATCGCTTTTAATAAAAGAAGAAGGAAAATGTTTAGTGTTCTCGGACTTCTCCTAAAACCCCGAGTTCACTCAAAGAGTGGCTTGACATAATCAGATTTTATGAAAATATATTTCGGCACGTGTCCACTGAGTACACCAAGTACTCAGCCCTGCATATGTTTTAAAAATGTGCAGGTTGAGCAGTGATGACGGCGGGCGGTGTTGAGCATAGACGATGAAGATCCTTCGATAAGAATAGTACTCGGATGCGACGTGTCTCCATACACGACGTCATCTACTCTTGACTCTTCCGCTGCAATGTAAAAAATAGAGTTTGCACTCTGTATCATGCACTCTGATATATACTATTTGAGTTATTTCGGTTCAAGTTTCAGTTGTGACACAGTATTCCCCTTTCTTCCCCGCTTCTTTCATCCTCCCCTAGTCGCGATCAACCGGGCTTTCTATCCTTAGAAAGTGCGGTCGTGACAGAGTGGTATCAGAGCAATTTTCTTTCTGCTCTGGACCCAAGAGTCTTCTTTTAGTCTTAGTCTAGAATCGTACCTCTAGACTAACAGGTTAAACGTCGAAGGCTCAACACCCCGACTCGTCACGCTCAACCAGGAAAGGAGGTAACTTTTTTTTTCAAAAAAGAGGGGATATTGGAAATGTTTTATGTAGTAGAGAAAGTATATTCCCTTTGTGGGACAGTTTTCAGCTTTAAAGGAAGGTGTTAAGTTTTCCCTTTAAGGGACAGTTGCAGTTTAAAATGAGAAAAAAAAAATACTTTGTTGTGTTTTTCAAAAAGTGGGTTCTGAAGTGAGAAAATAGTTTTGTTTTTCAAAGTGAAAGTCAGAAAGTCTTTCCACAGTGATGTTTACTGTCAGTCAGAAAATTTTTTTTTTTTTTGAAAGGGAATATGATATCTTTTATGAGTTGAGTTTTCAAACAGCGAGGCCTGTAGAGTAGAGAACTTAGACGTTTCTCTCAGAACATAGAGTGCTTTAGGATGCATGCCTTCTAGAACATGGTTCGACCTCGAACTTAATGGAATAATTTCCAAGGTCACTATTGCTTTCCCGAGCGATAAAAAGAATGAGAATATCAAAAGGAGTGGAGTATGAGAAAGAACTCAAAAGGAAAGGATAAGAAAACCAGATTGGAGTCATGAAGAGAAGCCTGAATTGATTTTAGCCGAGGGGCGCAATAGTTGAGGAATTGGTCAATTCCTTCAGTAAAGATGTGCTAAGAAAACACCACGATTAAGAAAAGGAAACATGAGAATTGGGCGAACGAGAATTTGAGAAGGGTTTGAAGGAAGTAACCAAATTTCGGGACGAAATTTTTGTTAAGGTGGGTAGAATGTAACACCCCGAGTTTTGGTGCACGGATTTTTGGAGTATAAAAAAAAATTTTGGACGAAGAGAATTAAAGTGCAAGGAATTTAAATTTTTTTTAAGAACTATAATTGTTGGAAAGAGGAAATGCCAATTAATCAAATAGAATGCTCTACACCTTATTATACACAAGAAATGAATAGCTATATCTTAGCTATTCTAAAGGACAAAGTCTACAAGTTTGACTCTAGCTATAAATGGTAATGGAATCAAGGAAAGCTTGAGCATGAGTCATCTTCTCTTTCCCTCCTCGATTTTAGCACCCACAATACTCCAAATGTGCAGCCTTTCATCTACAAAAATAACACAAAAATGAGGTTAGGAGATGAGCTCATACATTAAAGAGAAAGGAGGCACAAGCCCAATTTAGAAATAGATGAAATAGACTACACAAGTAGCCAAGAGGCTGCAATAGAGGGCCTGAGGTCAGCCTCCAATCAACCCCAAGACTTACACCATTTTGGAGTAAACAACAACATCCCAAGGCTCAAAAAGAGAGCAAGCTGGCAGCCAAAAATAGGAGACTTTGTCCCCAAGATTTCAGTCACAAACAGCCAAGAAAGGCCAGCCCAGACATTCACCAAAGTAGCATGAAGAACACAATCACAAAAGCTTGAAAGGAAGCTAAGAGAAAGCCCAAAATAGGAGGCTTCCTTCCCCAAAATCTGGCACAAAATGCCAAAATTTAGAGCTATATAAGCAGCCCCCCACCACCTCCATTTCCCTTCACTATTTCATCACCCCAAGCTCCACCACACAAGCAAGAACTTAGAAAGGAAACGAGCGAGGCAGTGGCAGCGAAGGAAGCGCCACAGACCGAGAAGGTTTCACCAAGCGAGGTTATCTCCGCGAGTTAAGGGTGGAGTCAGGAGAATTCAAGTTAAGGAGTTTAAGCAAACGAGGTGGGCTTTCTGGTTACTATACAAATTTTACGAAAAGTATATTTGTGGACTTTCTGTTAAAATCACAGTTTTAAGAAGAGTATTTCCGTATGCTTCTATTTAAGATGTGATGTTAAGTGCGAGCTTGCTATTTAATGTGAAGTATTATGAGAATAAATGCTACGTGCGCTTGGTGTTATTATATGATGTTATGTGTTGCTTTATGAGTACTTCTGAAGTAAAGCCTTCGTTGAAAGATTAGAGTTCGGCTTTGACCGATAGAAATGAGTATATGTTTCAAGAATAGTTTTGAGGAAAGAGAAGTTTTGAAGTCATGCCAAGCCATGTTTTGTTTTGAACTTCGCCTATCTGATTGCCTAGCAAGGGCGATGTCCCTACTAGACCAGGAGTTTCGTGAATTTATTTCTCCAGGAGTTTCGTGAATTTATTTCACCAGGAGTTTCGTGAATTTATTTCACCAGGAGTTTCGTGAATTCATTTCACCAGGAGTTTTGTGAATTCATTTCACCAGGAGTTTCGTGAATTCATTTCACCAGGAGTTTTGTGAATTCATTTCACTAGGAGTTTTGTGAATTCATTTCACCAGGAGTTTCGTGAATTCATTTCACCAGGAGTTTCGTGAATTCATTTCACCAGGAGTTTCGTGAATTTATTTCACTAGGAGTTCTGTGAATTCATTTCACCAGGAGTTTTGTGAATTCATTTCACCAGGAGTTTCGTGAATTCATTTCACCAGGAGTTTTGTGAATTCATTTCACCAGGAGTTTTGTGAATTCATTTCACCAGGAGTTTCGTGAATTCATTTCACCAGGAGTTTCGTGAATTCATTTCACCAGGAGTTTCGTGAATTTATTTCACTAGGAGTTCTGTGAATTCGTTTCACTAGGAGTTTTGTGAATTCATTTCACCAGGAGATAGTTCAGATACGGCATATGTTCCAGGAAAATAAGATCGGCGCATCGCTTTTAATAAAAGAAGAAGGAAAATGTTTAGTGTTCTCGGACTTCTCCTAAAACCCCGAGTTCACTCAAAGAGTGGCTTGACATAATCAGATTTTATGAAAATATATTTCGGCACGTGTCCACTAAGTACACCAAGTACTCAGCCCTGCATATGTTTTAAAAATGTGCAGGTTGAGCAGTGATGACGGCGGGCGGTGTTGAGCATAGACGATGAAGATCCTTCGATAAGAATAGTACTCGGATGCGAAGTGTCTCCATACACGACGTCATCTACTCTTGACTCTTCCGCTGCAATGTAAAAAAATCGAGTTTGCACTCTGTATCATGCACTCTGATATATACTATTTGAGTTATTTCGGTTCAAGTTTCAGTTGTGACACAGTATTCCCCTTTCTTCCCCGCTTCTTTCATCCTCCCCTAGTCGCGATCAACCGGGCTTTCTATCCTTAGAAAGTGCGGTCGTGACAAATTTGGTAGTTCCATTTCATTGTATTTCTTCTTTTTTGGTTTATTTAGATTGTAGTGCATGTGCATCCGTCAATTTATATCTATAATCAGTTTGATAAACTAGACATGGAACTATAACATAAATATAACTAAACTGGTAAATATCCTGTGAGTAACACTCAAATTTTAGTCCCTCGTATTTCCTTCTTTCAAGGGAGACAATAATTTTACTATGTGGATTACAATGTTTAACAATTCTTTATTATTATAATTTTATTTTATATTATACTTGTAAAGGGATATGATCAAATCCAAACTCTAAATATTGTACAAACTTCAAACTATGATATGGACCGTTAGAAAATGTCAACAGATGGCAAAATAACAGCAACCCAAAAAGTCAACACGCTGTTAACGGTTGATGTTGTGTTGATATTTTTTGTTGCTATTATTTTGTCATCTGTTGACATTTTCTAACGGCACAGATCATAGTTTGGAGTTTGTACAATATACTCCCTCCGTCCATTAAAAATAGGGCTATTCCATTTTTATCCCTCGTTTTGAAAAAATGATAATAAATAGTAAAGTGGATAGAAAGAAAAGTAAGAGAGAGAATAATATAGAGAAGTTCTCTATCTTACTCTATATTATTCTCTCTCTTACTTTTATTTCCGTCCACTTTAACTATTTAATATCATTTTTTCAAAACGAGAAATAAAAATGGAATATCCCTATTTTTCATGGACGGAGGGAGTATGAGTTTGCATTTTATCAGTACCCTACTTGTAAATTACTTGGAAAGTTTGTATTTATGTGAGACTATATGTTAGTACTATATATATCAAATTTCTGGGAAGCTTCTTGTTAGATCAATAAACTTTTCAAAAACTATCATAAAATTGGCCAGCTGTGATGAGTCATATTTTCATGCATCACAACGAATAAAATTAAATCATGGTACATAATTTGTTCCCTCATTTTTGGAGAAATTATGGGTTTTTATTTGGCTCCATTGTTTGTTGATGGTAATGTTTCATAAAATCTTTTATGAGTACTCGAAAACGACTTGATATATATTTGCCAGTGATATTTCATTTTTACGCAAAACTGATTGTTTTAATTATTTAATACGTGAAAATTCAAATAAATATTTTTGTTTATTGTTAATATTGGTCCTGCCTTATGCTTAAGGTAATTAATTAATATAATTCCTAAACCATTAATTGGTATACTAATGTATTAAGTAGATTTAACAATGTAATTACTGTAGTAATATTTTTGTGATGCATGGACTATTCTTTTGTTTTGGGTGGAATTTACCCTCTACATTAATTTCAATATAACCGGCTCTAAAAATTGAATATTCAATCAATTTGCTTTGGGCTTGTTCAAACAAACCAACTATTCTGAGACTGAGAGTGATTGTAAACATTGCTAATTGTTGATAGTACATTATAATATGTCGTTAAGAATTATATAAGTATATGGTAGTCGGCCAAAAATGACTTGTTAAGCACTTAGATTTGTTAGGATTTGTTCACATGATAAATTTGCAAGTTATGAAAAAAAAATTAAATAAATTATGAATTAGCCTTTGCTTTACGTCCTACAGATAACTTCCAAAATTTTGCTGTGTGAATTCACTTTTTGTGGTCTCCTCGGTCCTCATGCTGACACTATAGTCAGGTTTTAAGCAGAAGAGTTATTTACAGAAAAGTAAAATATATCTAATGTTTTGATCCATATATATATTGACCGCCACTACATCCTAAACTCAGAGAGTATATTTTCCTTTTTTTATTAATCTTGTTTTTTTTCTCTTTGTGAATTGATTGTTTTTTATACTTCACCTATTAATTTATAATAGGATTAAGGAAAAGTGATCGCATATTTTATCTTTTTTTTAATTTGTTAAAAAATGAAATAATTCATCTTAGTTGGGACATAAAAAAGGATATGTCTCAACTTAGTTAGGGGCAGAAGGAGTACTTACTCAACTACCCTACTTAAAATCTCATGATCATTTAAAAATTTGAACAACTTGAATGAAACGGAGGAAGTATGTACTAACGGCAATAAAAGTAGGTGAGGCTATTTAAGGGGCTATACTATAGAATTTACTTCCCCCGTTCGCGATTTAAAGTCGCATTTATTTTTTTTCTATTTTAAGCAAGTGGACCTATCATTCGACTAAATTATTGTCACGTTTTGACCGGGCATGAGTTTTACGAAATGTAATAGAAGTGGGGTGAAAAAATTAGTGAAATGTGGGTCCTACTTTTAAATATTAGTTTTATAATAAAATGTGAGTGAGAATAAGTTAGTGGAATGTGAGGTCCACTGCCAATATGGTAAAAAGTGAAATGTGACAAATTTTGTAGGACAGACGGAAATGAAAAAATGTGACAAATTTTTAGGGACATATGAAATATAAAACTAAAACTAATATACTCCATATATTTCCTCATAGTTGAGGCAAGACTTTTCAGCACGAAGTTTAAGGAAATGAAGTTTAATATGTTAAGTAGATAGATAAAAGGAGAAAAAAAATAGAGAGAATAAAGTAAGATAAATAGAGTATAAAAGTGAGATTCATGTATTACTCTATTTTTTTTTAATTTTTTTCACAAAGTCAACAATTTTTTAGAACAGAAAGTTAAATTAAAATAATACTATACGTGGCTTAGAGAAACCCCCTCCAATCAATTTTATCTCATTGATGAGATTCGACACTTTTGTTCGCTTAATCATCTCTTGGCAGGAAATAAATCGTTTGCATGTGGGCATGTAATTTCTTTCGTAAACGCATAGTGTGTGATAATTTTATAAACATTTTTATAGTGTTTTTGTGTAATTTTTTTTGGTCAAATCGTCATTGACTCGTTGACGCAGCAGCTTCTATACATGTAAGAATTAAGATTGTTGTTTTTGCTTTCTTCCATGTTCCTTTTTTAGTTTTTATCTTTCATCAGAATCGGCTTATTATCCTTTTAAAACAGCCCTAAACAAATTAAAATGAGTAGAATATGGAGTATTATTTTTATCTCGTATTAATTAATTAACACCAATTTCCTTTTTATCCGTTTAAAATTAATTAATACTACTATTTTTTTACTCTATCTGTCCTAGCTAAGATGATCATTTTCTTTTACGTACTTGTTTTGGAAAAATAATAATAAATAATTAAAATAGAGAGAAATTAGAGTAAGAGAGAATAATGTAGAAGAGACACTCATGAACTCATTCGATTCACATTTTATAAAATTATATATAAGTAGAATCTACATTTCACTAATTTTTTCACTCATTTATTTTCTACTATATTTCTTTAAATCTGTACGAACTCAAACGACACCAATTAATAAGACCTTTCGTACGATGTCAAAGGAACAACTGAACAAACATTATTCTAAAGAGGGAACAATTTTTTTGGTTCACGAACTTTACCAAAGTATCATTTAAGGTCCGCCAACTATGAGTTAATATCATTTGAAGTACTTTTTACTATTTCCAAGTTTTTTTGGACGAAAATACCCTCAATACCTTAAAGGGTGTATATTTTTAATAAATTTATCATATACTCATATTTTTTATAAATATCTTTACAATATATTTTTGACAAATTTTCTAAATATAATTTAACCTTCAATATTATCATTTAATTTTGTGACATGCAAGAAAAGATCTTTATTTAATTTTTTATTATTAAAGAAAAGTTCTTTATTCAATTTTTAAAAAAATTAATATAAAAAATTAAAGAAGCAATTTTACTTGCATATCACAAAATTAAGTGATAATATTTAAGGTCAAATTATATTTAAAAATTTTGTTAAAAATATATTGTAAAGATATTTATAAAAAAAATATGAGTATATGATAAATTTATTAAAAATATATACACTTTAAGTTATTGAGGGTATTTTCGTCTAAAAAACTTAGAAATAGTAAAAAGTACTTCCAATGATATTAATCTATAGTTGGTGGATCTCAAATGATATTTTCAAAGTTCACGGACCTAAAATAATACTCCCTCCGTCCCGGGCTACTCGCTCATTTCCTTTTCGGCTCGGAGATTAAGAAATGAGTGTATACGAAAGTCAAAAATGACGGCTGTAGGTGAAATTTTTTACTAAAAATGGAAAGAGTGCAAGTAACTTAGGACGCCCAAAAAGGAAATTAGTGCGAGTAGTGCGGGACGGAAGGAGTACTTTGACAAAGTTCGTGGACCAAAAAGATATTCCCTCTATTCTAAAATAAGTATGAATATAAATTTATTAATAGACTGAAATAATTAATGCCTAATAAATAATGCAATTTAGGAAAACACGCAATGCGACAAAAGTAAACCCACCTACCTACCTCAATTTAACTCTAAACCAGTCTCGTCCTTTCCAATAAATATTCTTAAATTTCATTTCTCTCTCTCCCTCCCTCCAATTTTCCTTCTCTTTCTCTCTCCACGAAATTTCGAGGAAGCTCACTCCATGACTTCCCCCAGGTCCCAACCATTTAACTCCCGCTCCTTCCACTCCCCTTCCTCTCAACCCCCAATCTCCTTCCTCTCCCTCCGCTTTCGCTTTCGCCGTGAATCATGAAACTCACCAAGCTCTTCCGATCGAAGAAATCGCGATCTGTTTCCAGATCTGAGGCCGATCCGTCCTCCTTCAGCTCCCACACCACGTCCTCCTCCGCCTCCTCCGACGACGGCGCCGCCAAGCGACCCACCGGCTCCTCCACGCCGACGAGCGTCCTCCCCTCCGCGGATCAGTGGACGGAGATCTCCGTCTCTTTCGAGCTGAAGCAGGCGTTCGAGATGATCGACCGCGACGGCGACGGAAAGATCACCAAGGTGGAGCTCGAGTCGCTCCTGAGCCGGCTCGGCGCGGAGCCGCCGAGCAAGGAGGAGCTGAGCCAGATCGACTGCGACGGCGACGGCTGCATCACGCTGGAGGAGTTCCACGCGATCGGATCGGCGTTCGCGCCGTCGGCCGACGCCTCGGAGCTGAGGCACACGTTCGACTTCTTCGACTCCGATCGCGACGGGAGGATCACGGCGGAGGAGCTCTTCAGCGTGTTCGAGACGATCGGAGACGCGCGGTGCACGTTAGAGGACTGCCGGCGCATGATAAGAGGGGTGGATAGGAACGGGGACGGGTTCGTCTGCTTCGAGGACTTTAGTCGTATGATGGAGCTTCAACGATGAATGAATCATTTCACTGTTTTCGTTTTATTTCTTTAAGAAATAAAATAAATAGAAAAGGAAATGAAATGAAAATTCATCATTTGCCTTGCCCTGCTCTTACATTTTCATGTTTGTTTATTCCGTTTTCTTTTTCTTCTCTTGAATCAGTCAACGGCTAGGATTGGAATTGCCGTTTAAATCAAAAGTAATCAACGTATTTATATTTATCGCCGGGATAATGGGAAACAAACGAATTAAAAATGATTAAATAATGGCACCAGTAATTGGGCCCTAAAATGGGGCAATTGTCAAACGGTGAGTGGCAATTATTGGGAACAGATCCTCCTGCAATTAAATTATAATTTTCCATTGACTTCATATGAATTTAATTGATTACACTATAATTTTTACTAAATTTTTTAATTATCTCATAATAATTTAAATTAAATTTAATATGCATAATATCATAACAGCTACTAAAGTTATGACATTAATATGATTATAGATATTCAAACATTATTAAAACATCTCACAATGAAGTAAACATCTACTCCCTCTGTCCCATAATAAAAGTCACTTCACGAGTTTTAAGAAATGTGAAAAATAGTGGGTTGAAAAAGTTAATGGTACATGAGACTCACTTTTTTATATTGATTTTATAATAAAATGTGGGTGAAGTGAGTTAGTGGAATGTAAACCTATTTACCATTTCTGATAAAAATAATTAAAGAGTGTTTTTAATATGGACAGTGAGCGTCTCTTTATGAATATGTGTAAGAGTGGGAGAGTAGAGAGTGTCGAACGCTGTACATTGGTGCTGGGGTTGTGTAGAGTTTGGGTTTGCAAGAGAGTTGGTGGATAAGATCAGATGGTAGAATCTGAAATTGATTATTTATATGGAACGAACCAAAATGTGTATTTGTATGGGATATATACATAAAAATATGCATATCATAACTCACCTTGTATATTAACTGCAATTATATTATACGATAAAGCAATGCATTACCGTGATAATTAAGTACTAAGCAGAAACTGCAGTAGAGAATGTTGTTCAAGAATGTTTTATTGATCAGTAAGAACTGATATAAAATAACTTGCTTGACCACGTGAAAAAGAATATTCCCATTTCAAGAGATGCACCAAAATGCATGTTACTTATACAAAAAACATTATTCAATGACATTTCTAGATCTTGAGTTTTTTTATCAATCACCTATTTTTTGTGTGTTGAAATCTATAGCACTAAAAACTAATAATACAAATAGTTGATTTGGAAACAATAAGAAAAATTGCATATATTTGTGATATTAACAAAAATTACATGTATATTAAACTATCTTAATGGTGAATAGGAATTTAGTGGAACATCATGGAACAAAAGTAATTGAGTTTGTAATGACAATTCCTTGCAAAATTACATGTACGATGTAACTAATAAGTTGGATGTTGCAACAGAGTCATCCCAACTATAAAAACATACATCGATCGAGAATTTTGGACAGAAACCTATCAAAGATAAAGTACATTTCTTTTAGTCTTTGCTTGAAAATATAGCGAGATTATATTGAAGCCAATATCTTTAGCTAACAAAAAGTTTTAGATATCACAACATTGTCACTTGACTTGTTTATATTAAAATGAAAATTTGAAGAATAGTCATATTTTAAGTAGAGTATATGACATAAAGGTATTCAAAAATTTATATGCCATGTTATACATATCTGTTAAATTTATGGCAATGACGCGTTTGGTGGATTGTGGGCTGGAAAAGTGAAAAAATGGGATAAAAATTGAAATGGCGGTTTGTCGTGATGCATAAGGATTTAAGTCATCCTTTATTTTTATTCTCCTTCTATCTATCCATTTATTTATTTTGTGATATATGCAAACCAACAATTCATAAATCACTCATGTGCTCCACTCCTATCCCACTAACACATATATATGCTCTAATATTCAATATTGACTTTTATATCGATTCCATTTGGAAATCGAGTCTTTAATTTTTGTTTATTCTATAAATTGAGGGAGGAAATTTTGGATTTCATAACTTCCATTTAAGGGCTAGTTTGTAAGAAATAGCGCGATATTTAAAATAAATTATTTTTTTTACATAAATTGTGAAATATTGAAACCAAAACATTATGTATTTTTTATTCAATCACAGCATATTCAATTCAACGATAAAACCACACCATTGCATTAATAAAACAATATTGATTTAGTGGTACATATATGACGATTATTATACAAGACTTGGAACGAAAAAGTATGTGAAAAGCACATATAAATAAGCATTTTGTATCAAACCCCTTTTATTACATTATAAATCATGAATTATAATTAGATAATGGAAGTCATGTAAAAAATTGTTCCTCTTCAGTTGATGATCCAATGAGTTTTTTTTGGATACATTTTCTATGATTATTTCTCAAGAAGACCTACACTTTTATTTAGATAATGGATACCTAACCATCCTTTTCCACGAAATTTCCATTGCGTTTATATTACGTTTGATTTACCATTTGCAAAAACAAAATTGGAAAAAAAAAATGTCTAAAACTGGACTTTTCTAGCTAAGTATTTGGATCTAGGGTGTGTTTTGTGGACCTTGGTGAACATGTAATTTCTGTGTAACTTCATGAATGTTTCCATACATCGTTTCTATTACTCAATAATCCTTTCAGTTTTGTCACAGAGCTATTTTATTTAGGAAAAAAATTGTCAATTAAGTCACAACTTTTGATTGACTTCTGGCCTATCCAATAACATATAAAAGTAGCTAATTAAATCACAACTTTTGCACATTTCTCAATTGTCCCATACAATTAAAATATTAAAGAAATTTGTTTTGATTTTTGTATTTTTCGTTATTATATCTTCACCAATTACATGATAATAATCTAAAATCAATCATCATAATATATGCAGAAGTTAACCAAAAATTATGATTTAAATGATGAACTTCTTTAAAATTTTAATTGTATGTGACGATTAAGAAATGTGCGATTAAATTAGCTACTTTTTTAAGTTATGGGATAAATTTTGAAGAGATCAACACGGCGAGTACGTCAATAACAATACTCCTATTTTTTTTTACTGTATTCAACTCTCGAAGTTATGTTTTCTGTATTAGCCATTGTTAATGGAAGGAGGCACTTCTATGATAAATTTATTTATAATCTAAAAAAGGCAAGACAAAAATGTGAACAAAATGATTAAATGTATTTTTTTCTAAAACTGGGAGAAGTTTGGATTGTTATTTCACCAAATTTATGGTG
Organism: Salvia splendens; assembly: GCF_004379255.2. Taxonomy (NCBI): domain Eukaryota; kingdom Viridiplantae; phylum Streptophyta; class Magnoliopsida; order Lamiales; family Lamiaceae; genus Salvia; species Salvia splendens. The sequence goes on from NC_056040.1 coordinate 25,411,601, forward strand.
GAACGGGCCAAGCGCAAATAATTGAGCCCAAATAAGAACGGCCTAAAGAATATTTTTGGCAATCACAATTTTTATTGATTAAGTTGTTGCTTTTATTTTTCTATTGCTTAATACTTTATTTATTGTTAAATTATTTCTTATTGCGATTTCCATATTTATCTCATGAACTCTTACCCGATTATTAATCCATGTATTACTAGTATATTCCTCTACTCTAATTTAAATTCATTGTGAAATAAGTATATATGTAAGAATTAGAAAATTAGATTCATCAATTAACTAATTAGTTGCTTTAATAAAAAGTTATACTACTACTTACTTTAATTAATAATACTTATGAGAATAATGAAATTTGTCAAATAATAGAAGTCCATATGCCAGAAGTTAGAACGGTAAGTTTTATATTCTATTTTTTATTTTATCAATTTTGGAATTCATAATATAGTCCTATGTAATTTAAAATTTAAGATTAGTATTTTAGTATATGTTATAAAATTAAAATAGTATTTGCATACTTTATTTCTCTATTATTAAGTGTTAGGATTCGCACACACAAGGCTTTCACACACTCAATAAGATCACACACACACTCACTGTTGTATGAGATCACACAATGCAGAAAACACACACACTCACACTTTGAGTATTGAAGATGATAATCTTGGAGAGAAAACTGGAAAACTCTTTATTGATTAAACTCTACTCTAAACTACATACACGGTGAGCTATTTAAAGCTCTATAATCAAGTAGCAACTGCTACTAACTAACTACAAGAAGAATCAAGAAAGCAAGAAGAATAACCGCTACATCTCAGCTAACTAACTGCTGCTCCAACGGCTAGTTCGGCTAGGTTGCTTCTTCCTTCTCGGTTCAAGACCGAACTCCTTCCTCGGTTCAAGACCGAACTCCTTCCTCGGCTTACAACCGAACTCCTTCTCGGCTTACAACCGAACTCTTCCTTCTCGGCTCATTCCAGCTCAACGCCGAGCTTCCTTACCGAGCTTCCTTACCGAGCTTCCTTACCGCTGAGCTTACCGACTTCTGCCTTCTTCTTCTCGGCTAGTTCCAGGCTAGTTCCAGCTCGGTAAGCCGAGCTTACCGAACTCCTTTCTAGCCGAGCTTCTTCCAACTGAAATGAGCACTCCATTTTTACAATTCTCCACCTGAGGGCTCATCTCAGTTCTTGCACAAACATTGATCAATTTCTTGCAATGATCAAACTTGTCTCTACCTAGAGACTTTGTTAGCATGTCAGCCGGATTGTGCAAGGTGTTAATCTTAATCACCTTCACTCTCCCCTTTTCAATCTCATCTCTAATGAAATGCAACTTTATGTCTATGTGCTTGCTCCTTTCATGAAAACCCGGATGTTTAGCCAAGCACATAGCTGAGCTGCTGTCACAATGAATCACCATTGTCTTTTGGTCAAAACCAAAGTCAGAAATCACTCCCTGAATCCAAAAACTCTCCTGTACAGCTGCAGTGAGAGCTATATACTCTGATTCTGTTGTTGAGAGAGCAACAACACTTTGCAACCCTGACTTCCAGCTGATTACAGTTCCAAACATGGTGAAAAGATAACCTGTTTGGGACTTTCTGTTGTCCAGGTTTGCAGCATAGTCTGCATCACAATAGCCCTGCACAACCTCCTCAGATTCACCTTCCCAGCCATTGAACACAATCCCCCAGTCCTTAGTTGACTTCATGTACCTCAATATCCACTTAAGAGCATTCCAATGCTCCTTCCCCGGGTCTGCCATGTATCTGCTAGTCACTGAGATAGCATGAGCCAAATCTGGTCTTGTACAAATCATAGTGTACATGATACTCCCAACAACACTAGCATAAGGGATAGCCTTCATCTCATCAGCCTCTTGCTTAGTTTTAGGGGCTTGTTCCTTTGATAGCTTAAAACTCTGGGACAGAGGAGTTGATGCAGCTTTTGCATTTTCCATTTTGAATCTCTGCAAAACTTTCTCAATATAGTCAGTTTGCAGCATCCACAGCTTCTTGCAGCCTCTATCTCTCTGAATATGTATGCCTAGGATCTTCCTTGACTCTCCTAGATCCTTCATTTCAAAGCTTGACTTCAGATCTTGTTTAACTTTCTGAATTTCTGTCATAGAAGGCCCTGCAAGTAGCATATCATCCACATAGAGTAATAGGTAGGCAACGGGAGTCCTGCCTGCCTTCTTGATGTAGATGCAATCATCATATTCTGACTTGGAGAAGCCAATCTTCTTCATCTGTGCATCAAACTTCTTATTCCACTGTCTAGGACTTTGCTTAAGTCCATAAAGACTTTTCTGTAACAGGCACACCTTGCCTTCTTCTCCAATCTTCACATAGCCCTCTGGCTGTTCCATGAAGATAGTTTCCTCTAGATCTCCATTTAGGAAGGCTGTCTTCACATCAAGCTGTTGTAGCTCCCAGTCAAGCTGATTCACCACAGCCAATAGAATCCTAATCGAAGTGTGCTTCACAACAGGTGCAAACACTTCATTGAAATCGATTCCCTCCTGCTGTGTAAAGCCTCTAGCCACCAGCCTTGCCTTGAACCTGATTCTGTCTTTATCAGTGGTCTCTACCTTCTTTTTAAACAACCACTTGCAACTGATCAGCTTCCTCTCCTTTCCATCTGTATTCAGCTTGGATTTGTCCACCAAAATCCATGTTTTGTTCTTGAGTAAAGACTCTATTTCCTCATTCATGGCTTCAATCCATCTTTCTCTATCTTTGCTCTGCATAGCTTCTTTATATGTGAGTGGATCTGCACCATCAATACTTTCAGCTGCACACAGAGCATAATACACAACATCAGAGAACTTTGTTGGTGGCCTTGTTTCTCTTCTAACTCTGTCCCTTGCAAGCTGATAGTCTCTGATAGAGTCTGATATAGACTCACCAGCCTGGTTGCCCTGAGTTGGAGCCTCTTCTTTATCTGAATCAGACTCACTCCCTGAGTCAATAACTCCACCTGCTCCTAGGCCAACCCCCACAGGCTCCACCTTGAAGAAATCACCCTCATCTTCACTGGAGTCCAGCTTATCTTTCAGGTATGGCATCTGATCCTCCAAGAACACCACATCCCTACTCACCAAGACCTTCTGCTTACCGGGCTCAATACACCAGAGCCTATACCCCTTAACACCCCTCTGATACCCCAGCAAGATACATTTCAGAGCCCTAGCTTCAAGCTTACTTTGCCTAGCATGAGCATAGGCCACACACCCAAACACCTTGTATTTTGAGTAGTCACTATGAGCTCCATACCACATGTAATCAGGAGTTTCAGATTTCAGGGCAGTAGATGGGCATTTATTGATGAGATAGGCTGCTGTATACACAGCCTCACCCCAGAATCTGCTGCTCAAACCAGACCCAAGAAGTAGGCACCTCACCCTCTCTAGGATTGTCCTATTCATCCTTTCCACAACACCATTTTGCTGAGGATTACCAGGAACAGTCCGGTGCCTCTTCATACCCTTCTCTTTACAAAACAGATCAAACTCAGCAGACAAGAACTCTAGGCCATTGTCTGTCCTTAAGCATTTAACACTTCTACCCTTCTCTAGCTCAACCTCCTTACACCATATTTTGAACTTTGTGAGTGTTTCAGATTTTTCTTTAAGAATATATACCCACAACTTCCTTGTATAGTCATCAATGATAGCTAGATAATACTTTCCTCCACCAATTGAACACACCGGTGAAGGCCCCCAAAGATCACTATGTATGTAGTCTAAAGGGGCTGTAGAAGAGTGAATACCTGTAGGATAGGGTGCCTTCTTAGCCTTTCCAAGTATACATTGCTCACAGGGGTCCATCTTGTTGAAATCTCCAGAGATCAGACCCTTCTTGATGAGTTCTTTCAAGCTTCCTTCAGCTGGGTGGCCCAATCTCTTGTGCCATAGCATTATGGAATCATCTGACACTGCATTGCTTTCTCCATCAACAGCCTTAGCCTTCAGATAATAGAGAATATGCTCTCTGTCAGCCTCCATCATCACTGCATCTCCAGATTTCACAAACAATTTTCCTTGACTCATCAATATGGTGAACCCTTTCTGTTCCAGCATTCCCAATGAGATGAGGTTCCTCTTTACTTCTGGAATATACCTCACCCCAGTTAGGATCTTTATAGAGCCATCTTGTAGGCTTAGCTTTACCTTCCCTATTCCTTTGATCTGACAAATGTGATTATTACCAAGAACAACCGTACCCGATGCTTCTTGAAGATCATGAAACCAGCTTCTATTGGGGCACATATGGAAGCTGCACCCCGAGTCCATTATCCACCTATGACTGACCCCACTATCACTGATATTCATGAGTTGAGCCGGGGGATCAGCACTCTCCACACAATCAGATTGATTGTGTCCCTCAGAGGCCATCTTTCTCTTCCATGCATGACAATCTTTCTTCAAATGTCCAGGTTTCTTGCACCAATAGCAAGCTCTGGTTTCCTTCTGAGCATCAGAACTTGAGGGTTTAGGGCCCTCAAACTTCTTCTTGAAGTTCTGCTTCTAGAACTTCTTCACATTCAAGGCCTCTGCAGCTTGAACATTGGAGCTTGCAGAGCCTCTGTTGGCTGTCTTCTGGAGTTCTTTGGCCATCAAGGCTGAATAGACTTCTGCATAGGTGATAGGTTTATCTCTTCCATAGATAATTGCATCACTTAGCTGGTCATACGAGCTAGGCAAGGCATTCAATGTGAGAATGGCCTTATCCTCATCTGAGATCTTGACATCAACAGATCCCAGGTCATCAATGATCTTGTTGAACTCCTCTAGCTGCTCAATGATGGACCTATCTCCAGAAAAACTATAGGCATACAGCCTCTTCTTGAGGTACAGCCGGTTAGCCAAGGATTTGGCCAAGTAAACTTCATCTAACTTGTCCAAGATCTCCACCGCAGTCTTGGCTTCTTGAACTTCCCTCAAGACCTTATCTCCAAGGCACAGAATCACTGCAGAATGTGCCTTGAGCTGCATTTCCTCCATCTTTGCCTGAGCTTTTTCATCAAGCACTGGAGCCTTTCCTTTCTCCTCTGGTTTTGCAAGAACTGCCGCCAAGCCTTGTTGAATTAAAACCGCCTTCATCTTCATCTTCCACAGGCCATAATCATTCTTGCCTGTGAACTTTTCTGCATCAAGCCTTGCTGCCATCTCTGAAACCGTTTGATCCTCTGCAAATCAGCTTCAATATCCCTTTCCCACAGACGGCGCCACTTGTTAGGATTCGCACACACAAGGCTTTCACACACTCAATAAGATCACACACACACTCACTGTTGTATGAGATCACACAATGCAGAAAACACACACACTCACACTTTGAGTATTGAAGATGATAATCTTGGAGAGAAAACTGGAAAACTCTTTATTGATTAAACTCTACTCTAAACTACATACACGGTGAGCTATTTAAAGCTCTATAATCAAGTAGCAACTGCTACTAACTAACTACAAGAAGAATCAAGAAAGCAAGAAGAATAACCGCTACATCTCAGCTAACTAACTGCTGCTCCAACGGCTAGTTCGGCTAGGTTGCTTCTTCCTTCTCGGTTCAAGACCGAACTCCTTCCTCGGTTCAAGACCGAACTCCTTCCTCGGCTTACAACCGAACTCCTTCTCGGCTTACAACCGAACTCTTCCTTCTCGGCTCATTCCAGCTCAACGCCGAGCTTCCTTACCGAGCTTCCTTACCGAGCTTCCTTACCGCTGAGCTTACCGACTTCTGCCTTCTTCTTCTCGGCTAGTTCCAGGCTAGTTCCAGCTCGGTAAGCCGAGCTTACCGAACTCCTTTCTAGCCGAGCTTCTTCCAACTGAAATGAGCACTCCATTTTTACATTAAGTATTGCAAAATGGTCTATTAAAAGTTAAATATTGTAATTAGAATTATGAGATAATTAAGTTTAAGAAACAGATAGGACAATTGAAAATTAAAAACAAATGTACTGAATTGCCCTTCCAAGTCTGGGGTGTTTTCGACCTAAAAATGGCAAAAAACCTCATTCCTCTTACTAAGTTAAATGTTAGGATCCACAGTGGGGGCGCCCTAAAGCCTGCCCTATGCACCGTCACGTCAGCATTTTATCCTCCTGCTCTTGCACATGCACTGGGGCACCCTATAGGTTTTACTATTGTTTTGTTAATTAATTTAAATGTTTTCAAATATATAAATGCAAACTAATTAAAAAACCCAACGATTAAATAGAAACGACAAATAATACATTGATTAAAAAAACTTACAATGGTTATAAATAAAAAAAATTGACTATTCTACAAAAGCCCCAACTTCCGGCCCAACTCATCGATCAACCCTGGAGGTATTCGGCTCTGGTTGGATCCGTACACTTCATAAGGACGTTGTGCGTATCCAACAACGTCCGCGCCATCGAGGCCGTTGCCAAATCCGAGTAGGCAATTGTCGCCGGGGTCGGGGTCGGCGATGGGAGGGTGGCGGCCGAGGAGGATGTCGTCTTCGCCTTCCCCTTGTTCTTCGCAGCCTTGACGTCTATGGGACGCCGCCGGGAGGACATCGGTGTGCCGAAACTCTCTTCTTCTGTGCACGTCCGGTTGGGGTCCACCGGACGAGTTCCGCTTTCGCTGGTCGTGTAACCACCAGTGTCGGTGGTCTTCGTCCTCTTTGTAACATCGGTGTGCAGAATCTCGCCTTGGAATTTCTGCTTGTCCCTCAAGAGCACCCAGATGCTGAAATGCTTGAAGTCGCCGTACATGGACTGGTACGACAACAACGCTCTATCGCGCACGTCACTCAAGCTCTCGCCGCTTCCCTGATCCCTCGAGCACTTCTCATACTCCGCCGCGAACAGGTTGACTTGCTTCTTCACCTGATCCCAGTGCTTGAGGAGCTGCTCCCTTTGGCGCTTGTACGCGCTCGGCGGCTTCGCCTCATTGTAGCGCTCGGCGATGCGCTCCCAGTACGCGAGCTGCTTTTGGTTGTTCGCGAATATTGGGTCCTCCGATATATCCACCCAACACCTCGCCAAGACGAGGGTTTCATCCGGTTGGTAGTTCGTAAGATCGAGGGCGTATTCTTCATTCGTTGCCGGAGGTGGCAACTTGTACGCGCGGTGCTTGGTCCGCTTCTTTCTAGCGGGGGCGGCAGCGGCGGAGGAGGCGGGGGCCGAGGGCTCGTCGGCGGAGGGGGCGGCGGGGGGGGGCGAGTTGGAGACGGCTCCATGGCAGAGAAACCGTACGAATCCGTACTGAAGTCGGGGTCGTACTGCGTGTTGTCGTCGAACGAGCGATATTCGCCAGGTTGTGTACCCGGCCACCGTGCGCCATCTCCAAATATCGGACTACCAGGACTGAGTATCCACCGGAATCCATTTTATAGCATAATTTTAGAGTTGAAAAGTGAATCGAAAAGTTACAAATGAAATCTGAGGATGGGGTATTTATATAAACAAAATTTTCGAATTAAAAAAAAAAACTAAAACGTGTTGTATCGTCCGCGCCATCGTCCGCGTCACCCACAGTGGGTGGACGATGGCGCGGACGATGCCCTATCGTCCGTGGACTAAGCTTAGGGCGCGGACGACGCATCGTCCGTCATCCGCGCCCCCACAATGGCGGACGATAGTGCGTCCGATGCATCGGGCGCGCTATCGTCCGCCCCATTGTAGATGGGTGTATGGCGATACTCCCTCCGTCCCATAAAAGTATGGACTCTTTCCATTTTGGTCCATCCTATAAAAATATCTCTTTCTATTTTTGGTAACTGAGACCAATTATCACCTAACAACATTCCAATTACTTTTTTTCTATCTCTCTCTTACTTACCAATTGTACATTAATTTTCGTGTTATATCAAATGTCTTTATTTTTATGGTACGGATGAAGTATTTTCTTTTTGTTAGAGATTTGTGGTGTGAGAACCACAAAGCCTAAGAACTAAACATGTAATTCACTTTTTGAAAAAAGTTCTTTTGCACATTAATATATAGAAATATATTATTTTCTCACCACTTAACACATTAAACAACATCCAATAAAATTTTAAGCCGTCACCCAAATGGCCAAAGTGTCGATCTCTTATGGAACAGAGTGAGTACTACTTTAAAAAAGTAAAACAATGATGAGCAAAGTAGGGATTAAAAACCCTCAACATTTCGAATCTAATTTACTAAGATCAATGATGAGCAAAGTAGGGATTAAAAAAACACTCAATACCTTAATCACTACGTAAATTATCTTCCAAAAGTGAATCGATTTAGTGAATACGCGTTGATGGTTACCGACGGTGGGGAATATATACCGTCGCCTTAATAAAAAATCTTGTGTTTTCATGTGTGAACGGAACTACAACTTTCTTTTTATTCCATTCTTTAATATATAAGGAATCCAACAAAAAGATATTAGTACTACTAAGATAAAAATAGAAAATTAAAATCAAATTACATAACAAAATAAGAAAAATACTATAATCATATAAAAATATTCTGAATCTGTCACCTAACAATCATAATTTATCGCTAATAGGAGTACTATATTCTACAAAACCAGCCTATTTTCATTTATAGAGTTACATTTATTGTATGGCTGTTATAATTAATTATAAATGTTAGGTAAGCGGATTGATTAATGCTTAATTTTTGTATACATAAGTTGATATAGTGAGAAAAAAAATTCTATATTTTTCCAAAAGTAATAGACACTCATAGTCATACGTTAAACCTTTTTTAATTACAATATTAATCAATTGTTAAAAGATTTCACGATAACAAAAATGAAAAAATCAAACGCAAAACTTATATTTTTTTTAAAAAAGACAGTAATAGGAAACAATAAATAAATCAAAACCCAAAAGATAAAAGAAAATAGCAAAACGTATTTTTTCCTAAAGTAAGAAATGAGAGAGAAAATGATCAATTACTAGTAGTATTAAATAGAATTGGGTAGGGGAGTTGTATTTAGTGCAGGTTTAGCTCTTTTATATACCCCTCCGTCCCACTCAAGATGACCACATTCTCGAGTGGCACGCGATTTTAGGTAGTGTTGTTAGGTGGAATAAAGTAAAGAGAAAAAAGGTAGTTGAATATTTTAATGAAAAGAGAGGAGAGAAGAGGTTATTTCCAAAATTAGAAAGTGTTATCTTGATTGGGACAAACAAAAAAGGAAAGATGGTCATCTTGAATGGGGCAGAGGAAGTATATAATAGTATATATACTGAAATAGAAATATAGATACAAACATAATGTGAAAATACTTGGTGGAGTTCAAAGTGAGATAAGAAAGGAAAAATTTCGTAATAAAGTAAAGTAAATACAACTCAAGCAAGATTCGACAAGTATGATATTGACTCTCTTCTTTGCAAATTCTTTTCACTCACAACTGTTTGTCTATATATAAAGTGGTGAGTGAGGCCCTATATAATGTTTTTCATGAGTTGCCATTGAAAAAACCTTCAAAATTAATCATCCAAATCCAAGATGCAATATCAAGATAACCAACCTCCTCCAGGTCTCTCTCTCTCTCTCTCTTATTGATAAGTATTTCACATATAACAAACTAACTATCTGAATGCAGGCTATCCATCTGAGAAATCTCCTCCTCCCCCAGCAGGGAAGAAGAAGACGAAGCGTCCATCATCGCGGAGCAAGGGAGAAAGGGGCTTCATAGAGGGATGGTAAGAAAAACACACACAGCTCTACCAAGTTTAAACACACACTGATAAAGAGTACTAACTGTGTGTTTCTATGTGTCTGCAGCCTCTGGGGTTTATGCTGCTGCTGGCTTTGCGAAGTATGTTTCGACTAATGTCATGAGTAGCATAGCCATATGCTAAACTAGTAGTACTATAATCGTCTACTGAATCTAGTTGGTTTCGTAGCTTCCTATGTATGCACCAGTGCTTTATTGATACATGTATACAACGGTTTGTATTAATATTTTTTCCTCCGAAGCTAAACACAAGAAACAAACCACACTACGCGATAATAATAATATATGACAGGGAACGATCACGGGTAAGCACACATGCTTTATTAATATACTCGGGAACACCATTCGAGTCTACAACAGTTTTCGAAGCACAAAAAATCATTCACGATTATGAAAACAGCAACAAAGAGAAGATGGGAATGATCAAGTCACGCTTCGTATTTTTTATCCATATGAGCACTCGTGGTTCAAGAAAGATGTGATGAATGTCAAACTGAAGCATTTTGAGATTGGATGTGAAATCAATTCAATGGTGGATATGTGCATCTTAAAATAATTCTAGAGATCGTCATAGCTATTGAGCGAAAAGGAAACATTACCAGGGACACGTCGGGGACTTTTATCTTTATCATACAGTCTCAGTGACAGGGAACAGTTTTTCAAGCATGTAGTTCGAAAAGATGTGGTTGGGGTCGAGCTCTTTTCTTGCCTGGTTGTATGCATCAACCGGAAATCTCTTCCTCAGCCTTGCCTGCAGCGCAGCAAGCTCGTCTTTGTCCTTTGGGACCTAGTTAAATAAACTTGTTATAATATCAATGAGGTCCCTATTACAATTCAGAGATCGATGATAGTAACGTAATAAGCCTGTCTTTAAATTTTGGCAGAGAATATTAACCTCAAGAAAAAAATCCATTCACGATTCTCATGTCAAACAAATTTATAATGTTTCACTAATTAAGATTTAGAAAAAATGATATGTACCTCTATCTTAGCCCAGTGTTCATAAGCTGAATAATCATCCCATAATTTTGCTTGAGTCAAACGTCTGTAGTGGAAGAATTCATCGGTAATTTGCTTCCTCTCACGAGCATCCGTAGTAGGAAGATACATAATTATACCAACCTGTGAAAAACAGTGTTAGCAAAGTAAAACATAGCATAAACCTCACATTTAGCATATGAGAATGTTAAATGTTACCCATGAGAATATGTCTTCGGGTGATGAGCTATAAGCTGGACTCATACGGCTCCTGCTGCATCCCGTCCATCTCTGTTCAATGGGTGCTGGGGCAGGTATATCTTCTTGTTCGATCATCTGCAGTAATCTTTCTATATATTCCAAATCTTTCATGCTAGGTTTGGATAGGGTTCCAGCTGGAAAACATGTTTCTGAGACCCATTGTTGCCCACCACAATCGAAGCCCAGAATTTCATCGCTCCAACCCACTCTATACCCCTCCGACTTAGTCCAGAACTCGGCCTCTGCTTGATTGGTCTTCATGATGTGTTCTTTACTAAGAGGATCCAAAGCAAGGAGCTTATCTCTCAGTTCTGTAAATGAAAGCTCATCAACATTTGGCTCCTTTTCGTCCGATGCAACAGCTGTTTTCCTGTAAAAGTTGAAGTAATTCAAAGGGGAGAATAGCTACAGCCATGTAAATGTGCAATATACAGATTTCTACCATTAGCAACAATGCAACAACTGGTTTTCTGTACAAGTTGAAGTAACTCCAAAAGGCTAAAGCCATGTAATATACAAAAGGTACTCAATTTACCTGTACTTTATCAGTGATTCTTTATAAAGGTCTCTTATAGGCTGTATAGCTTCTTCAGCAGTGTACTTAGGTTTATGCTTTGGCAGACCTTTCCACTTCGAAAGAGGATTACACGTCACAACCACGACCTTGTCCGTATAAGGAATGTATAGGTATTTGACATGCTTGTTATCACAGAGAAGTTTCCTGCAAAAGATAAAGAAGTTGAATGAACTTATATTTCAAGAAAAAGAATCTACATGACATGATCATGCACTGTCCAGAATTCAATTTCAATTCTGTCCCAAGCATTTAACAAGAAGATTGTGATCCAAGAACGCACAAGCACCCGATCAACTCCCACGTTGTCTTGATTATAAGAACTGTTTTATCAGATGCAAATTACTAGATCACAAGAATCAGAAAGTGCAAATTACTTGTGATTTTTCTTGATCTCATTCATGGTGGACACATATGTGTGCTCCACGAGCTCCTGTCTCTCGACACATTGCAGTGTAACTTCTGAGACGACGCCAAGCCCGCCAAGACCACAACGGGCCAAGTAAAAGAGCTCGGGATCTTTCTCCTTGGACACCTCAATGGTGCCCTTAGTCGGAGTAACCAGTTTCATGCTGATAACCTGCTCGTCTATCGGAGGTAGCCTCGCACCAGTGCCATGCGCCCCAACCTAAAATCCGGCAACACAAAGAATCCAAAGGCACCATAAGCTCACACATAAGCAAATACTCAAACTACAGCATTGACAAAACCACACAAAGATTTCCACAAAATCAAGCCAAAACAACAAGAAAGAAAGAAGAAGCAAGGTGACTATAGCCAAAACAGATATACTTATAACATAAATAAACAATTCAAGAATTCCATTATCAACAGAAGAAGCAAACCTCAGTAATCCAAAATCAAGAGAGAGAGGGAGAGAGGGCTCACTTGGACAATGCCACCAATCTGCTGCTCTCTAATTGAAGCAAAGTTCTGCAAAGTAAGGCCAAAATCTTTAATCCCATCAACAAGCTGCTGAACCCTAATCCCAGCCTCCACTCTAACCCTCTTATTCTTCTCATCCACCTCCAAAACCCGATCCATCAGAGCCAAATTCACCATGCCATTACGGGTCAGCCCGATCCCATTCGGGCTGAGGCCAGACCCGACGGGCCGGATCTTCTGCTTCTTCTCATTGTACTCCTTCACCACCGACTCCAGCTCGGCGGCGCTTTCCGGCTGCAGGAAGGTGCGAGTCTGGACCTCGTGGGTCCCGCTCCAGTTCGAAACCGTGTGGAGGTCGGCCGGCAGCGGCGCGTAGCGGAAGAGCTCGGCCTTCTTGTGCTTGGCGCTCTCCGGGAAGGGGAAGGAGTAGTAGGTGATGGCGCCGCAGCCAAGGAAGAGGACGCCGTAGCCGATGTATCGGCGGAATTCGGCGTCTCTGGTGGCGGCGGGGGGCGGGTTGGGCACGGAGCAGAAGGGGCGGCGGCGGCGGAGTGGCTGCAGAGAGCGGCGGAGGGTGTGGAGTCGGAGCATTTGGGGATTTTTGAGATTGGGTTTTTGCAAAGGTTTAAGCTTTTTGATGAAATTGAATAATCGAAGAGAAGGAGGAGAGGTGGAATTGATCAAGAAATTTTTGGGGGGTGGATTATCCGATCAATGTGCAGGGAAAGGATTTGGAACGGAAATGGGGCCGCGATTTGGATTGACAATGTTGGAGTTGGACGTGAGAATGAGATTATCACAAGTTTATGTCATTGATCCGCTTTCAAGATTAAACTTTTTCAGAAATTTCAACTCTAAAATGACACAAACAAATTGTAAACAAGAGAGCTAGCATGAGATTTTTGGTGTGGTGTTTACATTTTATCACTCCAACCCTATTGCACTCAATTTGATGACCACATATATTGTCCATAACAAAATATTTAAGTTAATGTCGATAATCTTAATTGAAAAAGCTAGTAGTATCAATACTTAACTGGAATAAGGTGTCTATGAAGTATAGAAGTCCAACCCCATCATTTCTCCATTTCCTGAGAAACAAAATTACTAGTAGGAGTACTAATGATGGGAGTTGATACTAATTAGGGTAAATTATCAAATAGTACTAGTATATTACAAGAAAGTTAATTTATAATTTGCTTATACTTAATGATAGATAATTAAGTTTTAGAATTTTACAATTATCTCATACCTCATTTTTTTTAATGAAAGTCGTGATGTGGTAACCAGATTTATCTACGTGGATAAAACGGCAGTGTCAATGTCAAATGATGGTGGGATCATTGTGAAATCTAGTTGCCAAATCATAGTGGGTTTCATTGGAAAAAACGACTTATTCGATAATTGTGATATTCTAAAAACTTTGGTAATTTATCATTAGCTATTCTTCATGATTTAATTGATATAAGACATAAGTTCATAAAAAAAATCTCACACTAATAATAAGGCTATTATTTATGGAAATATCCTTACGAACTATTTTTCGTGGATAATAAAAAATGACAAATATGGTATATTTTTCGTGAACAAAGACTAATATAATATGGGCCAAAAATAACAGAAAAATAAAATTTTAAATGGGAGGGATGTGGATATTGCATAGCAGTATGCCCACAAAACCAATTTGTGTGTCGTTGAGGAGAGTCCAACCACACGCTCTCAAGATTTCAGCTCCAAAAATCTTCTCACCCCCCAAAAAAGCTGATTTTCTTCTGTTTCACTTCATCTTTGCGCTACAAGTAAGTGAATCATAATTTTATTTTCCTCCAATTTACAAAGACATCTTGCAGTTTTTTGTCGAAATGAACAAGTTACTGTTCGTGGTCGCTGTTCATACTTCATTTTCTTCTCTCAATTCAACATTTTGAGTTCAGAATTGGGGAATTCCTGAACCCCTGCTTGTGTAATTTCAATTAATCAGTGAAATATTCTTGAAAGTTGTTGTCTTGCTAGATTTATGGATACTTTGCTCAAGACCCATAATAAGATTCAGTTCCTCCACCCAATTCATGGGGTTGCTGATAAAGTTAGCTCCTTTGGCTCATTCAAGGGTCGTAGCTTCGAATCAAAGTCTCAATTTAAGAAATTTGGGAAGGGTTTGTGTGTGAAGGCTAGTTCTAGCGCCCTACTTGAGCTTGTGCCTGAAACCAAGAAGGAAAATCTTGATTTTGAGCTTCCCTTGTTCAACCCTTCGAAGGGGGTTGTGGTTGATCTTGCTGTTGTGGGTGGGGGGCCTGCAGGGCTTGCTGTAGCTCAGCAGGTGTCCGAGGCCGGGCTTTCTGTATGCTCGATTGATCCTTCTCCGAAGCTTATATGGCCGAATAACTATGGTGTGTGGGTGGATGAGTTTGAGGCCATGGATTTGTTGGATTGCCTGGACACGACTTGGTCTGGTGCTGTTGTGTACATTGATGATAAAACGACCAAGGATCTCCAACGGCCGTATGGGAGGGTTAACCGGAAGCAGCTCAAGTCGAAGATGATGCAGAAGTGCATCACTAATGGTGTTAAGTTTCATCAGGCCAAGGTTGTGAAGGTGATCCACGAGGAATCCAAGTCGCTGCTGATATGCAACGACGGTGTCACCATTCAGGCTGCTGTGGTTCTTGATGCGACTGGCTTCTCGCGTTGCCTTGTTCAGTATGACAAGCCATACAACCCTGGCTACCAGGTGGCGTATGGGATTCTAGCAGAGGTCGAGGAGCATCCCTTTGATGTAGATAAGATGGTTTTCATGGACTGGAGAGATGCGCATCTCAACAACAATAGAGAGCTGAAGGAGAGGAATGAAAAGATTCCGACTTTCCTATATGCAATGCCTTTCTCTTCACAGAGAATATTTCTAGAAGAAACTTCCCTTGTAGCTCGTCCTGGTTTACCCATGAGGGATATTCAGGAACGAATGGTTGCTCGACTGAACCACTTAGGTATAAAAGTGAAGAGCATTGAAGAGGACGAGCATTGTGTCATTCCTATGGGGGGGCCTTTGCCCGTGCTGCCTCAAAGAGTCGTTGGAATCGGTGGTACAGCAGGAATGGTGCATCCCTCAACAGGCTATATGGTTGCGCGGACTCTGGCTGCTGCCCCGATTGTTGCTAATGCTATTGTCCAGTACCTAGGCTCTGATAGGGACGTTCGTGGTAATGACGTATCAGCAGAAGTTTGGAAAGACTTGTGGCCAATAGAAAGGAGGCGACAACGGGAGTTCTTTTGTTTTGGTATGGATATTCTGCTCAAGCTCGATTTACATTCCACGAGGAGGTTTTTTGACGCATTTTTCAACTTGGAGCCTCGTTACTGGCATGGATTCTTGTCATCCCGCCTCTTTCTCCCCGAGCTCATCTCGTTTGGACTCTCCCTTTTTTATCACGCCTCAAATACTTCTAGGTTAGAGATCATGGGAAAGGGCACACTTCCTCTAGTAAATATGGTCAACAACTTATTAAAGGATAAGGAATGAATTTCTGGATTTTATCTATTGATGTTATATACATTTACTATTTAATCTTTTGAGCCAATGCAATATGAATTAGTATTTCTTGTCACTGCTTTTTTCGAAGTTTCAGCTTTCGATTCTTGCTCATTCTTCCTATATATACGGTGTTGTGTCACATCTCCAGATTTACATTTATGAGTGTATGTAAACCACTTAATTCCTGAGATAAGAAATTTTGTTTTGAGTTCTCGAGTGTACTGGCAATACTGATTTTTTCATGGTTGGAGATCGACCGTCTGCTACAATTCTGCTTCTGAAACAAACACAGGGCGCCTGCACGATATCTTGGTAAGTATTATCTCTTTTACCATATATCTATTGTCTCATTTTACTTATTTGAGTAGCAAATAGTAACAAGAGTTACAGAATTGAATTTTTTCCTTGATTGGGAATATATCTGATTTTGTGAGTGTGCATCCTAACACATAACTACTAAGATATGTCCAGAATGGCATGCTTATAAATTAGTGCAGATTTTGTCTCAAGTTTACAATTTTAGGAAATTTTTCGAGAGATATGTCTTTTGTGATGCGTGATTCTCTCAGATAGTCATGACTATTTGGAATGTGAAAATCGCTTTTTGCAGGAACAAGGAAACAAAAGGGAAGTTCACAATATCTTTGCACGATTTGGTTTTGTAGAAATAAGAAAGAATCAATATGATTAATGTGCTTTGATCTGTAGTTTCGCTTGTTGTGTTAACCTCGTACCTGCAGATATATAGGCGAAGATGAAGAGATGTTGAAGGTTAACAATGTCTTCAAGGTTTGAGTTACTCACTCTTTGTCTCATCGTTCTCTCCGTTGCCATTCTCGTTACTAACAATCTATATTTCACCATCTACTACACCAGGCAGCTTCAAGATGAGTTTCACAGTGTGAACACCGATCTTGAGAGCATGAGAAGCACAGACTGGCTCGAGATTGTGTCACAAGACATCATCAAGAAAAGAGTCGAGATGGGAGTGGTGGCTCGAGATGTGAATCTGATTAGGGGCGAGGCTCCCCGACGTGCAAAGGATACTATCACCCCTTACCTTAAACGAAAGAGAAACCCCGAGTGGTTCGAGGTTGTTACAAGGGAGTTCAAGGATGAAACGATTAATATAGGGTTGGTGAACGTGGATGCGACGCTTGATGGGGTTGAAACGAAGGCGAACATGGTGAAAGTGGATTTCAACCGTGCAGGGGAAGGGCTCCGTTGGTCTGATGTGTCTCCGGAACATATGGATGAGAACTCGACGTGCCCTGACATCCCGATGCCGAGATTTGAAGTTTATCAGGAGCTGGACGTGGTCGTAGCCAGGATTCCACATCGGACTGGGTATGAGCTTGATGGGTTAAAGGATGTTTGGAGGCTGCAAGTGAACTTGGTGGTGGCCAACTTACTGGTACGGAGTCGGAGAAAGGGCAACGGGCCGTTGCTGGCCGTATTTGTTGAATCGTTGGATCCGATGTGGGAGCTTTTCAGATGTGATGACCTTTTGTGGAACGAAGGCAGCACTTGGATTTACAAACCTGACATGACAAGAATAAAACAACTGGTGCTCATGCCGGTCGGGCCGTGCCAACTCGTCCCTCCGGTTTCCCATTTTGGTAAGTTTTTTGTCCTTGAACTCACCGTCTCATATCGTATTTATGGAGGATGGTTTCTACTTATGGAAAATCATATGTTCCACACTTTTGATTGGTAACGGAACGAGCGCAGGCCAAGCCACCGGTTTGAGTGTGAGAGTGTGTGGCTGTGAAATTGATTATTGAAGAGAAATGGCAAAGGTTTTATTTAGGGGAAATGTGCAAATAGTGTTTGATGTATTGAACTGCAGGAGATTTCAATGGCGAACGGGGAAGGCGAACATACAACGACGGTCTCCCTCGGCCAAGAGAGGCTTACGTTACGATCCTCCACACCTCGGAAAGTTACTTGTGTGGCGCAATTGTCTTGGCTCAAAGCCTCATACAGACGAACACGACGAAAGATCTCATTCTTCTTGCCGACGACAACATCTCCACTGAATCGTTGGAGGCCCTCCGAGCAGCAGGGTGGAAAACGCAGCGGATCGAGCGCATACGGAGCCCGTTTTCAAGACAAGACGCGTACAACGAGTGGAACTACAGCAAGCTCCGGATATGGCAGCTGAAGCTGTACGACAAGCTGATGTTCATCGATGCGGATCTCATCGTGATCAACAACATCGACAGGCTCTTCGCCTACCCGCAGCTCTCGGCCGTCAGCAACTACCAGAAGCACCTCTTCAACTCGGGGCTGATGGTGGTGGAGCCGTCCCAGTGCACGTTCGACACCCTCATGGAGAAGATGAGGGTGGTGGAGTCGTACAACGGGGGCGACCAGGGCTTCCTGAGCGAGATGTTCGCGTGGTGGCACCGCCTGCCACACGAGTTGAACTTCATGAAGGTCTTCGTCGATAAACAGGACAACGTGCATCATCTGATTGACAAGGGCGTGAATGTGGTGCACTACACCGGCCTGAAGCCGTGGAAGTGTGCGGAAGAGGAGCACGACTGTAACTGGGACTTGCCGGAATTTCATCGGTACGCGAGCAACTCGGCCCACAGAATGTGGTGGCGCGTTTACCGAACAATCCCGGAAAAACTGAGGCCTTATTGCTTGAGGAATACATACACACCCAAGAATCCTACTGTGGCTATCAAGTTGTGAAGTTTCTATTACAGAGTCTTTTCTCTTTAAATTGAAATTTTCCTTTTTTTACTTTTTGAAAAAGTTCATGTTAGATACGTGGAAACGTTTCTTTTGGCACCACTATTATACGTTATTTATTTTTTGAAGTCGCAAAATAATGTATGCTTTGGATTTCTATTTATTATTTCATGAGATAACTAACATTTGATAAGATGTTTTGTACTTCTAATTTTTACCAATACTATGTTATGGAGTCTAAAAACGGTAAGTGATTGTAAATCTATAGATTTACAAGTGGATTTTGATTATATTTCACTAGTTTATAAGATTAGTTTGTAAATGTTAGATTCATCCAATTCTCGATGAGTATAGAGTGTGAATTTTACCTTTTTCTACTAGTTTACGTGTGCATCGTGTAGGGATTTACAGCGGAAGACTATCAAGATAGTAAAATTTGATTTAAGTACTCCACAATAAATATGATTTACAAAATACCAATATAATGAATATACTTTTAAAGTGTAAATATTATTTTTTGGCATACTATTTTTCCGAAAGAAATACAACTCAACTACCTTGGGACGAAGGAAGTAAAATTTGGTTGGTTAGTGTGTGTTAAGATTTTAGTATTTCTATATATTTTCATTTTTAATCCATTAAATATAGAGCATTTTTTTGTCATTATTATTGTTTTTATCATGTTTTATTAATCTTTTTAATATATCATATAATTTTTTTATTATTTTATACTTAAATATTATTGTTATTAGTACTTTCTTAACCTTAAAATATAAATAATTAAAAAATTTCTAAAATATTTTATCAATAGCATGAAATAAACAATTAAACAAATTCACATAAAATATATGTATAAATTAAAGTTTATGTACTATAGTTTAAAATTTTGGGAAAAAAATTTGGCATTTAGTAAAATTTAATGGATTTACAGCCAAATAATTATATTTAAGAGAAAATTGACATTTAAATCATATTTTTTGTTCTATTTTCTGTTCAATCCTGTAGCACTCATAATAGCAAATTGAACTATAACTTTTGTAGTATATATTAAAATTGTTCGTATAATGTCAAAATTTATTCAGAAGCCAACCCAAAATTATGATTTAAATAAAAAAATTTATCGAAATTTTAATCATATGGGACAATTGTGAAATATACAAACATTATAGTTCAGTTCACTATTTTTAAAAATTATAGAATTGATTAGAAGTCAATCAAATTTATAATTTGAATGAAAAATTTTCATAAATAATAAATAATACTTCATCCGTCCCATAAAAATAAGGACACTTTCCTTTTTTGTCCGTTCCATAAAAATATCTCATTTTTATTTATGGAAAGTTCTCTTAAACTCATTACTCATATACATCAATTTATTTACAACTTATATCATTATGTTCCATTATTAAACACTAAAATAATATGGGTCTCACTATCCGCTAACACTATTTAACTAATCTTTTCATCATCTTGCTTAGTTTATCAAGTATACATTAATTTTCATACTGTGTTAAATGTCCTAATTTTTTGGGACGGAGGGAGTATATAAGTAATAATAATAGTACTCCCTCCGTCCCGTGCTACTCGCACGTTTGCTTTTCGGCTCGTCACAAAGTCCTTACACTATTTATAATTTAAGTTAGAATTAATGCATTTAATTAATATGTTAGTTTAAGTTAAGAACTCTTTTATTAAGTGATGTCTCATTACACCTAAAATTCTTTTTTAATTACACAAAAAAATCAATCTCAAATTTACGGCCTAAAATGAAAAGTGCGAGTAGCATGAGACGGAGGGAGTATAATTTATCAGTATCAATAGAAAATGCATAAAATTTTACTCCGTATTTTCAATTTAATAGATTGTAGAAAAGCAAAATTTTCTAGGGACTTGTTCAAGTTTTACGTTATACCCAGATATGGGTTCAATTCTGCCCCAATTCTAGTGTTCAAGTTCCATGTCTCTAATGTGGAGAGCCTTAGTTAGAATTCTAGGCCCGCACTGTTCCTCTATGATATGTGCATAAATCAATTCCTAGTCATTTGGTGGTAAATGGAGCTGCATTGAAGTCCACACTAAGAAATGAAAATGAATTGACAAATTTATCCCTCCCAAATTTGTTTCTCCCCAAAATCAGATATCTCAGGGTGGATATTTTGGTCACAAGATTTTTAGACCCCTATAAACATATTAAAATACAAAATTGATTACTTCAATAGCTATATTTGCAACATTGAACAAACAATAGAATGATATGGATGACATATATGTGGGCCCTACACGCCCAAAATCCATCCAAATGTATTTGTTACTTTTTCGTAGCAAAGAACCTGAACAATAATAGTATGAATTTTTAAATAGAATGCATTGAAGACATATCTTCTTTATTTTAATATTCTCTCCGCTCATAGGAATATGTACTTTTGTCTGTTTAGTCTGTCTCACGTAAAAAAACACTTTCAAAATTTTAAAATTCTTTTTTTTTAATATTTTTTTATTTTATTAATTATGCATTAAAATTCGTGCATAACTAAAAGTACATTGTTGTGAGACGGATGAAGTATATTTTTGAATTAAAATCGTTTTAAGACTTATATTTCTTTTTTTTAGTGACTAAGCAATCCGAGACTTCTGTATTAAGAATAAGTGAACAAGTATTTCCTAGAGAAATACTACTGCGAAGATCTACGAGTGTTTCTTGATTTTTTTTCCAGGTTTAGCTTTCAGAAATTGAAGGCAAGATGAATCAATTCTTCGAGTCTGTTACTAATTTTTTCGGTGGCGGTGACAACATCCCTTGGTCCACTCCTGATGTTGTCCTCGTACGCATTTTCTCTCCCTCTTTTCTAAGATTTGTATGATTTGTTCGAATAATTTGCAAGAAACTGATTTTCTCCATATTTCTTACATGTTTCTTCAATTTTTCTTCCAAAGTTTCCTTTTTAAAAAAAAATTTATGTTTGTCTTTGGGATTGTGAATTGTTTATGATCAATTTTGCTCTTATGTAATAGTGTGTGTGATCCTTTGAATTTTTTTGTGGGCCTTTTCGATGGTTTAGATTGAATGTCTTTTTAGCTGCACAATTGGTATGAGGTTGGTTGTGATTTGTGAAAGTCTAAGATTTGTATTCACTTTTTGGAGCAGTGTGGAAGGGTTTAGTTTCAATAATTGTGCATAATGAGGTTTGGTTTCTCTGAGAAGTTTGTGGTGGTTGTAGTTTTTGTTGATGATACTCAGGTTTTCTTCCAAGTATATTTGCTTAGATTGTTGAACTCGTCGTTTTGTTTTGGTTTTGAGGCAAAATTCGATGACTGCCTAGACGATTATGAATGTATGTTGAGGAAATGTTATTAGTTCTCATTGGTTGGTGTTGTGAAATGCTGGTTGTATATATTTGTTGGATTCTAATAGCCTCTTTGATTCATGTTTCTTGATATTGTGATGTTAGAATGGCGAACAGATTCTCAGTTATAGGGTGTATGTTACTATCTTCTTTTACATCGTTTCTATAAACTATCTTGGGTCGTAATATCCACTGTTCCGTAATATTGCAGGGCTGTGAGAGAGAAGTTGCAGACGCTGAAAGGGAGGGGTCTCAAGAGCGAGTCAATGACTGTATTGTGAGATTGTCGTGGGCTCTTGTTCATTCCAGACAACCTGAAGATGTGCAGCGAGGGATAGCCATGCTTGAAGGTGAGTTTGAATTCAATTTTTTGCTGAATTTGGCTTAATTGAACTTGTTCAACTGTATAGCTGTCCATAAACATATTTCCTATTCATGCTGCTTTTGTGTGTGTCGTCTTATTATGATTTTGTATATTGCTCTAGCCGGCTGCCATTGTCATTTTCGCTATTTGATTATTACATGTGCAATTGAGTTGCCTTTCCATTGTATGTCATCACAAATTTATGCGAGTAATGTCATTATGATCTCAACAATAGTACTTAGATGTTCGTCAACTCCACAAAGATATTTCATATAATGTGCAACGGATGCAGTCGAATATCTGCTTATGTGTGCATGAATTTTACTGGCAGTTTCACTAACCAACACCAGTAGTCCATTGCAAAAGAGGGAGAAACTTTATCTACTTGCTGTTGGTCACTACCGGAGCGGGGATTATCCAAGGAGCAGGCATTTTCTAGACCAATGCTTGGAGGTTGGTTGCCCCGATTTTTCATTTCCAATGCTCTTCTTTTCCCAATAACCCCGGTTTTATGAATATTACAAGTTCACCGACCCTCTGTTCTTAAAGAGTTGCCATTGTCGCTTACTAGATTGCACCCGACTGGAGGCAAGCTGTGTCTTTAAAGAAGAATGTTGAAGAACGAATCACTAAAGGTAATTCCCAAAGTTTGAGCGGTGAAATCCTTATCGACTATGACTTAACTTGCTTGATCCTTACCTTAGTTATCTCATATTACAGATGGTGTTATTGGAATTGGCATAGCTGCAACTGCGGCTAGTCTTGTAGGAATAGCAGTTGCGTTGGCTCGGAGGGGCTGATCTTTACACTGCTTTCTTTGGGGAAAACTGAACTGAACACTTTCGTTGTGATTCAGCCTCATATGAATAAGTTTTAGCTTGAATGTGAATTAAACTCCACCTTTGCTGGATTTCGAATTTATTTGTTTTAATATAGAAGTTTTGTTTGCATTCAATGTGTCTGCCATTTTTAGCTTTCTTTAACAGTAGAATGCAAATGCGATAAATCAAGAAACAAAGATTTTGATAATCAGTAAGTAGAATAACTTGACAGATGTTGAATAGATTCTTGTATATCAAAATGTAGCAACGGGAGTGTTCTCAAAATTGCTTAATACTTCCTCCGTCCGCCATTAGGAGTCTCATTTCTTGGCGGCTTGGGTTTTAAGAAAAGTGGGTGGAACAAAGTTAATGGAATAAGAGTCCCATATGTATAGAATCATTTTTTGTTTAGTTTTTTTTCTGAGATACATACACAAACACATCCTAGCAAAGTGAAAACATCTTACTAATACTAAAACACGCAGAAAAAAAAAAGATACAGTCATGGTAGAAAGTTCCAAAGTTGTAAGCAGTCAGAGGGCCATAAGTATCTAGTTAAGTCCTAAAATACATGGCAGCAAACGAGGCCCTATAATACTAAAACACGCACTGAAAGCGACTTCACCAAACACAACGGTATGTTACGTGTAGCTGCGTCAGTTCACCACTGTACGTGACCTTAACAACCTGCCCTTTCTCGAGCCCGTAATAACGAGCTATTGCATCTTTCTGCAGCATCCGTGGCAGCTGGAAGAAGTCGAATGAGATGAGAAAATTTTTTTGATCATACGCGTGCCTTAAACAAATTGACAACAGCTTACCTGCTTTTCTTCAATGCTGTACTGCTTCAGTAGTTTTTCCTTCTCTGCATCTGTGAGCACTTGATGCTTTGGCTTCAGTTCGTGCTTTGTTATATTGACAAGCAAGTCGGTGATCTGGCACATTCACATTTTGAGAATCCGTATCAATCTCAGATCCAAAATATTGCCATGACAACAGGTTGAAGAAGAGAATTTAAAACTGAAGATATCATATAATGTCAACTTGATTTCATAGCACGATATTTAATCTGAGGCCAATAAATAATTGAGATTTCAACCAGTTCAAGATAAATAACAAAAGTAGAAAGGGGGCTAACAGCAAAGATTAGAAATTGACCTGAAAAACTTCGACTTTGATATTGAAGAGTTCGACAGCTTTTAAGGCCTGGCTAGTCATTTTACCCTGCACTACTAATATAAGCCTATCCAGACCTTCTTGAACTATCTTTGTTGTAATGCCACGCACGACATTGACTTTAATAATGCCTGGTTCACAGAATAGTACTAGGACCTGCAGTGACGAAACTTAACCTCAATGAATATTCAAATACTAGTACAACACAAATTACTAGTGAAACAGTCATTAGCAAACTTCACGAACTTCAGCTAACTAAACAAGTGAGACTATTCCCGTTCAAAAATCAAGATCGGGCTGGCTTTACCAGTTTAAATCTCATGTGTAGAAATGAAAAGAAACATACAACCACTAGCTCAAAATGGCATATTAGAGCTCAGGTATATGCTTTTTCACCTCAAGATTTCATCCCATCTATAAATCTCTGTATTAAATTATTAGAAATGAGGGAACACAGGTTCCGTAAGCTAATAGTGAGTTCTGGCTTACTCGGAAGTAACAAGTTAACAACTTCAATAGCTTAAACTTCCTAAGCAGCATTACTATGTGAAACTTGACCTTAAAAACACACAGAGATATGTGTTTCATGAGCTTTTACTAAGTGTATCCAAAGTTATGAACTCTTAGTTTCTGTGAAAGCAGATGCAGAAATATTTGGTGTTTTATAACCAGTTGCCAATTTGCTGGAATTAGTATTCACAAATCTATCACCAAGGACTCAAATTTGACCTGATCATTATAAACTTCATCTTCTCAAAAATTATCACAGGGAAAGAAACTAATCTGTTACAGCTTCAAGAATGAATATAATAATTTAGAATTTTAAATTGAGAAATGGGGTACTAACTTTGCAATTCGAAGTGGAGCAGAGGGCAATGTTTGCCTATAAAATGTTAAGCGCAGTAACACAATAATAATAATAATAATAATACTGATAATGCATTATCTATGAATTGCATAATACACACACAACTGAAGCAACTAAATAATTCTCAATCGATTTCCTACTGAAAAGAAGAAGAGGAAACAGAAAGAAAGGGAATTGAGGTACCTTGATAGAAGGATCATCCTTGTGAAGAGAAGAAATCCTGAATCCATCGACATCGAGATTATCGCCATGCTTAGTGCGGAATTCATCAAGGGGAAGCTCAATCTCACAATTGGGGACAGCGAATCCACGATCCCTAAGCATTTCGAGTAGCGTTTTGCGAGCCAGATAGTACCTGTGGCTCTCAACGGAGCCGGTGTCCAGCAAGCTGCTCAAGCAGCTACGGAAGGTCTCATCAGCGCCGTCTCCGTCTCCGTCAACGTTCATGGCTTCTGTCATCTTCAATTCTTCCCTAGATTTTATGCCCTACTTTCTTGTTTCTTCTCAAAGAAAAGGGAATTTAAAAATTCGAAGCCCGACTTTGGGTGCAGTTTGATTCCGTACGATGACGTGCAGTGACATTTCATTTGTTTAAAATATCAAAATAGTACTCCCTCCGTCCCGGACTACTTGCACTTATTTCCTTTCTGGGCGTCCCAAGTTATTTGCACTATTTCCATTTTTAGTAAAAATTTTCACCTACAGCCGTAATATTTGACTTTGCTATACACTCATTCCTTAATCTCCGTGCCGAAAATGAAACATGCGAGCAGTGCGGGACGGAGGGAGTACAATTCATTTTGAAACTTCATCGATTCAAAATTTACTCAACTACCCTTAGGGCACTCGCAATGCGTCTCGTGGGTGTCCCTTATCTCGTCCCTCTGAGACGAGACGGGCGCGGGACGCGTTGTAGGGTCCTGTCTCGTCCCCAGCCCGTCGAGACACTTGTCCCGCTGAGACGGCGCGCGAGACAGCTCGCCACGCGCCTGCGCGACGTGGCGCGCGCTGGAGCCACGCGTGACTCCCACTCGCCGGCCCGCGAGTGGGCGTCGTCACGCTGACGCAATAAATCATTTTTTTAAAAAATTCGAATTTAATAAAAAATAAAAAACGGTCATATGACCGTTCAACGGTCATTTTTAAAAAAAAAATTATTCTATAAATACTCCTCTTTCACACACACAAACGCACATCTATTCTTCTCAAATCATATCTCTTTCCTCTCTAATTTTCATCTCAAATCATCTCTTTTATTCTTCTCCCAAATTTAAGTCATTCATGGATCCATTTGAGCAAATGCGTCGAATAATGGAAGAATCGCTTGAAGAAGATCGACGTAGGGAGGCGGAGGAAGTTGCGCTGCCCCAAAGACGATCCCGGACTTACATCCATCGTAATCGGGAGGAAGCCACCGCAAGGTTAGTACGCGACAACTTCTGTGATAACCCGGTATGGGGAGATACCTACTTTCGTCGCCGTTTCCGCATGCGGAAACCGCTGTTTCTCCACATCGCAAATACATTGGCAGTCGAGGAAGTGTTCTTCCTAAAAGGGTTAGACGCCGTTGGCCGTCCCAGCCACACAACGCTGCAGAAATGTACTGCAGCAATTCGTCAGCTTGCTACTGGACAAACGACGGATTTGTTCGACGAATACCTCCACATTGGAGAAAGCACTGGGAGAATGTGCTTGATGCAATTCTGCAAAGGCGTCCGGGCAGCCTTCACCGACGAATTGCTCCGGAAGCCAAGCACGACAGATTGTTAGTTTCTGCTCCATCTTCACGAAGAAGTGCACGGATTCCCCGGGATGCTTGGCAGCGTCGATTGCATGCATTGGCAATGGAAGAATTGGCATGTGGCGTGGAGGGGGTCATACACGAGCGGCCACAAAGGCACCTACCCCACCGTTATACTCGAGGCCGTTGCCGACTACCGGCTATGAATTTGGCATGCGTACTTCGGGGTCCCCGGATTGAACAACGACGTCAACGTGTTCAACCAATCTGACCTCTTCACCGAAGTTTTGGATGGTAAAGCGTCGGCCATCAACTTCATCGCTAACAACCGGCGGTATAAAATGGGGTACTATCTTGCCGACGGCATCTACCCGAATTGGCCAACCTTCGTGAAGACGTTCAACAGGCAGGTGAACGAAAAACAGGCTCTTTTTGCGCAGAAGCAGGAGGCTGCTCGCAAGGATGTGGAGAGGGCGTTCGGGGTTCTCCAAGCGCGCTTCAACATTATCAAAGCCCCGGCTCGTGCGTGGTTCATGGAGAGTATGGTCGACATCATGTATACGTGCATAATCTTGCACAACATGATTGTCGCCGACGAAGGACCTTAGGCGGGAAATTGGTTCGACCCTGAAACCCCCGGAAGCTCTACCGCAAGTAGTCCGCCTCGCAGTGGAGTGCATCCGTCTTTACAAGATCAGTTGTCTATTCGGGCAAGGATACGTGATTCTACCGCCCACGCCCAACTCCAAGATGATCTAATGGAGCACATTTGAGCAAAATTTGGCAACCGGTAGAGAGAGTGAGCGGAAGAAATTAAATTATGTATTTTTCATTTTTTAGGATTTTTAATTATGTTTTTTTTATTTTTTAAGAATTTTAAGTTGTAATTTTATTTTATTTAATGAAGTGTGTTTTTATTAATTGAATTTGTTGGAAATAAAAATAAAAAATGAAATTGAATGAATAGTTAAAGGATGAGATGGTTAAGAGACGGATAAGAGATGAAGGGTTGCAGGTTCTATCTCTTAGTTAAAAGATGGAGTGAAAAGTACAGTGGGGCACATGAATAGTTAAGGGATGAGACGGTTAAGAGACGGATAAGAGACAGCGTTGCAGATGGCCTTAAACTCCCTCTGTTCTATAGTAGTTGAGTCATTTTACCATTTTAATACTTTCATAGTAGTGAAGTCATTTCCCTTTTTAGTAAAAGTCAACACATTTTTCTTCTCACTTACTTTTCCCTCTCTTAATTTATTCTCTCTACTTTTTCATTTCTCCTACTTTATTATGTTTTTATTTAATATATTATATATCTTTTTTTAATCTCCATGCCAAAAAGAATTATATGCAACATGTGTTTTAATAAAATTAATAAAATAAGAGAAAAAAGAGAAAAAATAGGTAAAATAAGAGAAATATGGATAAACAGTTAATAAAGTATGAAAAAGAGGAGAAAAAAGTGTGTAAAGTTGGAGAAAAACTTTTCTTTTTAGAAATCGACTATTTTTGTGGACATCCCAAATGATAAAATGAGACTTTATTTTTATGGACGAGGGAATATAAGTTACTGAAAAGGCACAAATTTAATTCACAATTTGTAAAATAAGATTAAAATAGAAAATCAATTCACAATTTGTAGTATATTACTAGCATGTAAAATAAATCTACAAATTATATTAGCAAGAAAAAAAACTTGTTCTTTCAAAAAGATTAGATATCAAATACATGCTCGTAATTTGTTTATCTACTTTCAAGTCAAACATTAAAATACGTCATTTACTAATAAATAAATTGGCAGCAATCAAACTATCTCTTCACAACTCTACGTGGTTATTTAATTATTTTTTATAGTAATTCTTTTTTTGCACTCTATCCGTCTCAAGAAAGATGACCTCTTTTTTGGTTGGTACGAGAATTTATGCAATTTTACTTTGTGGGTAAAGTGGAGAGAGTAAAGTAAGAGATAGAGAATAAAATAGAGATATAGGTGTTTTCATTTATAATAATGAGTCATCTTAGTTGGGACAGATCAAAAAAAAAGTGAGACATTTCCAATGGGATGGAAGTAGTGCCATATTTTATGCATGGAACTAATCAAGATTATTTAAATAATACAAATTCAAAGGTCTCATGTTTCATTAAAATTAATCACGCTTTTAAGTTTTAAGAATTCTCTTTATTTGAACTTAAGATTAAAGAGGCAAGCAGCAGGCGTCTCCACATGGTACTCCCTCTGTCCCACAATACGAGTCATATTTATGGTGTGCACGAGTTTTAAGAAATGTAAAGAATAATGAGTTGAAAAAGTTAGTGAAATATAATGCCCACTTTTTTATATTGGTTTTATAATAGAATGTGAGTGAAGTGAGTTAGTGGAATATGAGACCTACTTACTTACTATTTATGGTAAAAGTAAAATGTAGCTCTTATTTTGGGACAGACTAAAATGACAAATATGATTCTTATTTTAGGACGGAGGGAGTATTATTTTATTGGTGCAGTAAAAAATGGTGGATCTATGTACCCCATTCCCCAAGTACTCTCTCTTCTTCAATAGCACATTAGCACGTAGTATTTGTTTCTTCCTTCTCCATTTATGTAAAAATGGTAGACACACAACGCATGCATCTTTTAATTCACATTTCTTCTCTACAACAACCATTTCTCCATTTCTAGACTCGTTTACCCATTTATCTTTTCGTGGCATCATTTTCTTAGACATATATATCAGGGGAAAATCGGGTTTATGGGGGAGTTTACACTAAATATTACGTAAATGTACCCATTTTGTTATCTATTCCACAAATGGGAAAAACGCCAACCACATTGGCGTTTTTATTAGTAAATACGCCAACGTCATTGGCGTGTTTTAAGGTAAATACGCCAACGATGATGGCGTTTTATACTTGTGCCGTATTTTGGGTGTATGCTCTCGGATTGTAATTACGATTAAACACGCCAACTTGGTTGGCGTGTATAAATAAAAAAACGCATTTGTAAATGGCGTGTTTTCTTTGTTGAAACGCCGAACATATTGACGTTTTGTAAAAGACGCCAACCGGAGTGGCGTATTTACTTAATCATAAAAAACGCCAACCTGAGTGGCGTGTTTAATCAGACTGATATACCAGGCGTTCCTCCCCCAAATCGCGAAAACCTCACAACACACAGCCTTCGCGATTTCTCCAGCTGCGCGCCTTCTCTCCGTGATTTCGGCCTACATTCATCAATCGGTGCTATTCTCCCCAAATTCATCTATTTTATTCGGTTAGTATGCTTACCTTTTACATAATTATAGTAATTGGTGGATAGCTAGGGTTTGTAATGGGTTGTGAATTGAGTAGAAATATTATGCATTTTGGATTGGTTGAATGATATTATTGTTGATTATTATGTTGGATTGTGTTGGGTTTAAGTTAATTTGTGTATAAATTTGATTATAAGCCTAAACCCTAGGGTTTTTATAGCTAAAAAATTGGGCAAATTGTTTTGATTTATGTGGGTTTTGGTTGATTAGTTTAGATTGTTAAATTTGTTTATATTGTTAGGTTTGTCAAATTGAAATTGGACAAATTGAAAATGTTAGGTTAGGCAAAATTGAAATTGGTAGGTTGGGCGAATTGTTAATTGAAATTGTTAATTTTGTGTAGGTGAATTGGTTTATGATTTTGAATGTGCAATGTTGTGTAACTTGCTTATTTGATGTTGGTGTTCAATTTTGTGATATTGGATTAAATTGTATCTAATTATTGAAATGGTTTATGGTTGGTTATTGTTGAATTTGGTTTATGAAATTGGATTAAATGTTATGGTTGGTTATTGTTGAATTTGAATTATGTAGGTAAATTATGGCATCATCTTCAACCTCTCGTCGTCGGCTTGCATGTGGTCCTGCGGATCCATCTGTATTATATTTTCAGAGACAACACGTCTCTAACAACATATGGGCAGGAGTTCCATCCGAAGATGTACGCTGCCGACGATTTGAAGGAAAAATTTGGGATGTTCCCATCCAGCAATATGTCTTGGCAATAGTGGACCAGATGGGGTTTGGGGGTATGTTAAGGTGTGGTAAACCAAAAGAAATTGACCACCATCTTATCACAGCTCTGATTGAACGTTGGAGGCCAGAGACTCACACGTTTCACTTTCCAGTCGGTGAAGCGACTGTGACACTGGAAGACGTGGAGGTCTTATGGGGCCTGAAAGTTGATGGAGAGGCTCTGACAACTTACATCCCCCCGACGGACGCGGGATATTGGACGGACAGGTGTATGGATTTTCTAGGATTCATACCGGAAGCATCCGAGTTGAAGGAAATGGCTTTTAAGCAGACGAGCTTATCGCGCCAATTGAGGATTGAGCTGTCTGATGACCACGAACACTACATATATGCTCAGCGGGCTCGTATCTATTGTCTGCTATTACTTGGTGGTCTGATGATCCCCAACGCCACCGGAAATAAAATTCCGTTCTTCTACCTACACTTTTTCATGGATATAGAACGGTGTTCTACATATAGCTGGGGTGGGGCGACGCTTGCTTGCTTGTACCACAATTTGTGTGAAGCGGCCGTTGGTAAGAGGACGGATGTAGGGGGAGCCTTAACTCTATTACAACTTTGGGCTTGGGAGAGAATCCCAAATATTAGACCGAGGATGCTAGATCCCGTGCATACAGACTATCTACCATGTGCAAGCGCGTAAGTTGTTCATTAATTGTGTTTTTAAACTTAATGTTCATCAATTTTCGTGTTCTTCGCTCATAATTTAAATTTTTTAGATGGAATGGCCCGGCGTCATATGTAAAAGCACCCGGACATTGTGTTGAAAATTTCCGAGATCAGTTCTCCATGATGCATCCTAATCAGGTACTTCATATATTTATAAAATGTTTTTGGTTTTTTGTTTTTTGTTTTTATGGAAATTATTTTGAAAAATTTGTATCACATGTAGTTTATTTGGAGGCCTTATCTCCACCGGGAGTTGCCGGAAAGTTGTGATGCCGGTCGTCCTATATGGATGTCGATCACAACGCTTATTTGTTGGAATCTGGCTGAGCCACACCTGCCACACCGAGTGTTGCGCCAATTCGGGATTGTCCAACCGTATATCCCGGATCTCCCCCGGTTCCACGGTTCTGATTTTTTGAAACAGGATCGCCGTGGAAAAGCTGGTCGGAATTGGGTTCAATGGCACGCCAATTATATACAGGAGTGGGACAACAGACACTTTACGATATGGACTGATCTGGAGGACAGTACTGAGCCTGTTGCAACGGAAGAATATATGAATTGGTTTCGCCAGATCACTGTGGTGTATTTAACCAAACCCGGCGTGCATGCTGAAGAGGGATTCCACGAAACCGCATCTTCTCATAACTTTACGGTACATTATTTATACTTAACTAAACCCTGATTACTTATTCAAATTCATATTATGATATGTACTTAACTTTGAAAAATTGTAGGTGGAGACGCTTCACAAAATACGCCACTTTCTAAGTGGCCGAGCTGCGACAGGACATTTCTGTCCGGATATGGAAACCATTTCGAGGATGGTTGAAGAAGGACTGCAGATATCCGGGGAGCCTCAGCTGATGGACTACCCTCCTTCGCAGCGCTCTGCAATGGACGTGGACGTACCCATAAGGCAAAAGGCAAAACGACGAACCAAGCAGAAAACCGTCCGCGGAGAGTCGTCATCTCAGTTCGTACACAACTCCGATGACGATTTTGAGGACCCACCTCCACCGAGCTCTGCACTTCGAGGCCGTCATTCTATTAGCCATACCGGTGGTACCGGAGAAGATATTGGCCTCAGTGATGTCCCCGCTTCTCCACCGCGGTCGTCTGTGCAGGAGGATCTTGAGAACGCTGTTGTTCAAGATACTCCTCCCTCAAGGATCCCTAGATCTACATCTACTATTGGGAAGGGGATACGGCGTCTGTTTATGCGGAAACGTCGTGACGATTGAACTAATTTGAACTCTTGATATTACTGTAATTTGATATTGATGTTTTTTCATTTGATTTGAACTCATTGATTTTAAGTCTTTATGATTAAGTCTTTGGATGTCTGAATTATTATTTCCTAGTAGAAATGAAAATGAAAACAGGCAAATAAAGAGATATTGGCGTTTTTGTGAATGTAAGTCTTTGTGAAAAACGCCAATGCTATTGGCGTTTATAAGTTAGAAGAAATTTTTCTAGTTTTTTTCACGACGGTTCTGAACAAACACGCCAGTCCAGTTGGCGTGTTCATTAAAAACGCCAATATGAATGGCGTTTTTAAGTTAGTTTATATTTTGCCCGTTTTTTCTACAACGAATGCGGACATTCTGAACAAACACGCCATTCCCGTTGGCGTTTTTAATTAAGACGCCATTCCCGTTGGCGTGTTATTTAAAAACGCCAACGCCATTGGCGTTTTTAAGTTAGTTTTTTCTTTGCTCGTTTTTTCTACGCCGAAAGCGGACATTCTGAACAAACACGCCAGCCCCGTTGGCGTGTTTCAGCAATAACACGCCATTCACGTTGGCGTTTTAAAGTGAAAAGACGCCAATTAAGTAGGCGTCTCTTTAAACACGCCACTCACATCGGCGTGTCCTATAAAAAACGCTCCCACAGTTAGAGTTTTTAATCATTTCATCATTATTCAATATATAAGTACATACAAATATTACCCTATACATTAGTCCAAATCTTGCTAAATACAGAAATCCAATATTACACAATGCATACGTTCAATTGTCTCGCCTTTTCCGCGTAAAAAAGCTACGGATCCCCTTCCCGATTCTGGCGGTTGAGAGTCTAGACGGAGGAGTCTCTCGCACAACGACATTCTCTAAATCAACCCCAAAATATTCGTCTCGCACAGAAGACCGAGGTGGAGAATGTGGGACATCACTGAGACCGATGTGTTCGCCTGTACCACCAGTGTGGCTGACAGAGTGACGACCTCGAACTGCAGATCTTGGTGGAGGTGGAGGCATAAAATCGTGATCGACATCATCAGTGTGACTGACAGAATGACGACCTCGAACTGCATATCTTGGTGGAGGTGGAGGCAAAGAATCGTCAGCGGCATCATCTATCAACTGAGTATCCATCCTTGGTGGAGGTGGATGCATAAAATCGTCAGCGGCATCATCTACCAACTGAGTATCCATCCTTGAATGAGCATTCGGGCAGTTGCGCCTGTCGTGACCTGGTTGACGGCAATGTTTACATCGGCGTCGGGCCCGTGGCTGGTCAGCTTCACGGACATCCATCTGATTAGGAATCCTAGTAGTACGATATCGACCGCGACTTTTAGGCATTAACTGAGCTCGTGAACATTGCAAAGTCCATTCAGGCACGGCCCAATAATCTTGGTGTCTGGGTGGATTGAACACCGTAGAATATTGGTGTACCCAAACACTTGTGCGGTATACGGGATCAACAAGCGACAGCATGTTGTCGTTTCTAAAACGCGCAACTGCCGCTGCATGTGAACATGGAAGTCTCCACATCTGCCACTTTTGACATTTGCAGTGCGAGTCCAAGTACTTTACCTTCCACTTATTAGCGCCCTTTCCACCAATTCGACGCTTTGTTCGAACCACATAATGCCCTGCAATTGTGTTGGGTGCTCTCACATTATGCAATTGACCTTTTGCATCATTTTTGCACACCTTTTCATGCGCCCACGGGGTAAGTGGTGTGGCACACTGTGTTGATGCAATTGACCGGTCATTGAACCATTCTATTGTCCTCCAGAATATCATATCAATGCAAGCTTTAATTGGGAGTTGTCTTGCGCCTCTCAACACATTGTTGTAAGATTCCACCATATTAGTGGAAACCTCACCCCATCTTTTGTGTTTGTCATACGCCAGATTCCATTTTTCTAACTCCACGGCATCAAGGTACTGCAAAGCCTCGTTGTTGACGTTTCGAAGTAAACGACGTCTGATCTTAAACTTGCGCTTCTTGGTAGCAATACCAATTTTCCAAACAAGTCTTTTGACCATGATACCTTTGTGATTCTGCAAAACATTCTTTCTAACATGTACCAAGCAAAATCTGTGATGACCCACATTGGGTTCTTCTTTCCATATGGGAGAATTCATTGCATCTATGATTCCCACATGCCTATCAGATATGACACATATTTCATGCTTTGCTACATGAAGTCTAATGCGTTCCATAAACCAATTCCAACTTTCTTTGGTTTCCTCATCAACAATGGCATATGCAACAGGCAAACATTTCTTATTAGCATCAAATCCAACGGCAATAAGAATTTTACCTCGACATCGTCCACGTAGATGAGTTCCATCAACCGTTAAAACTGGTTTGCATAGTTGAAAAGCCTCCACAGCTGGTCCAAAAGCCCAGAATACGTACTTGAATACCTTGTTCATACCATTGCTTAATATGTCATCGTGCATCCATTCCACAATTGTGCCAGGATTTTGTCTTTGCACTTCATTCAAATAAGCTGGTAAAACTTTGAACGACCACTCCCATCCACCGTATACAAGCTCAATCGCTGTCCTCCGAGCATACCATGCTTTCTTGTAACTAACTTTGACATGAAATCTATTTTCAATATCCGCCACAATTGCTTTTACCTTGTAGCAAGGATCGTTTTCTATCTGATGGCGAACACTCAACGCTATCATACCCGACGAAAGATTAGCGTGGCCATTATAGTTACGATCCCCCATGCAAGTATGAGCAGTGCTGAACACTCTAATTTGCCAGTGTTCATCATGCTTCCTCAGTGTTGCTCGGCACTCCCACAAACATTTAGGTAAGGACGTATCTTTCGGATTTCCCTGTGGCCACTTACAAACTGCATGCCATCTCTTTCCTTTACTTTCAACAACTGTATATTGTCGGATTTTTTCCAAATGCCAATGAGTCACAGCTGCCTTCAATTCCAACTTCGTTCTAAATTTAGTATGCAAACCGACATTGGTAGGATCCTTTTCACTCCAATAATGCACACTGGGATCATCACGCTCAAAGTTTTTGGGATCAAAACTATCATATGGACCTGGTAAGGTGCGAAAGTAGTTGATTCCAGGCTGTGGGAACTGTGGAACTACTCTTCCTCCAACTGCCCTTCCACCAACTGATGTTTCTCCAACTGCTGTTTCTCCAAGTGGAATGGATGGTCTTGAAGCAACAAATTGTTCATCATCCGACGGATCACCATCTGAGTCTGTACTAACCGTGTCGGAATCTTCAGAATTATAAGGTGATTGTGGATCAAGAAAGTCGGCTTTATCAGGACCTATTATGTCCTCCACCACATCACAATTGTCACGATCCCCTAAATGCACGCCTCCAGCTTCAAAATCTTGTGTTGCAGCTAAATATGGTTCTTCGGCTCTCGTAGACGTACCAACATCAAAATCTTGTGTTGCAGCAAAATATGGTTCTTGGGCTCTCGTTGACGTACCAGCATCATAACTTATGACATGATGACTATGATGTTGAGTAATTGCCGAATACTCAACATATAATTCAATTACACCTCCAATAACCATACTCTCACTAAACATTAGATGCATGCATACTTCTTCTAGTTGAACACCTATAAACGTGACTCCGGATCCAAAGCATATAGTACGTTTCCATATTATTTGAATATTGTTTTCATATATGCTTATCCCCATCCTTTCACAAATTTTTTCCACAAGGTCATCGTACGAAATTGTTTCATCCAACATAATGAATCCTTTAGCAAAAGGAGGATCATACGAAATAACTGCTCCGGGAATTATCTTTCCACCCCAATATAAATTGACACACCACGTCATACTATCTGCAATAATGTAAAACACAAATAAATATGTATTATTTTTACATTCATCATTATGTAGAGTCAGCCAAAAAATTGACAAAATAATTCTATTAAATACACTACAATATGTATTATCATAACAATCCATAAAATATACTATAACATATAATAGCATAACAATTGGTCAAAATATTTCCATTAAAATATATACTATCATAATAATCCATCGAAATATTAGTGTACCCATAATAATTGGTCAAACTATTATATTAATTACACTACAATATATATTATCACAACAATCAATCAAATATTGGAAGACTAATGTTTAGAAGAATGAGTCTAAAATTTGATAGACTAACCGATTAGAAGGACTAATGGTTGAAAGAATTAGCCAAATTCAAAATATCCACGCTTAAATCCACCACCGGGTCGACCCGAGCGAAAGGTTTTTATGCGTTTGGGAAGGGTTTTCGCGTTTTGGGGAGGGAAAGTGTTTAGGGTCGCGATGTTGGGGGAGATCTGATAAGGATATGGTTCAACAGAAACACGCCGCTCAAATTGGCGTTTTTAAGAATAACACGCCAACCTCAGTGGCATTTTTATTAGTAAATACGCCTACTGCATTGGCGTTTTATTAATTAAACACGCCAACTACATTGGCGTTTTAGCTTAAAACACGCCAACTTCATTGGCGTTTTTTTCCGCCGCTGTATTTGGCGAAAATGCACCTCCAATACGACGCGAAGATAAACGCCAATGAGGTTGGCGTTTTTACTAATAGAAACGCCAATGTGGTTGGCGTTTTTCCCATTTTTGGAATAGATAACAAAATGGGTACATTTACGTAATCTTTAGTGTAAAGTGCCCCATAAACCCGATTTTCCCTATATATCAGCGCCACAACAACAGGGTGGAAACCGTTCGATAAATCAGATACTGAGCACTATACTATGAAGATGTGCAAAATGAAAAGTAAATACTCTAATTATCAATAGACTCATCAAAATCCCCAAGGGGCTTCTACTAAGGCCTATTTACAGGCATGAAACAATCCAAATCCTATTGAAAAAAATAAAATTAAGCTAACAAATGATAATGGTGAGCAAGGAGAAGCATTATCATCCTCGGAATCCAAGGCAAAATCTAAAAGATCTGGAAACAAACTAGACTTGGATATATCTTAAATGTAACAACACAAACAAAAATGTAATAGCTTTGAATCATCCATGACAGGCCATGATCAGTGACTAGATATGGTAAGAATATATGATGAAATCAAAGCATGATAACTCTAACACTCCTTGCAACTAAAAAAGATATTGCACAATTCAAAATTCCAGCATGATATTGCAAGAAAGCATACTAATTAACTTAATTATTTGATCAAGATTTCTCCTAATTAAGCAGCTAGACAATATAAACACTTCAATAAATGATACTATTAATCAAGAGCAAATACTCCACACTAAACACACATCAAATAAGCAAGCATTACTCCTTATAATAACCTCACCAAACAAGCACCTAATAACACTCATTGGTCAAGGGCAGCAACCAGGGCACCGAACCAGTCCATTCTCATTGCAACCCGGACATCTCCTCAGCTCCCCGTCTTCCCCTTCATAAACCTTCCGGCTCCCACTGCAGCTCGGGCATGGTATAAACCTCGCATCCCCACAAGCCTCGCAGACAATTCCTTTATCCGTGATTGGGAAATCCTGCAGCAGCTTCGCCAACTCCCCCGCCTCGTGGAGCTGCGTAATGTCCTCAGCACCACCAATATACTTCCCATTGATAAACAGCTGAGGCAAGCTCACTGTTTTACCCTTCAAAGCCTCCTGCAGCTCAGTCCTATACGACCTGTCCATCGATATATCCCTCTCATCAACGCACACTCTAAAACACCTCATAATCACCCGAACCGCGCAGCAATCCTCGTAAGTCTTCCTTATCCCCCTCAAACTAGTGTAGAACAGCACAATCCTATTGTCACCACTAGGCAAACAGCAAGATCCATCACTTTCTGCATCAGCCACCGCAGAATTCACACTATCCGACTCCAAAGACACAATCTTTATAGGCTTCACAGCCTCTTCACACACATTCTTCCTCCCCAACAAAGCCCTACGGTAGCTAGACGCCACATTCGTGTCCATTTTGGCCAGGAAAGACTCCTCGGACAAGTGCTTCCACAGCGGCTTCGACACCGGATGCTCCACAAACTCATAGGATTGCTCCAATTGATCACCATCCATCTGAATTTCACCCAATTTCTTAGGATTCTCGACGATTTGGTAGCGAAATTCCTCTTCGTCGAGGCCTTCCATGAGCTCCCACGTGTTGATGACAGAGTCCGGCGACGGAGGGTCCTCGGAAATCCCCAAATCTCGAGGATTTTGGGGGGAGGGCAGCGCGAGGGAGCCGTAGGTGGTGGATGTGAGAGAAACGAAGTGATTGGAGTCCCCTTTTCTCAAAGGAGGGTGGTGGATCAAAGGGGTCGGCAGAGAGAGCGTCCTCGACACCGGCGTGGAAGAGGCGTCGGAGAAGGAGTGGTGAGGAGATTGCAGCTGCGAATTGGTGGAGGAATTGGAGTTGGGATCTTCCTGATTACCGATGAAATTAGCTGGGCGTGAAGCAGTGCACCCCATTTTCTGAAATTAACCACAGAAATTGAAACTCGACCCTTTTTTCCCCCTTTCCTCACTTTCCCTTGAAACGGATGTTCAACTACAATGATTGATTGAAGCTTTTCCAAAACTTTATTTTTCAGAAAAGATCTCTTTGCGGCCTTTCTTCAGTAAGTTTGAGGACGATTTAGAGGTTGAAGAAGTGCTGGTGAGAGAGGTTTGTCAATGGAGGACAAAAATTAATGCATTTATAACGGATTGAGTTATGAATGAGACGTGACTCTAAAACTACTTAAGATTCGTATTTCACACTAAATTAATGGGTTAATGTGTGTGGCTGTTCTTTAATCAATTTTAGTTCGGAATGGTTTTAGTACAGTAGTAGTAATTTCTTGTTGAGTAATTTAATAGTAAAATTTAATTTCATATTAGTATTAGTATGAAAAAAGAAAAATGAATACTAACTTTACAAAAGTGCGTTCAAAAACAGCCTATTTGGATGCGATGGTTACTATTATTGTGGTTTGATTATTATTATTATTATTTTTTTAAATTCTGGAAAGGTCATCCATATGCATGCTATTGTATTTTTGTTCAAATATATAGAATTTCTCCTATCTCTGACGGCCCAAATTAATCTCACATGTAGAAATGATTGGTGGAAATATCTATAAAAACTGATCCAATCAATGATACTCCTATAAGAAAATATTGAAAGTTGATTTCGGTTCCAATCAATTATATATGA
Source organism: Salvia splendens (assembly GCF_004379255.2). NCBI lineage: Eukaryota > Viridiplantae > Streptophyta > Magnoliopsida > Lamiales > Lamiaceae > Salvia > Salvia splendens. Next base: position 25,451,716 of record NC_056040.1, read on the forward strand.
TGATTGAATATGAATTTTTTTAGTTATGAAACTGAATCTTATAATTTAATTTAAAATAAATAAGTATATGATAATGAGTTATAGTGGTTATTTAACTAAAATAATTCTATAATTTAGTCTAAAAAGTTAGGAGAATAATATTATTATAAAGTATTATAGCATAAGAAGGACATCTAACTTTCAAATGACGAAATGTGCTTCGATTTATTTATAAAATCTATTGGGCAGTTTGAAGAAAAGCGGTGAAATGTGTTGAATAAGGAATATAGTTTTTCTTGATAGGAGAGATTAACTTAGATTAATCAAGCACCATTGTTAAGTAATCCACATAGTCAAAATAAATGGTGTATTTGACGTGCATAACACAGCAAAATACTAGGGTGCTTTTGACTTTGGCTTGTATCTTCTTGCTATTCTTCTTCTTCTTACCTCTCTCTTCTCGCATTTCGAAGAGCTTAAATATCCCTCAAGATCGAGTCCGAAATGTTGAAATTTTGGCAAAATATTTGCCATCCCACATCGGTGGGGAGTAGATAGTTTGGTGGTGTGGCTTCCTATAAAAGGAGCTCACCCCCTATTTTGTAATCCATCCCAAATTTGTATTCTCTTCTCCGTCTATATATATAAGCGGGCTCTGCAGAGGGTGCTCGGAGACGTAGGCAATTTGGCCGAACTCCGTTATCAAAGTTTCGGGTGTGTTCTTTCTTTATTATTTATTTTGTTCCGCATTTATTTCTGGCTTTATTCTCTGTTGGGATATTGTATTCAATATTATTTGCGGGTATGGTAGTAGTGTTTTGTACGGTTCTTTTGAGTGTTTTTATATTGTGATAAATACACCGACTGATAAATTCTGTTAGGAATCTGGTATTTAAGAGGGACAGTGTCCTTGCCAGTCCTTCCAAAGAATTTATTTGGAGAAGTAATTTTATCGAGTAGACCCCATTGGGTTAACTCTGAAATTATTGAATCGGTTCATTTCACTATTTGAGAGAAAATTACCCGGTTTTCTCAACAAGTGGTATCAGAGCCAAGGTTCGTCCTTGGTTCTATATGTTTGTAATATTGAATACTTTATTTTGAGTCTGTAATGGCGGGTAATGATCAAGAAAACAAGGCTAGTTCTTCGTCATCGTGGTCGAGGTTTCCACTGTCAAATATGAAATTGACGGTGGAGATATTTGACGGTACTGGCCATTTTGGTATGTGGGAGGGGGAGGTTCTAGACTCTCTTTTCCAGCAAGGTCTTGACATTGCCATTGAAGAAAAGAAACCAGAAGATATAGATGATAAAGATTGGAGTACCATAAATCGGTTAGCTTGTGGAACAATTCGGTCGTGTCTGTCCAGAGAGCAGAAGTATGCTGTCAAAAATGAGACTTCTGCACATAGATTGTGGAAGACACTGGAGGACAAATTTCTGAAGAAGAGTGGTCAGAATAAGCTTCTTATGAAGAAAAGGTTGTTCCGATTTGAATACCGACCAGATACCACTATGAATGAACACATTAATTTGTTTAACCAATTAGTAGCAGACCTGCTAAATTTAGATGTGAAATTTGAGGATGAGGATCTGGCATTGATGTTGTTGTCGTCTCTACCTGATGAATTTGAACATCTGGAGACCACATTACTCCACGGTAAAGAGAATGTGTCTTTAGATACTGTATGTTCTACTTTGTATAGTCATGAATTGCGAAAGACAGATAAAATGAAAGGCAAAGCAGTTACAGATGAAGCATTAGTGGCAAGAGGTCGTCAACAAGGCCGATCAAAGGAGAGAAGAGGAAGGTCCAAATCGAAAAGGCGAGTTGCCAAAGATGAGTGTGCTTTCTGTTATGAGAAAGGACATTGGAAGAAAGACTGCCCAAAGTTGAAGAAGAAAGAAAAGGCTTCGCAAGATGCAAATGTTGCTGAATGCAAAAATGATGCGGAGTCAGATTGTTCTTTGACGGTTTCACCTTCAACATCGCATCCAGACGAGTGGATATTGGATTCAGGTTGCACCTATCATATGTGTCCCATCAGGGAGTGGTTCTTTGATTTCGAAGAACTCAATGGCGGACTTGTTTACATGGGGAATGACAGTCCATGTAAGACAGCCGGGATAGGCTCAATCAAGCTACGGAATCAGGATGGATCCACTAGAATTTTGAAGGATGTGCGGTACATGCCCCAGTTGAAGAAGAATCTCATCTCATTGGGGGCCTTAGAATCTAAAGGCCTAGTTGTGATGATGCGAGATGGAATTCTTAAAGCAACTTCAGGAGCATTGGTGATGCTGAAAGGTGTGAGGAAGAACAATTTGTATTACTACCAAGGTAGTACAGTTGTTGGGACAGTAGCAACTGCAATTTCGAGTAATAAGAAGGATGCAGAGGCGACGAAGCTTTGGCATTTGCGATTGGGACATGCTGGTGAGAGATCATTGCAAATTCTCGCCAAGCAAGGATTATTGAAAGGTACGAAGTCTTGCAAATTAGAGTTTTGCGAGCATTGTGTTCTGGGAAAACAACGAAGAGTGAAATTTGGCACTGCAATCCATAATACGAAGGGAATTCTGGATTACGTGCACTCAGATGTGTGGGGACCTGCCAAGACTCCGTCACTTGGAGGTAGACACTATTTTGTCACTTTTGTTGATGATTTTTCTAGGAGAGTTTGGGTGTACACTCTGAAGAGCAAAAATGAAGTCCTTGGGATTTTTCTGAAATGGAAAGCTCAAGTTGAAAATCAGATGGGAAGGAAGATCAAGGTTCTCCGATCTGACAACGGTGGAGAATACAAGAGTGATCATTTCCAAGATGCATGCCAAGAGTGTGGCATAGTTCGGCACTTCACAGTGAGAAATACACCACAGCAGAATGGAGTGTCAGAGCGTATGAATCGAACACTAGTGGAGAAAGTTCGTTGTATGTTGTCTAATGCTGGGCTAGACAGAAAATTTTGGGCTGAGGCCATCACGCTCAACACATTGTCAATCGTTTGCCATGTTCTGCCATTGATGGCAAGACTCCTTTAGAGGTATGGTCCGGTAAACCTGCAACTGATTATGATTCTTTGCATATTTTTGGTTCTATTGCATATTATCATGTGACTGAATCAAAGTTGGATCCACGTGCAAAGAAGGCTTTGTTTATGGGTTTCAGTGCTGGTGTTAAAGGATATCGGTTATGGTGTTTGGAGTCTAAGAAGACGATTGTAAGTAGGGATGTTACCTTTGATGAATCTTCCATGTTGAATAAGGTAAATCCAAATAGTAGTGATACTTCGCAGCAAGTGGAGTATACACCGAAGCAGGTGGAGTTCGAAGAAGCAGTTGTGATCCCAACTACGAACACCACAAATGACTCTCCTACGGAAGAAGAAGAGTCAGATGATGAAGAGGTTCCACCCCAAGAACCTTCGCAGCAATCAGAGCCAATTGCAGTCAGGCGAACGAGGCGGGAAAATAAGAAACCTGCTCGATTTGCGGATATGGTAGCATATGCGCTTCCAGTTGTTGATGATGTTCCATGTATCTTTTCGAAAGCTATTGAAAGTTCAGAAAGCGATGGTTGGAAAGGTGCTTTGGAAGAAGAGATGCAATCTCTTCAGAAGAACAAGACGTGGAAGCTGATGCCATTGCCGAAAGGCAGGAAGGCAATTGGATGTAAATGGGTTTTTGCAAAGAAAGAGGGATTTCCTAACAAAGATGATGTTCGCTACAAAGCAAGATTGGTAGCTAAAGGCTACGCCCAGAAGGAGGGAATTGATTACAATGAGGTATTTTCTCCTGTTGTTAAACATTTCTCCATTAGAATTTTGTTGGCTTTGGTAGCGCAGTTGAATTTGGAGCTAGCTCAACTTGATGTGAAGACCGCGTTTTTACACGGTGATCTGAAGGAGGAAATCTATATGACCCAACCGGAGGGATTCAAGGTTGCTGGTAAAGAAAATTGGGTTTGCAAGTTGAACAAATCATTGTACGGATTGAAGCAGTCTTCAAGACAGTGGTACAAACGGTTTGACAAATTTATGAAGTATCAGATGTACACAAGAAGCAAATACGACCACTGTGTGTATTTACGCAGACTTCAAGATGGTTCCTACATCTACCTACTCTTATACGTTGATGATATGCTGATAGCATCAAAGAGCCAAGTTGAAATTGACAGATTGAAAGCTCAGTTGAGTAAAGAGTTCGAGATGAAGGATTTGGGGGAAGCCAAGAAGATTCTCGGTATGGAGATTACAAGGGATAGAGAGGGAGGCAAGCTTTGGCTGACACAGAAGCAGTATTTGACCAAAGTACTACAGCGTTTTGGTGTGAATGATGATTCCAAATCTGTAAGTACCCCACTTGCTCCCCATTTGAAACTTAGTTCTCAGTTATCTCCAAATACGGAAGATGAGCGAGAATATATGGCGAAGGTTCCCTATGCTAACGCAGTTGGAAGCTTGATGTATGCAATGGTGTGTACAAGACCAGACATTTCACAGGCCGTTGGTACTGTGAGCAGATACATGCATGATCCAGGAAAGGGTAATTGGCAAGCTGTGAAATGGATTCTGCGGTATATCAAAGGTACTGTAGATATTGGTTTGTTGTTTGAGCAGGATAAATCACTTGGTCATTTTGTAGTTGGATATTGTGATTCCGACTATGCTGGTGATTTGGATAAGCGAAGATCTACTACGGGCTATTTGTTCACTTTAGCGAGTGCGACAGTTAGTTGGAAGTCTACCTTGCAGTCAACGGTAGCTTTGTCTACGACAGAGGCAAAGTACATGGCCATTACTGAAGCTGTGAAGGAGACAATTTGGCTTCATGGGTTGCTGAAAGAATTAGGTGTTGGTCAGAAACAACTTGAAGTATATTCTGACAGCCAGAGTGCTATTCATTTAGCAAAGAATCAGGTCTTTCATGCAAGGACTAAGCACATTGATGTTCGCTATCATTTTGTGCGGGAAATTCTCGAAGAAGAGGAAATTGTCATCAGAAAGGTTCCAACTTTGGAGAATCCTGCAGATATGTTGACCAAGGTGGTGACGAGAGCCAAGTTTGAACATTGTTTGAACTTGGTTAATATTCTGCGATTTGGAGCTGGCGCTTGACTGCGCCAATATGAAAGCACCGCGAGTCGTTTGTTTGGATGGAGAAGATTTGTGTTCGGTGGGATTTGATATTTTGTCAAGGTGGAGATTTGTTGAAATTTTGGCAAAATATTTGCCATCCCACATCGGTGGGGAGTAGATAGTTTGGGGGTGTGGCTTCCTATAAAAGGAGCTCACCCCCCATTTTGTAATCCATCCCAAATTTGTATTCTCTTCTCCGTCTATATATATAAGCGGGCTCTGCAGAGGGTGCTCGGAGACGTAGGCAATTTGGCCGAACTCCGTTATCAAAGTTTCGGGTGTGTTCTTTCTTTATTATTTATTTTGTTCCGCATTTATTTCTGGCTTTATTCTCTGTTGGGATATTGTATTCAATATTATTTGCGGGTTTGGTAGTAGTGTTTTGTACGGTTCTTTTGGGTGTTTTTATATTGTGATAAATACACCGACTGATAAATTCTGTTAGGAATCTGGTATTTAAGAGGGACAGTGTCCTTGCCAGTCCTTCCAAAGAATTTATTTGGAAAAGTAATTTTATCGAGTAGACCCCATTGGGTTAACTCTGAAATTATTGAATCGGTTCATTTCACTATTTGAGAGAAAATTACCCGGTTTTCTCAACACGAAATAGCAAAATCACCCCATGCATGCTTAGAAAAATATGGATTTTCAATAAATATCATATTCAAGTTAATAGCTTAGTTGGTTGAATTATTAGTTTTTTTAATTAAAAGGTCCATAGATCAAGCCTCATTGAGTGCATTTTTTCTCTTCTTAACATTGCTTTCTTTATTTTATCAATTCGTATGACTTCTCATAATTAAACCATTAAAATACTTTAAGAATCTATAATTTTATTAGTTTACATATATTATTTTATTATACTAATTAATTTTTAGTTAAATAATATTTTTAAATATTTGATACATTTGATTTATTACTATAGAAAAAATTATGTATTGATAGAGGTTAAAAAAAATAAAAAATCATTTTTGATCCGCGGTCGGGCTTGCAATAAGCACCGATCTCAAACAGCGCAAAGGATGCTAGGCGGTTTCGGGATCGACGGATTTCATGCAATAGGGGACGATAAAACCGCCGATTGAGAATAAGGTTAGTAGTGTAGTTAGATTTGCAAATTGGAAAATTCATACTTTTTCAAGAATGGACTAAAAAAAATATCATACTTTTTGGAACGGAAGGAGTATACTTATATAGAAATATTTTAAAATCCAGCCCGCCCCAAATATAAAAAAAGTGTGACCCACTTGAAACATGGTCTGGCACGGGCTGGGGTTGTATTTAAGCAGGACTCATCGGGCTTAGGCACGACCAGTCCACGTCCGTGTGTGACCATTAATAATTTTTGTCGAATATTTCATTACAAATTACAATGTTAAGATCGATGTAATTCAGTTGAACTTTATTACTACTATTATTCAAGTTATATGGAATTGAATACCACACAGTCTACACTATATACCTTTTTTTTCAATTTCCATTTTTTTTCTTAATTACTTATTACTTTTATAAATTACTCCATAATCAATTGATTTAAGAGTAAACAAAAAATACTAAATTTATGTTAAAACAACAAAAATGAAATAAACGAAAAATTACATAATTAAAAAAAATAAAAATTCAACTAGAACATCGTACTACTATTGATTTCAATGACAGAATATTTAATTCTTTATAGTGAAAGTAGAAATTCTGAATCTATTAGTTGGCTTTGATTTCACTTGACAATCCGTTCATCCCTCTTCTCCTTACAGAGACCACACTCTCCTCTGTGTGCGTCTCTTGTTGTCGTCGTCTTTCGTAAAATCTGCACTCCTCTTTCCTATCCCAATTTGATTTAGCACTGCCTCCTTAATTTCCGAAATTGCACCGCTGTTCTGGGGGAATTTCAATAGGAAAAAGGACTCACAAAGAGAATCAATCAATATGAAGTCTGAAGATTATTATTCGACCCCCCGTGAGTTCTCTCTTCCGCATTTTACCACAACGAATGGGTCGATTCAATGTATTCGGTATTAATTCTGTATTTATTTCTGCCCCTATCGTTTAATTGAAGATTTTGCTGTGAAATTTTGTGTCTCAGATTAGTTTTCTAATACTAAAACCCCAAAAATCTAACTGTTCTTGTCTTTAATTGATGACGAACCTTCGATTTTTCTGGAAAAAAAGGTCCTTTCCTTAATTGGTTGGCTGAAGCTTTTTATAGCAATACCTATTGTTTGTAGGTCGAGGTGCTGATATTATTTTTTCAATCTTTCTCGTCAGTTATCTCCATTTTACTTGTCAGCTAGGTGAGACAGTTACACAGAGTGAGTCGTTATGAGTTGTTGCTTTTCTCAGGTTAGGAAATAAATTAGTGGTTGTAGAGATGTTATGGGCCGAGTCGAGTTATTAGGGGAGTGTGGGTGGATATTGTGGGATTTCAGGATATGTTGTAACACACATGTTCAGCGAGAAGGTAAGAGATCAGCTAGCAGCTATTTTGTTCTTATTATATCGTATTTCTGTATCTTCAGTTTCTAGCTTGATTATCCCATGAAGATGCACAGATTTCTATCTAGCTTGAGACAACGATAAAATCAATAAGATGGCATCTTAGAGAGGTTATTGGCAAGGGACTAAGTAAATGCGGTCTTTGAAGCTTACAGAAGCTCTTTAGTTTCGTTAGAGAAAGATTGTGCGATGACTTAATGTGGACCTTTATATCTTTTATACTCAATATTCTCACTTTTATTGGGATATCAAGTGTTATGAGCATGATTACCTTTTCTAAGCACTTAGTTTGGAATAGGATGTCTGTCATGACAGGTGGGATGTGAGCATTTTAGCTGTCCATATGGAGTCTGATTCAACTATATAATTCCGTTGTCAAAATCAAATTAGTTATAATTCACGATAGAGATTGTCATGCAACTCGTAAATCAGTGCACGAAGTATCATGGACTACAAGGCTGCCCAGAATTAGGTCAAATATTAAGTGTTGGTGCTAATGAGGTCAAAGGAAGTAATTTTCAATTGAGGCCGGGATCTGCGTTGGTTAAATGAATTAGGTCAAATATTTAGTGTTGGTGCTGACAATTCATATACGATCGACAAACACCCAATTTCATAATTTTACTGTAGAGTTGCATCAAGTTTGCCCCTTTTTTGTCGTTTAAGTAGGTAACTCGCTGTCATTGTTGTTGTGTTCCACTTTTCCAGTACACGCCTAATAACATCTCTTATGTCTCCTCACTCATGATAGTTAACTTTAATTCATCTTAGAAATATACAGTATTTAGTGTGATGTTCTTAGGTTGGAATGTGTATTGTCACAGACAACTTTTTTCATCACGTTGAAGTCTTAAGATCATCATGTTGAGGAATCGTATTTCCAGGATCTCCTTATTTCAATATTTACGTGTGATTTATAGTTGGCACACCGGACTGGGTTTAGGATTTACGAAATTAGGTACTATAACTTGAATGTAGGATCCTTATTTTTCGAAGACAAAATTAGCTGCAGTGACTAAGCCATCCCTGGTACTGTCTTTTGCATTTTGGACAGATGTAACTACTTATAACAACGTGATGGATTATTATGCAACCAACCCTGGACCAATTGATGATTCCATTCTAAAAGATCAAGATAAGCATGTTTCAGCTGCAGTTTGGGAGGGACAGGTATTTTCACTTTGGCACTTGTGCAGCTTCTCATCTTGTGTCTTCGATGCCATGAGCACTTGTGCAGGTTTTGAAAAGATTTATAGCTTGTAAGGGGTTTATTTTTAATGTTAATAGGAGAGAGGTGCACTTCGATGCCATGAGCATACTTCAAAGCTTGATCGTTGGCTACTTACTGAGAGTCAAATTGAATTAGTTAAGAGGGCTGGATTTGGCTATTTGAGATTAATCCCCGCAATTAGTCTTGATAATCCACTCATATCTGCTCTAGTGGAGAGATGGAGGAAAGAAACTAATACATTTCATACGACTGTCGGAGAAATGACCATAACACTCGAAGATGTTGCTTACTTGCTTGGACTTCGAATCGATGGTGAACCTGTAATAGGTGTAACGTACACCACCTGTGATTCAGTATGTATCAAATATCTGGGTAAAGCACCAGATTCAGGGTACACGAGTGGTGGGATGGTGAAGCTGAGCTGGCTGAAAGAAGCTTTCTCCGTATGTCCCGAGGATGCTTCCATTGAAGACGTCGAGCACCACACTCGTGCCTACCTTCTATACCTTGTTGGTAGCACGATTTTTTCAACCACGACTGGTAATAAAGTGCCAGTTATGTATCTCCCGTTATTCGAGAATTTTGATGAAGCTGGGAAGTATGCATGGGGTGCAGCAGCGTTGTCCTTCTTATACAGGGCACTCGGTAATGCCTCCCTTAGATCGCAAAGCACTATTAGTGGCTGTTTGACGCTGCTACAGGTGAAGTAAAACTAACTCGGTCATATCTTTTTCCTTTTGCAGAGTGATACTATTGCCCCAAAAAGGCTTAATGTCACTACCAGGCAAACACTTCAACAATGGCATTTATTTAAGAAAAAGTCTGAATTATAAACTGCAACGGTTATGCCGTTCTTTTTTGCAGTGCTGGAGTTACTATCGCCTGAATGTTGGTCGGCCTAAACTTCATCACGATCCTATCCATGAATGTTTTCCTTTTGTACTTAGGTGGAAAGGGAAACAAAGCGGTCCAACCTCAAATCGTGACGTGGTCTTCTACCGTAAAGCTTTGGATTCTCTAAAAGCTACCGATGTGAGTTTAGATATGCTTGCATACGACCCTTCAGTTTTTTTTTTGTTGTACATTCTGGTCTGTAATTGATCATGCGTGTTTCTTATTGTAGGTTGATTGGTGTCCGTATGCAAATATCAGCCATACTATTATACCCGAGAGCATCTTAAACCAACTCATTCTCGGAAGATCCAAGACAATGTTGATCTGCTTCGACAAGGCAGAAAGACACCTTCCAGATCGTTGCCTAAGGCAGTTTGGCATACATCAAATGGTCCCGGAAGAAGTGCAGCATTGGGAAAGGAAGACCCGTGGTGTTGATGGCGGGGTAGATCTATCTGGGAAAATGGAGGCAGAGATAAATGAGTGGGAAAATCGTCGTTTCCATATTGTGGAGGCTGAGGAAGGCCTCGATGAGGGCCAATACGTGAACTGGTACTCAAGAATCACGCGGAGGCTGGTAGGAAGGCCTATACCTATCTCATCAGAGTTTCAGAGAATGGTAAGTAAGGAAGCCTCTGCCTCAATTCAAATTATCAGTAGGGTAATATTTACGAAATTCGATATCTTGTACAGAATGCTGCACTGAGGGACATTGCACATGTAGCAGATACCCTCTCGACGCACGGAATGGACGACCTACAAATACAGTCTGTTACGAGAATCAGGTACATCGTACACGAATGCCTGAGGGATCATGCTGGAACGTCAACCGTGTCCTTGGAAAACTCAGAGAGTGAGGCTGTCAAGAAGATCAGAGGAAAGGAAAGGGTAAGAAGAAGGGGTACAAGTAAACGCAGACGAAAAGATGATCCTGAGGAATTCTATGCGTCAAGCATGCATATCCAAGTATATAACGTGCCCAATGAGGTTGATCACGAACAAAATCTGGGCCTCCCACGGATTCCTGGTCACGCTTTATCACCCACTCAGAGAATCGGTGGGGTGATGGAAAACAATGGCACTAATGAAGCTGATCAGCACGAAGTCGAAGAAGTTGATGAAGACCACCTTTCTCATGGATCGGAGGAAAATCCATGCGAGTCCCTTACTAATGTTGGTGTTGTAGAGCAGCCCTCGCTGGGAACTAGTGAGGACGTGACCCACCAGAACGATTTCAGTGTCACAGCGTAGTTGGTTGAACGAAGTTAAATCCATGTCTTTTGAGGTAAATATTATTTGTTTCTGGCCGTCTAACATATAAAAATCTACTATTAGATGGCATACTTGTGCTTGTGTCGGACTATTAGATAGTCATGCTGCGTTTTATGGTTTAGACTGTCTGATACTTTTGTTCTGACTGGTCAAGAAATTTTATAAGGTTGTGAAGATGCCTAATTTAGCTTAATATAGATACACTTGTGTATTGTTTGCCACTACTTTGGGAAAAAATCTCATGCGATTCTCTTGATTTATACAGGAAATTTCAAAGGGTGACATGTGGCCGATAACCGTTGGGGAGTTTAGTTTCCGACTTGGTCGGAGATGACAAGATTCCTCGAGCCATCTTGTAAATTGAAAGTGTTTGGCCCTCGGCCATGTTTCAGATTGTAGAACATTGATAGATTTTCTATTCTTGAATCATATTGTTGGTTTGGCTTCTATAATGAGATTTGATTGTGCAATCACTAAACATACTATGCCAAGAGGGAGATTGACTTGAAGCAGTGAAAACTAAAGGTAATATAGAAATAGCCACTTTGAGTCTAATTTCTTTTCACAATCAAATGAACCTGCCAAAGAGGAAAGGCACCCCTAGTAGCCCAAATTGAACATGTGAGTGAGGGACACAAGTGGAGACTGTGGAGCAACTAACCGATTGGAGTAGAGGTGATAGGTTAGAAAAAGAAGAAAAATGAGGAAAGAGATTTAGAGTACAAAGAAAAAGAGGGTAGGAAAACATAATATAACCTGACCAGTAGAATGTAGAGGCATGAGGCCAAAATGGCTATGGCATATCTCCAAATTTTGTGAAGTCAGAACCTTGTTAAGGAGGTCGTTCCCATCTTTTTATGTCTCCATATATTTTTATACACTTAGAATTCTAAACATAGATGAGTTATCTACCCTACCAAATATGTTTTTTTATTGAACTTAGAACCCATAGGACTCTAACCTACATACATAATGACCCCCAGGCCCCATTACAACCCGAAGAAAGATCTTAAGGAACTATTTTGTGTTGGCTGAACTCAAATAATCTATGGTACAATATTATAAGTGATGGTCTTTAACATCTCTAGTGAGAAATGAGTGACCAAAAGAATCCATCATTGGGTAAGATCAATGGCTATCTTGATAAACTGACAAAATGATCAAGTTGAAAAGGAGAGGTGGTGGAATAAGATGTTGTTGATAGTATGATTGAACTTGAGCTTGTGGGGACGTTTGCTAGGAAATAAGCTTGTCTTAAGCATATATTTGTTCACGTGTTTTATGTGATTTTTCTTTTAGTTTTGAGTCTTTGTGCGTTAGAGTTAATATAGCCTAGTTATTTTTAAGTTTAGAGTCGGTGAAGGGAACCATGCATTTGAAATTGCCTTATCTCTTTTTATCTTAACAAGTATGGTAAGTGTGAGAAGTTTGATAATGCTCATTTTCATGCATTGACTTTTGGGTGACATTAAATCTTTTTTGGGAAGATAATGCACAAATCGTGCAGGATAGCCACTGGATCAGTTAGAAAGTGTAAACGGCCAAGAAAATGAACATGAGACAAAATGGAGCAAAAATCGCATAAATGTAGGCAATTGATCAAGAAGAAGCATCTTCAAGAGAGCTGACGCTGCAAAATGAAGCATAAAGTAAGGACAATATGTGAATTATGGAAGTTTATGTTGGTTTCTGTTTGTTTGGATGTGTTTTGCAATGGTTAGTTGTTTGATTTTATAGACTGGGTTTACTTTGCGTAAAGTACATGGCTAGAGTTAGTTTTGTTGGTTTCTGGGGATTACAAGATATAAACCGGGCGTAATACAACCCAAAAGGAAGGAATACAGATGGAGAAACTGAAGCTGAAATTACAACGAAAAGAAACAATAAACCGTGAACAAAGTTTAGCCGAGTCGAGGAGGCCTCTTCCCGCAAGACGATATACGCCCCGGTAGTGCTCTCGGTTTGGCGTGTCGTCCCCAAAGGTAAAACGGCTACGTCTCTGGTGAAGCAGCACCGCTATCAGCAGAGCTCCGACGAACTGGATGGAGGAGAGGGCAGAGCTTCAACAGAAAGACAATGCAGAGAGAGGGAGAGAGCTTATGAATGCAGAGAATGTTTGTTTGTGTGTCTAATGCAGTGGTATGGCTAGCCTATTTATAGGCCAAACCACCATGCAGGGTCAACCAAGCCATTGAAGGCTCATCATGGCAAATTCGTAACCGTCGTCGGTTACAGGCGTGTGGCAGGAGTGTGCCTTTCGCGTGTGGAGCATGTGGATTTCTTATGTGGCAGCCGTGACTGTGCCTCGCTTGAAAATATGTCAAGCCACTTGGATTGCTGACTCAGCGGTAGTCTAAAAAGATTAGTTTGGGCCAAGCACCAAGCCCATAGAGCACCCAAATACCAAGATCCAAGATCGAGATCGGGATCGGGCCCGCGACCACGGGCTCGGGCAGGCGGCGGCGCGCGTGTGGGCTCTTTCACCCATCTTGGTCCACTATAATTATTAAGTAACATAAAGTCACTTAATTTAAACACATTAAAATATGTGTTACTTCTCCTATGTGGGATAATTAACACTAGTTAATTACTCCCTAAGCTCAAACTCCAAGCTTTAATTAAAAGCTAATTATACCCAACTTTAATCCACTATTTCTCACTCACCGGAAATCGGATTTGAGAAAGTGAATATACTACATTTATCTACGTAAAATGTAGATCGACGCTATATCATTTAATTTCACAAAATTAAATGTCTCGTGATGTTTATTATTTGGTCAAAATCAATTGACCGGACATATTTAATCCATGATTTTTACAAGTTTTGTTTGTGATTCGCATGCAAGTTGATCAGTTGGAGTGTATTTAGTTGTCGCGTCTTTCAATTTCGCTTTTATATCTCGAGGAAAGTATGCTCTATTTTCTTTCTTTCTGTTCGTTTAAGATGCTTTATTGTAGTTGCTCGAAGAAGATGAAGTAGAGAAATCATCTTAGAAAATCAGATTCGGTATTTTACTTTTGCTTTTGTACTAACTTACTTTTTCATCTTTATTCCTCTAGGAAAATGTGGTCCCCTTTTACTTTTCATGCATGTCTATTCCATTTCAGGTAAAGTTTTGTTTGTTCCATTTTTGAATCATAGCATCCACTAGCTTTACGTGTTCCTTCTAGTTCAGATATGCTAGTTTGTCGTTTTTGAGTTTTTCACTCTCATTGGCTAGTTAGGTACTCCCTCTATCCCATTAAATATGCAATATTTACTTTTCGGCATGAGATTTTATGCAGTATTGTTTTGTGAGTTAGTGAAGAGAGAGTAAAGTAAGAGAGAAGAAAAAGTTGAGAGAATATTATTTCCATTTCCACGACATCCTAGCATAATGTTTTCGCTTCTTGTTCATCCTTGTGTGATTCAATCCTTTCTTTCCTTCCATGTGCTAGTCCATAGTTTCGTGGGTTAGGGTTTTGAGGCATCGCTAGGATTAAGTGTCAAACGACACGCATATAGGACTTGGGAGTCTGCTTGATCCATTCACATATTTCTCATGCACATGCACGAAGGTGGACCGATTAGTCAGTGTAATGGATAAGTCTTCAATATTTATCTATAATTTTACATGTACACTCGGGCAGTTTCGGAACTTTTGCAAGTCCAAAAACATATAAAAACACTAAAAACTAAGGGGGTAAAAATCGTATATTTAATTTGCATCAATAGTATCCCTCAAATTGGTTGAGATAAGCGCGTGCGTCCCACACACAAGCGCGTGCGTCCCACACACAAGCGCATGGACTGTGCAAGCCTGCTTTTACATGTTGCGGCATTCAAACATTCCAGTATCATGTCTTTTAGAGCTACGCAGTCCTAAGCATTGACTTGTAATTACCCAAGAGATATGTACACTGAATTACTCTCTCTCTTCTAATAGGAGTTCCGTTTTTTTATTTTAGTCCGTCTGCAAATAAGAGCTCCAATTCATTTTTACTATAAATGGTAATAGGGTTTCATATTTCACTAACTCATTCCACTCACATTTTATTTAAAACTAATATATCTAAGTGAGACCCACCATATTCCACTAACTTTTTTTTATCCACTTTTCTTAACATTTCTTAAAATCTGTGCTGCCAAGAAATGAGACTCCTAATGGCGGACGGATGAAGTATTATAGATTAATAAGTATATTATCATTGGTCTACGTAAAAAAGAATGTATGCTATAATAGTATAATACTCCCTCCATCCAACTAATTATAAGTGAATGATCTTTCTTTTTTTGGTTTTCCATTATAAATGATTGATTTCCATTTTAAGCTAAAAACAAAACATCTAATTAGTCTTACTTTATTTTTTCTTAATTTATCATCTCTCCTACTTTTTTGTCTCACTTTAACTCAATAACTATCATTTTTTTTAAATCACGTGCCGACAAGAACTCAATCACATATAGTGGGACGGAAGGAGTACTTCGTACGTCCCAGTCTAAGTAAGAAAATTCTATTTTGGTACATGATTTTACAGAGTGGTGTTATAGTACTAGCTTAAAAAAGTACAAGAGAGAATAAAGTAAGAAAAAAAAATAAATATTGTCATAAAATGAAGAAAAAAAAAATATTCTTTATGACTTACTTAGGTTGGAACCTTCTAAAAGGGATATAGTATAAAATATTTTATATCAATATGACTATGAGCATGGATAGTTTTTCTGTAATACTTTTGAATTTAAATTAGTCACATAACACTAGAAGTTATTAATTAGCAAAATTAAGTATCGCAACACTCTACAAAAGGGATCTTAGGCCATCCACTACGTTGTCTCTATACCGTCCCTTAAATACTATTTGACCACTATTTGAGAGTCCCACTGTCCTTTTTTCCTCCATACCTTAACTAAGGAACGGAACCTGCAACGCTCCGTCCCTTAACCGTCCCTTATTCCGTCCCTTAATTACTATTCATTCAATTTCATTTTTTATTTTTTTCCCAACCCAATTCAATTAAAACAAACACACAACATAAAAAACACACAACATAATTTAAAATACAAATTTAAAGAAAAATAAAAAAACTACTCCGCCGGCTAATCATCCTCCGGAGGTGGTCGAGGTTGAGGGGGAGTCGGAAGGCCAAGTTGTGCTGCCATATACACAATTCCGTTCCACCAGGCCGTGAATTGGGCGTACGAGAAGCGGGAAGTGTACGCCATTGTGGCGGTCATGTACGCCACCATAAGTGTGTCTGAGCCTCCCCGCGAGCCCGATCCCGAGGCCGGCTGGCTTGATTCGCCTCGGCCCTTCCTTGCTCTAGCCGCTTTCACCGCCTTCGTCCCTTGCGGCCGACAGCGCCCACTCGCGGATCCTCCAGCATCGCCGACCGTACCCGCAAACTCCTGGGATTCAGCCTCAGGTTGGCTGATGCCCTCAGCGGTGTCACCACCAGACGAGTATTGGCCACTCGCCGTATGCTTCGTGCGCTTCGAGGTTGAGCCCGAGCTTGAGCGAAAACCGCCGGCCCACCGTTCCTCGTCCTTGATGGCCTGCCAAACATCAACAAATCTGAATTGATGACGTTCGTCCTGGTAGTAGGCGCGCAAAGCGGACGTCAAAATGTCGGTTGCCGTTGCGCCGCTTTGGTAGCGCGCCTCTTCGGCCGAGTAGATGCTGCAGAATTTTTTGACATGTCGGTCGACTCGGTCAAAGTGAGAGCGGAGCATTTTAAACACTTTATCTGGTGGTAGACCTCGCAGACCTTTTCCCAGAAACACTTCCGAGATTGTTGATTCCCGACGATGGGATCGTACGAGACGGTGATCCAGGCGTTGTACACCGCCAGCGTTTCGAGGTTGTTGTACGGATGCCGGCCAAGATCCTCTTCCTCTTCTTCCTCGTCCTCGCCCGCCTGGGGTTGTACACCACCTCGGCCACCTCCACTGCCTCGGCCTACTCCCGGCGTGGGATCAACGGGAAAATCCTCCCGGATCTGGGATAATCCCAGCGAATACCGCGGGGCGGAGGGACGGACATATGCATCAAGGTCAAAATTGGGTGGTTGGTACCCCCTGGCGTCGCCGAACCCTGGGTCCCCGACGTTGACGAACCGGAACCGCCCAATGTGTTGATCATGGTCTCCCAATCGCCGAACGCGTTGAGATCCCACCCGCCGGAGCCGGAACCGCCGTAGTTGCCGTCGCCGTCGCCGGACATCTTGAGTTGTTATATGAAAATTTGAGAGAAAATTTGAGAGAAAATTTAGATGATAGGAAGAATAGATGTGTAGTTGTGTGTGAAATGATGATGAGTTTAGGAGTATTTATAGAGTAAAAAAATTAATTAATAATAAATTTTTTTTTTTAAAAAAAACGGTATTATTATCGTTACAATTTTTTTTTCTTTTATTTTTTATTTTATTTTTTTTTAAAATTCGAATTTAAAAAAAAAATATTTATTGCTCCAGCACGTGACGACGCCCACTCGCGGGCCGGCGAGTGGGCGTCACGCACGACGCCAGGTCGCGCCACGTCGCTTAGGCGCGTGGCGAGACAGCCCGTCTCTTGGCTCGACGGGACGAGACGCGGGACGGCGCGGGACGGGACGGCGAGCTGCAACGCGTCGAGTCGGGGTCCCGTCTCTCCGGGACGGTACGCGAGATGCCGGCGAGACGCGTAGTGGATGGTCTTAATGGACGTGAGCAAAAAATTTAAAAACTGAACATATGAACCGTACAATTTACCTTGGCACATATATATAGAGTGAGTACATATTGAAGGTACATAAAATAAAGGAAGAAGATGCACGTTTACTTGTAGGTACATAAAATACATGTAGGTAAACAACCATTAAATCATAGCCATAAATGTGTTAGTCAATAATTTTCGAGAAAATAGATGCGTCTAATGTTTCGACAGTCGACAATTACTAAAAAATTTAAAAACAAACAGAATTTGTAGCCAGTTTAATTGGTAATGCCTAAAATCGATGTATCGTGATACCTGAGGCTAGACAAGCACAGCGGTTCCGAACCGCCGATTCCGGTTCATGAACCGGCGGTTCACGGTTCAAGATATGCTTGAACCGGAACCGGCCCGCCAAGGGTCCCGATGGTTCCGGTTCCGGTTAAAAAACCGGCGGTTTACGCGGCGGTTCAAAACCGTCAGTTTTCGGCCTGAACCGGCAGTTCGTCGATTTTTAAATTTTTTTTTGTTGCATTTTTCAAATATTCAATTTTAATTAAATTACATTTCACTTTTCAAAGTTGTTACGACTCCAATAATAAGCGGTTATTATAGCTAGCGTCGGAAGCAATTCTCTCTCGTTCAGTCTTCAATCGAAAATTCAAAGTTATACACATTGAAGCTAAACTAACTAAGTATATACGAACACGCAAATATATATATTCTCACATTTTTTAGTGTTCCTTGATTTGTGTAATTGTGTCGATTGATTTTACTGTAAACATTTCTTCGTTTAATCACTTTATTTATGTCGATTCATTTTACTGTAAACATTTCTAATTTAACTATTGTAGCTTCAGCACCTTTCAATAGTTTGATTGAATTTTTTTTTGGATTATTTTTATTTATGTATGTATGAAATGTGCGTAAATAAAATTAAAACAATACGATTAAAGTTGTAATTTTATTGAAATTACACGTTTACAACAATTACAAATAAAAAAACCTTGAGGTCTTGAAGTCTTAAACAAAAATTTAAATACAAACGAGACTACTAGTAAACAACGAAGCTAATTAGTTTTTACAAATTACAAAAACGATGTAGAAGTTCTTATAAAAAACTTGTAAGTATATATACTATTAATCGACGAAGGAGATCTTTCTACATAACTAAATTAAGGACACCTTTAGCAATTCAACCTTAAATGTTGAGTTTAGTATAACAATCAACAATTATAGTAGAATTGTCAAAAGTTTCCCGGATTTAGCCGTATAGAGAAATCTACTTCTTGAGTATATACAAATACAATTATATAATTGTATTTGCATATGTTTAAAGTAGGAACAAATGGGAAAAAAAAAGAAATAAAGGAAAGAGGACTTGAGCTCAACTTAAATTTAAAATTTAAGTTGAGGTGCCTACGTATCCCCAATGCTCATTTGCATTAGGGAATCAAAGTCCACGTAGGTCTCTTACCTTATTTACCTATTTGGCTCGGCCGGCAGCGGTTGACGGTTGCCCTACGATTCATCCCCGGTGAATTCATCTTGTGATCCCTCATGGCGATCATCTCAATCATTTTCTTGTTCTCGGACGTCAGCTTTGGCCCAATCATCAAGTAACATCACGGCTTCTATATTTTTCGTCAAGAGCTTACTTCTTGATTCATCCAACACACGCGAGCCAACACTAAAAGCGGACTCGATGGCGACAGTGGAAGCCGGAACAGAAAAAATCTCCTTGGCCATTGACGCAAGGATGGGAAAATCTTTCTCGTGGGTTCCCCACCAATATGGACGTCGATTTGGGCGGGAGGAGTAGGACCTTCATCACCAAAGGAAAAGAGTGAATCGAAATATAAATCTAATTCACTTACCATACCTAAGGACCTTCCGCCGGTGTTGTAGCTGTATAGGTCGGCTAGTTAGGATTGCGCGTCGGGGTCATCATAATCGGCTAGAAATGCAAAGCCATAGTTATGTTGTGGAGGAGGGGGGTTCTGACTTGGTGGATGTTGTTATACTTGGTTTCATATTCGGTGTAGAGAGCGTGCAAGTTAAACTCGAAGGTTTGTTGGATAATGGACCGGTCCAGGAGGGTTATTTGAAAGGTTTCTGAGAGGTCTACTCCAAATTCGTCACTAGTATCGGATTGGATTGCTTGAAGGGGGCCAAGATCAATTGAACTCAAATTGTTATAATAAAAATCCAAAATCCTTGAGGTACCGGTTAATTTCCATTTTGGATCCAATACCTTTGCAATCAAAAACACAGTTGGAATCTCACTGAAATACTTGAGCCATTTTTCAATCATGTAATATAAGACACACATTAGCTCAAGTGAAGAGGAAGCATTTTTCATTGCAGTTTTAAAACCAAGGGATATGTACATGCAATGTTCTAAAATACGAACAACAGTGCAATAATAAACACCCGACAATTCAACAGTAGCAGTTTTAAAATATTTAAACAATTTAAATAAAGCCACACTATGTTCCCAACAACTATGCGAAAGATATAAATCATGAACGAGATGGGTTCTAAAAAAATCACATAAACAATCTTTATGTGTCAAAGTAGAATTCAGACAATCATATGTCGAATTCCATCTATGAGACACATCCATAGTAAAATTCGTATACCTGACATTCTTTTGATGACAATATTTCTTCCATGCTTTGTCACTAGCTGGCTTTTGATGGATTAACCTAACTGCAGTTTTAATGGAGAAACATGTTTTTGCCATAATTCAAGCACATCTTGTACACGTAAATTTAAAATATGACAAATGCATCTTTGATGAAAATACTTACCTCCAATTACCGGTGCACAAGCCGCAATCAAATCGCCAATACTTGCGGTGTTGGCAGTTGCATTATCAAAACCGATAGAAAATATCTTGTTGCATAATTGAAACTCATTTAAAATTTGTATAATCAAAGAAGCAATTTCGGGTGCAGTGTGTGGACTTTCAAATTCTCTAAAACCTATTAAACACTTGTTTAAAGTCCAACTATTGTCCACAAAGTGAACCGTAATGCCCATGTATGAATGACGGTTAAAACAATCCGTCCACACATCTGAGCAAATGTTCACTCTGTGGCCCAAGTTAACTAAATAACGTGATAATTCTACCTTTTCTCCAAACATTGCCGAACGGTAGATCGTTGCACGGTCATTCTACCTATTCTCTTGGTTGCTACGTTCAAACCACTTTGCATAGTAACCTCAAATTTTTTGTCATCATAAACGTTAAAAGGAAAATGCTTCATTGCCGACAATCTAGTCATAACATCAGAAAAAAAATTTTGATCATATTTAAACAGAGGCGTACCTGACGAACCCGAGCCGCCGGGTTGGAAGTTTAGTTGGGTTTGGGTAGAAGTAGTGCCGCATTCTACCGGATGCTTCGTCACCAAATGGCGACGGAGGGTGTCATATCCTCCACCAGTCGCAAATTTGTACACTTTATCGCAATAGTTGCAGTAAGCATGAAACGCCGATGTCTCTTCTTGAGAGGTCGGATCATGAAGACTTGGAATCACCACCGAGACCTTCTTGTAGTGTTTGACAAAAATGTCAGATTTCAAAGCTTTTGCCGTGTTAGTGGGTGGAGGGGGAGGCATCTCCTCATTTCCGCCGGTGCTAGACGGAATACGAGAATGAGATCTATCCTCGTTGGTGTCCGAGTCCGACGATATAGCAACGTCGAACTCGTTAGCTTGTTGGGAACCACCTCCCCTACCCCCACCTTGTTGCATTTCAGCGAGTAGCAAGGCGGTCCTATGATCTTCTTCTATGTACAAATATTATATAAGTTGAAGTTATAAGTATGAACGCAAAAAAAAAAAAATTATGAACTCAATTTTATGAAATTATGAAATATGAATTGGAAAAACAAATTTTTCATTACTTACTTGCATCCGTTCAGCCTGCACTCGGGAAACCTCTTTCATAATTTCTCGACGGCTAGTACTTTGATCTTGGGCAATTCCCTTGCCCCGATCACCACAGCCCGATCCACCACGAGAAGAAGACATATTGATGAATGAAAGTAGTATGGATGAAATATGTATGAAGTATGAAATAAGTGGTAAATTACGAGCACAATAACAAATATAGTAGTGAGACTAGTGAGTAGTGAGTAGTAGAATATAGAAACTAATAAACAACTTGAGCAATTAGAGAAAATGAGGACATAATAGAGAAATGAAGATTGAGATAAGGAAATCCTTGTTAACACAAGAATGTGGTGAGTAGAAATGAGGGGAAGTGGGGTAATTATAGGAGTAAAATTGGAAGAAATAAAAAAAAATCAAATTTCGAATTCTGCATGAACCGGCGGTTCAGTCCACGATTTTGCACCGAAAACCGCCGGTTTCTGACCGATTTTGCAGGCCTACGCACTGCACCTTATGACCTACGCCTGAAAAGTTGCCGGAACCGGCGGAAACCGCCGGTTTTTCTGAACCGTAGCCTGAAACCCTACAACCCTATGCCGGAAATTGCCGTTTGAACCGTTGAACTGCCGGTTCAAACCGGCAAACCGCCAATTCACGGTTCACAAATCCTTCGACCCTGAACCGGCCCGTTGGAACCGGCAACCCGCCGGACGGTTCGAACCGCCGGGCCGGTTCGGATTGTGCACGGCTACCTGAAGCGGCATGCTACGCAAAGTCAGTGCGTAGACTACCACACTTTTGCCTTCTCGTCTTCGTACCAACAAGGTTGGCCTTGCAAGCAGCATAATGAAGGTTGGTTGTGTGAGGTTGATCTCTCCCCGTGTGAGCTGCACGACAAAGGAGGCAACGCGTGCTTAACAAAATGCATGTTTTTGAGGAAATCACTCATGTTTAGTGATTGCACAATCAAATCTCGTTATAGAAGCCAAACCAACAATCTGATTAAAGTATAGAAAATCTATCAATATTCTACAATCTGAAACACTTTCAATTTACAAGACAGACTCGAGGAACCTTGTCATCTCCGACCAAGTCGGAAGCTAAACTCCACACCGATTGTCGGCCCACATGCCACCGTTTGAAATTTCCTGTATAAATCAAGAGAATCGCATGAGATTTTTTCCCAAAGTAGTGGCAAACAATACACAAGTGTATCTATATTAAGCTAAATTAGGCATCTTCACAACCTTATAAAATTTCTTGACCAGTCAGAACAAAAGTATCAGACAGTCTAAACCATAAAACGCAGCATGACTATCTAATAGTCCGACACAAGCACAAGTATGCCATCTAATAGTAGATTTTTATATGTTAGACGGCCAGAAACAAATAATATTTACCTCAAAAGACATGGATTTAACTTCGTTCAACCAACTACGCTGTGACACTGAAATCGTTCTGGTGGGTCACGTCCTCACTAGTTCCCAGCGAGGCCTGCTCTACAACACCAACATTAGTAAGGGACTCGCATGGATTTTCCTCCGATCCATGAGAAAGGTGGTCTTCATCAACTTCTTCGACTTCGTGCTGGTCAGCTTCAGTAGTGCCATTGTTTTCCATCACCCCATGACCAGGATTCCGTGTGAGGCACAGATGTTGTTCGTGATCAACCTCATTGGGAACGTTATATACTTGGATATGCATGCCTGACGCATAGAATTCCTCAGGATCATCTTTTCGTCTGCGTTTACTTGTACCCCTTCTTCTTACCCTTTCCTTTCCTCTGATCTTCTTGACAGCCTCACTCTCTGAGTTGTCCAAGGACACGGTTGACGTTCCAGCATGATCCCTCAGGCATTCGTGTGCGATGTACCTGATTCTCGTAACAGCCTGTATTTGTAGGTCGTCCATTCCGTGCGTCGAGAGGGTATCTGCTACATGTGCAATGTCCCTCAGTGCAGCATTCTGTACAAGATATCGAATTTCGTAAATATTACCCTACTGATAATTTGAATTGAGGCAGAGGCTTCCTTACTTACCATTCTCTGAAACTCTGATGAGATAGGTATAGGCCTTCCTACCAGCCTCCGCGTGATTCTTGAGTACCAGTTCACGTATTGGCCCTCATCGATGCCTTCCTCAGCCTCCACAATATGGAAACGACGATTTTCCCACTCATTTATCTCTGCCTCCATTTTCCCAGATAGATCTACCCCGCCATCAACACCACGGGTCTTCCTTTCCCAATGCTGCACTTCTTCCGGGACCATTTGATGTATGCCAAACTGCCTCAGGCAACGATCTGGAAGGTGTCTTTCGGCCTTGTCGAAGCAGATCAACATTGTCTTGGATCTTCCGAGAATGAGTTGGTTTAAGATGCTCTCGGGTATAATAGTATGGCTGATATTTGCATACGGACACCAATCAACCTACAATAAGAAACACGCATGATCAATTACAGACCAGAATGTACAACAAAAAAAAAACTGAAGGGTTGTATGCAAAGCATATCTAAACTCACATCGGTAGCTTTTAGAGAATCCAAAGCTTTACGGTAGAAGACCACGTCACGATTTGAGGTTGGACCGTTTTGTTTCCCTTTCCACCTAAGTACAAAAGGAAAACATTCATGGATAGGATTGTGATGAAGTTTAGGCCGACCAACATTCAGGCGATAGTAACTCCAGCACTGCAAAAAAGAACGGCATAACCGTTGCAGTTTATAATTCAGACTTTTTCTTAAATAAATGCCATTGTTGAAGTGTTTGCCTGGTAGTGACATTAAGCATTTTTGGGGCAATAGTATCACTCTGCAAAAGGAAAAAGATATGACCGAGTTAGTTTTACTTCACCTGTAGCAGCGTCAAACAGCCACTAATAGTGCTTTGCGATCTAAGGGAGGCATTACCGAGTGCCCTGTATAAGAAGGACAATGCTGCTGCACCCCATGCATACTTCCCAGCTTCATCAAAATTCTCAAATAACGGGAGATACATAACTGGCACTTTATTACCGGTCGTGGTTGAAAAAATCGTGCTACCAACAAGGTATAGAAGGTAGGCACGAGTGTGGCGCTCGACGTCTTCAATGGAAGCATCCTCGGGACATACGGAGAAAGCTTCTTTCAGCCAGCTCAGCTTCACCATCCCACCACTCGTGTACCCTGAATCTGGTGCTTTACCCAGATATTTGATACATACTGAATCACAGGTGGTGTACGTTACACCTATTACAGGTTCACCATTGATTCGAAGTCCAAGCAAGTAAGCAACATCTTCGAGTGTTATGGTCATTTCTCCGACAGTCATATGAAATGTATTAGTTTCTTTCCTCCATCTCTCCACTAGAGCAGATATGAGTGGATTATCAAGACTAATTGCGGGGATTAATCTCAAATAGCCAAATCCAGCCCTCTTAACTAATTCAATTTGACTCTCAGTAAGTAGCCAACGATCAAGCTTTGAAGTATGCTCATGGCATCGAAGTGCACCTCTCTCCTATTAACATTAAAAATAAACCCCTTACAAGCTATAAATCTTTTCAAAACCAAGACACAAGATGAGAAGCTGCACAAGTGCCAAAGTGAAAATACCTGTCCCTCCCAAACTGCAGCTGAAACATGCTTATCTTGATCTTTTAGAATGGAATCATCAATTGGTCCAGGGTTGGTTGAATAATAATCCATCACGTTGTTATAAGTAGTTACATCTGTCCAAAATGCAAAAGACAGTACCAGGGGGCAGGGATGGCTTAGTCACTGCAGCTAATTTTGTCTTCGAAAAATAAGGATCCTACATTCAAGTTATAGTACCTAATTTCGTAAATCCTAAACCCAGTCCGGTGTGCCAACTATAAATCACACGTAAATATTGAAATAAGGAGATCCTGGAAATAAGATTCCTCAACATGATGATCTTAAGACTTCAAGGTGATGAAAAAAGTTGTCTGTGACAATACACATTCCAACCTAAGAACATCACACTAAATACTGTATATTTCTAAGATGAATTAAAGTTAACTATCATGAGTGAGAAAACATAAGAGATGTTATTAGGCGTGTACTGGAAAAGTGGAACACAACAACAATGACAGCGAGTTACCTACTTAAATGACAAAAAAGGGGCAAACTTGATGCAACTCCACAGTAAAATTATGAAATTGGGTGTTTGTCAATCGTATATGAATTGTCAGCACCAACACTAAATATTTGACCTAATTCATTTAACCAACGCAGATCCCGGCCTCAATTGAAAATTACTTCCTTTGACCTCATTAGCACCAACACTTAATATTTGACCTAATTCTGGGCAGCCTTGTAGTCCACGATACTTCGTGCACTGATTTACGAGTTGCATGACAATCTCTATCGTGAATTATAACTAATTTGATTTTGACAATGGAATTATATAGTTGAATCAAACTCCATATGGACAGCTAAAATGCTCACATCCCACCTGTCATGACAGACATCCTATTCCAAACTAAGTGCTTAGAAAAGGTAATCATGCTCATAACACTTGATATCCCAATAAAAGTGAGAATATTGAGTATAAAAGATATAAAGGTCCACATTAAGTCATCGCACAATCTTTCTCTAACGAAACTAAAGAGCTTCTGTAAGCTTCAAAGACCGCATTTACTTAGTCCCTTGCCAATAACCTCTCTAAGATGCCATCTTATTGATTTTATCGTTGTCTCAAGCTAGATAGAAATCTGTGCATCTTCATGGGATAATCAAGCTAGAAACTGAAGATACAGAAATACGATACAATAACGTGTGTGTTACAACATATCCTGAAATCCCACAATAGCCACCCAGACTCCCCTAATAACTCGACTCGGCCCATAACATCTCTACAACCAGTAATTAAATTTCCTAACCATAGGTCCATGATACTTTTATTTCAGCATTAGAGAAAAGCAGCAACTCATTGAAACTGTCTATGCAAGACTGATTGAACATATAGTGCTAACCTGGACCTACTAACAATAGGTATTATAAAAAGCTTCAGCCAACCAATTAAGGAAAGGACGTTTTTTCCAGAAAAATCGAAGGTTCGTCATCAATTAAAGTTAGATTTTTTGGGATTTTATTAGAAAACTAATCTGAGACACAAAATTTCACAGCAAACCTTCAATTAAACGATAGAGGCAGAAATAAATAGAGAATTAATACCGAATACATTGAATCGACCCATTCGTTGTGGTAAAATGCGGAAGAGAGAACTCACTGGGGGCCGAATAATAATCTTCAGACTTCATATTGATTGATTATTTCTGTGAGTCCTTTTTCCTATTGGAAACCTTCCATAACAGCGGTCGAATTGCAGCAATTTCGGAAATTAAGGAGGCAGTGCTAAATCAAATTGAGATAGGAAAGAGGAGTGCAGATTTTACGAAAGACAACGACAACAAGAGACGCACACAGAGGAGAGTGTGGTCTCTGTAGACAGAAGAGGGATTGACGGATTGGCAATTTGGCTTCCAAGTGAAAATTAAAGCCCACAAATGCTTTGTACTTTTCACCATTTCAGCGCTGGCATAGTTTTAAGAAATATAATAGAAAATGGGTTAAAAAAATTAATGGCACGTGAGTCCTATTTTTATTTGCTAGTTTTAAAATATGAGTGCCAATGAATTAGTAGAATGTGGGATAGTAAAAGTGAAAGTTGACAAATTTTTAAGTACAGACAAAAATGAAAATAAGTGACAATTTTTTTGGGACGGAGGGAATAATAAAATATATTTTTATACTTCATCTGTCATATAATAAGAGTCACATTTTATTATTTCGGTTTATCCCATAATAAGAGTCACATTTCACTTTTACCATAAAGAGTAAGTAGGTCTCACATTCTACATTCCACTAACTCAATTTACCCACATTCTATTAAAAAATTAATATAAAAATGTGGGACTCATATTCCACTAACTTTTCCAACCCACTATTCTTTACATTTCTATGACTACACAAAATGTGACTCCTATTGTTGAACAGTGAATATAATACTTCTTCATTCCTATAAAAAAGGTAAATTTAAGGTTAGACATGGATTTTAAAGTATAATTGATAAAGTAAGAGAAAATAAGAAAAAAATAGTTAAAATTGTGTAGTTGATAGTGATGCCCATAAATAATAAAGTAAAATAGAAGGAGAAAAAAGAAATTGCTATAAATAGATATGGATTGATTTTATGTGCAGATGAAAAAAAAATACTGTAGGACCTAATTTTATGAGATGAAAAGAATAGATTCATAGCATTGTAAATAAGGATTAATCGGAAGGGATCAGCTAAGGCATAAGCTAATCCACCTTATAATACACTAATGAAAAATAGGCCCGTGGAATCTATTTATAAAATTAAATAAAAGACTACCTTCGCATCTTCACTCATTAGTCATTACTCTCTCCCTCCCTACACTGCAACTCCTTTGTCTTTAAGAGGAAGAAACACCGATTTCCCTCTCTTATCTCTCTGTTCGCACACACCGATTCAAGCCATGTGATTTCTGACATATCATTCCTGTAATTCACTATTGCCTGATTCCGATGTCTACATTTTCATAGCACTGACCAATAAAAGACATGTGGAATCTATTTATAAACAACAACGTCGATGTCGAGTCCGTGCTCGAGAGGATCGGATTGCCTAACTAATCTAGCCAAGGATAGATCCGATAATGATTTCGGAAGCAGCTCTGTTCAGCTCCCGGAAACTGTGGCGAGAGAGAAGAATCGGACGACCGCATCGAGCGGCGGCGCTCTGGCTATGGCAATCCTGCTTCCGGTCAGGGTGCCGATCACGTTGGCTGTCACGCCGGCGGTGGCGCGATTTTTAGCGAGGCGGAATCTGATCGATAAGAGCGGATGAATGAATCGTGTTGCGAAAAAATAGCGATGCAGCTCGACATTTGATTTGTTGAATCTGGGAGGAATGGTTTTTTGTTGATGTGATTCTGAAGATAGGATGGTTTTGAATTTTGATGATTAATGACTAATGAGTGAAGATGTGAAGGTAGTCTTTTATTTAATTTTATAAAAAGATCATATGTCTATTTTTCATTAGTGTATTATATGGTGGATTAGCTTATGCCTTAGCTGATCCCTTCCGAGGATTAAGTACTCTAGCATTGAAATCAATACAATGTTCAATTTGAATTTACATTTTTTTAATTATTAATTTTTTATTGTTTTAACATAAATTTAGTTTTTTTAGTTACTCTTAAATCCATTGATTATAATTTATAAAAGAAATGTAATTAAGAAAAAAAAACAAGAAATGGAAATTGAAAAAAAAGTACTCCATCCATTCTCTCATAGTAGAGTTTTTTTTTCATTTTGAGAAGTTCCCTCATAATTGAGTATCCATATATAGTACTAATAAACAACTTTTCTCAATCTTACTTTACTATTTCTTACTTTATTCTCTCTATTTTATTCACTTTCTACTCTATTCTCTCTACTTTTTCTCTCTCTTACTTTTTTTATCTATTTACCTAACACATTAAATATTAATTTCTCAAACTCCGTGTCAAAAAGTTTCGTCTCAAATACAAATTGGAACATAAGAATATGACCAATTCTAGGGAATTTCTGAAGTTCAGTTTCCCACCCTAATTTCTTGCAAGCCCTAGAATTCATAAGGGCATGCACTATTCCTTCAAGAAATAGAGAAAATTAGCGTGTTGTATTTTTACAAAAAAAAGAAAAAGAAAAGAAATGACCCAATTTAATGTAACATCCAAAAATGATTATGATCCAACACTTGTGAAAGGTTCTATAAAGAGAACATATTTTGTTTACATTTTTTGGGCATTTTCTATTTATGAATAACAAAAATTAGCCATAATACAATACCAACAAGATTGGGGAATCCAATATTTTGAAATGAAAGATTTATATAAACATATACGTCCTCCATTATGCAATCATAACTCTTTCTCTCTGCAATGTTGGCCTTGGGCTCTTTGCTCGCGTCCTGCATCTGCATGAGTAAGATGTTCCTGATCAGGTAAATAAATACAGTATATGCGTAAAAACATAAGCCTTCGCTTGTAAATCGTACAATAACTAATAAGTTATCCGAGTGAGCATCGACAAAATGTGCCTACTTTCTAATTCCGAGAAAAAAATGTAAAACTCTATCAACCACAAAATGGCGAAATAAGAATGATTCGACCGACTCAGCAAAAATTCCAAAATAGAGGTGGAAATGAGCTCTCGGCAACATCCTCCTAGCTTACTAACTGTGGCCAATGTAATTGCAGTTATAGAATATGAAGGTGCGATCATCCTAAAAGTTAAGGAGGAATACCATTTGTAAGAATTTCCTCAATCAGTGCCAAAACCTTTGTAAGTAGAGTCCTCTGACATAGTCTCTGTCCTCGTATAGTCTGCTCACGAATTAAATGTATCTATGAATATTTAGATCAAACCTTCTAAAGTAGACATGTGAATTTCAGTACATTACCTTGGTCTTCTTCCCTGATATAAGGATCCAAGAAGATCCTGTTAGTTCCCACGTATGGGGATCTAGAATAGTTCTGCAATAGATCTGCAGAGATAATGTATAAACATCATGACAGGTAAAATAAAATCTCTCAGCTGTGTGTGCGCGCATGCGTGTATGTGTGTGTGTGTGTGTGTGTTTGAAAGAGAGAGAGAAAGGACCAACCTGTACTATTATAAGAATCAGCTGTCAAGCCTGTTAAATTAAAGTTTTGAGTCATCTTATCTACCCCGAATGAGTTCATCTCCGTCTCCATCACGGACTCGTTGAATGATTGTGAGCAGGATTCTCTGCCATTAAATGGAGCAATAGATGTTTCTCTAATTGCATTATGTGATTCGGCATAGTTAGTTTTAGAAATAAACGTTAATGCAGAATTTCCTGCATGGACACCTTCAGTTTTGATTTTCCTCTCGTTGAATCCTTGCTTTGCTGCTCCTGCGTTTGAGTTCTGAACCATTGGCAGTGGGGGATGAAAATCCATCCTTCCATCATGCCTCGGCATATTGGCTGCAACTTGCATAAGTTGTTGAAGTGAGTAAGATCCGTTTGTATGGTGCATGTTTTCCGACGTTATAGATGGCATATGAGGTCGTGGGTCTCTGTGAGCTGAGTTGCTGTGTGCTTCAAAAAATTTAACAAAAAGTATAACTTAGGAAACCTTATCTTCTCTATGATCAACTACTTCAGACATAGTTAAAAGCAAGCTCACTTGAATGCTGAGTCTGCGATCCATTGGATTGAGGAGTCAATGAAGATCCGTTCTGAGTTATCTGCTGCATTACCTCAACCTGTTTCTCAAGCATTTCATTGAATCGCAATATTTGATCCTTCACAGTCAGCTTCATATCATATGCCCTGAAAAATTCCTGATTTTCTGCTTCAAGTTTTTGCCACACTGCAAAATTGCCCAGTTTTTGTTCTATTATTTTGAATGTAAAGCAGTTATGAAGAACTTGATAAAGAAATCAAGCCTGCATTCTCCATGCTCAGTAATATGATGCATTTTATAATGATAGTACTGTTCAGAAATGCTATTTTTCTACTTTTTGAGAAAAATAACGAAACACCAACTACCCAGCACATAAAAGACTTACTAAAAGCCCATCGAGTCTAGTCCAATGCTATATTTTTACTGAGCAAAACAGTATCATGAGAAGAGATATGCTTCCTGCTTATTCATTAGGACAAGGTTGGCAGCCTAAGGCACGGAATTGCAGTTCAGTCCAAATGAAGAGACGCGGAATTAGTAATTACACTGCCAAATGCAAGAGTCACGAGGAGGGGAATGAATGGCCTATGGAGAGAAGATCTTTAGTTGTCCAAAACAAAGAGGACAGAGAAGTGGTACTATAATTTGTTCAATCCTTATAGTTGGAGACATGTTCTTTCACTTTTCTTATAAAGACAGGTCTAACACATCTAGTATTGATATCCACGTTGAACAAAGGGTAAGAGAAATTATTTATTGCAAATAAACTGAATTAGAATGCATGTACTCCAACAAAGTCGCATACATTCTCAGTTATGGATATCACATAAATAAGAGAGCGTTTCAGTAGTATAGAGAATCTAAATAGTGATAATCACCATGCTTGCAGGAAGAAATAAGGAAAAAAAAAAGATTTACCAAGTTCAGTAAAACCAGGCTCGATTTTTGCCTGGTGGTACAGTGTATGCACAACTTCCCTGTGGCTCATATAAAGCTTAAGGCATCTTTCGATAAGATTTTGAACCTGATACCAGGAGCAACACAAGGTTTAGTGATATTATCAGAAAAAAAATATGTGCAAAAAAGTAGGAACCATAAAAATGGGTATACAACAACTGAAAGTAGCCACCCACAGTGTATGCACAACAGTAGAGTTGTCAAAATGCTAAGATCAACGTAACAAGATATATGTCACCCTTCTCATTCATACAAATGAAGAGGAGTTCAGTATGTTAGTAAGTTCACCAGTCATCTGCTTCATATACTATGATCTAACCCAAATAAAAGTAGACACCCACAGTGTAGAAAACTATTGAGAGATCACCATCTCCTATATTCTCTCTAACCAATTAAAGCATTGCTCCCAGTTTGTGGTACTCATATAATCTTTCTCATAATTACGTATCGCTAATTTCCTGTGAAAAAGGCTTAAATACGATCCATTAACAATAAGAGCTATGTGGGGTACATTTGCTGCGATTTAAATCACTTTCAAACACATTTATTCGAACTTTGCATCAAAATGTAGATAAGGTACCAAGTGAAACATATCACTATAAACCCAATACAAATCCACGTGATTCATGGAGGTGCCCCGGGGATAAGAAACTCCGCTAAAAGCTTATGTTCTTGTATATTACTATAAGTTAATATTAAATGGTATCATTAGTCTAGATACATTTGTCTTGTATTGTACTCCTAGTATGCTTTGTTGCTTCTAAAGTAGAAAAAATATTCGAGCCGAAACTAAAATTAATGCATTTGAAACGAATAAAGCCAGGAAACTTACCACATGTATATCATGTAGGGAGACTTTTCTAACTTCTCCATTAGCCATTTTTCAATCACCCCCAATTAGAACACTATATATTTACGTGGTCAAGTTTACCACGCCACGGGTGAATCGCAAAAAATCAATGGCGGATGATTCTCGCAATCTAGCCTGAAACGTTACACAAATCAACAAATTCCGTTATCGCGGCTACTACACACAAATAGGGTAAAAGAAAAGTATGCTATGACACTAATCCTTAGTAAGCATGTTGAGCAATATGTAGTTTCTCCTTTCAACGACCTCAATCAGCCATTAAACTTTAATGCTAATGCGGCAAAAATCATTTCCATAAACTCTCTTCTTCTTTTTTTCTCCTCTGAACCTCTCTAATGTTTTAGACTGCATTTTTCAACAAACACATAACATTCCCCCAAAAAGATGAAATGGAAACACTTCACATGCATACCTAATCACCGGTATTGGCCAGCAAACAAGGCATAAAAAATTAAAATTAAAAATTAGAGAAAAAATTCAGTCCACCTCCACCATCACATCTCTCATAAACAAAAAATTCACAAAAACAACTTCAAATAGCACAGAATTCAAATATAAACATAAACACGATCACAACAGATGGCGCCATAATAAACGAAAAAGGTGCACATGCAATTGCGCATCAACTCTAAACGAAGCAAAACAAGATAGAATCCTCGAACAAAGTCACGAATACCTTTCACCTGAAAATCCGTTTGCGTTGCCTTTTTATGTTGCAGAAATTTAAGAGCGATAGAAGAGAATATTTTTTACTGATATGTCCCAAAAAAATTCCCAAGTTGGGAAGTCGAAAAACTGGGACCCACTACCTGGGGAGCTCGGTTTGACTAGTACACTACGTTCCTTTTGGATCCCAACCATATATTGCTTCGCGTCAAAATCCCAAAAATTATTTAAAAAATTATAGGAGTGCTATTTAGCCATGACATTAGTTTTTAAAAATTATAAATAAAAATAGATTGAATGAGTTAATGACATATGAATCTCACTTATATATACTACTCCCTTCGTCTCTAAAGAATATGCACTTTGGGTTTGACACGGGTTTTAATGCAAAATTGATAAAGTAAGATAGAAGTAGAGAGAAAAAGTAATTAAAGTATTGTTAGTGGAGAATGAGTCTCATCTTATTAGCGAGAAAGGAGTTTCCAAAATTGGAAAATGTATATTCTTGTGGGACGGACTAAAAAGAAAAGAGTGCATATTCTTGTGGACGGAGGGAGTACTAGTTTTAACTCCCTCCGTCCCAAGGAAGATGACCCCTTCCTTGGGCGGCACGAGATTTTATGTAGCTTTATTTTATGTGTTAAGTAGAAAGAGTAAAGTAAGAGAGATGGAATAAAGTAAAGATAAAGGTATTTCCATTTTTTAATAATGTGTTATCTTGATTGTGACAAACAAAAAAGGAAATTGAGTCATTTTCAATGGGACGGGGGGAGTAATAAAATGTGAGTGAAATAAGTTGGTGGAATGTGGGGCCAACTTACCATTTATGGTAAAAGTGAAATAAGACTTTTATTGTGGAACGAATGGAGTAATAATATTGATCATTGAAGTGAGAAATTTTGGTATATTTTTTATAATTTCGACGTGAAAACATGCGATTTATATGTAAAAAACGTTAGGTTTTCGTATTAGTATTACTATCCATAGTAATTGTCACACTTTTCTTTTCAATATGTACTCTAAAAAGTATTATTATATATTTTTTAGAAAAATACTCTCTCAAATTAATAAAAGTATAATATTTTTTTCACTACTTAACACATAAAACAACATCTTGCTACCAATTAGTGATTACTAGAAATTTAGTTAAGATATAATTATTTAATTCACATTTATTGATTTTAACTAAAATTTCAATCGTAATTACAGTTTAATTAAGTCAGACACAGTCTCCTATAAATATAACAAAGAATATTAATACAAAATCTACGTCATTCACTTGTAGATCATCACATATTAATGCACTTATTTTCTAATTTATTTTCTTAAGCAAAAGATATGAATCCTTCCTGCTCAATTAATTTAAAGGCAATTGCTTACTCAAAACTAGGGTGTGAAACTGTTAATGTAGCTCGAAAGTGTAGATTTATTCGATTAGTCTACGAAATTAAAAGGAAATTAGTGGTAAAATTTCTCTAATCTTATAAAATTCGGTTCGATTAGCTTGCAACTATTATCTATTTTTCCACTTTTAGTAATTTTAATAAAATTAATAACTATAAAAAAATTAATTGTCCAATTTATATAATATATAAACACACACTAGAGTTTATTATGGATAATTGTTATTTACATTATAATTTTTGTTTAAGATGTAGCAATTATTTTAATTAATTTGAATCAAAATTACAATTTAATTCAGTCAGATACAGTCTCATGTAAATATATCAAATACCATTAATACAAAATCTACTACATTTTACCATCGAACTCTTTCGATGCAGTTGATTACCATCTACTACATTTAGGATGCATTGCACCCAGAAGGGCCCCAAGCTAGGCGAGCCTGTCACTTTAGACGGTAGTATGAGATTTGGCAAGGATTGCAATGAGGCTCGGCTTGCCTTGCGGGGCCAAGTCGGACATCAAGTTAATTTAATAAATAGTAGCACTTTGTTAAAGTTCATTTTTGATTATTTATGTTAATAATTTTTTTTATTGAAAAAATAATCTTTATCAACATATTTTAGAAATTTAAATTATAGTATATTTTTCAGTTTTAATTAATACTCCTATAATTTTAAAAATTTTAATTTGTGATTTAGAATATTTAATTAATATTATTTTGGATTATTTATTTTAAGTTTACATATAACAAAAATATAAAAATAAAGCTTTTATATAAAAAAATATTTCCACTTCGATTTGTCTATCAAATTTATTTTTTTTTTTATTTATAATGTCTCTCACTAATGAGGTGGGGCTAATTTTCATTAACAGTAATTCAACATTTTTTTAAAACTATCTTAATTTCTTTATTTTATCAATTTTGTATTAAAATCTGAATATAATTATTTTTTGAATAATTATAATATAAATTGGAAGATTATTAAAAATGAAATAATAAAATAAATTGTACTGGTATTTAGTGTATGTATGGGTAGATATAAGGGAAAGTATGGGTATGAGAAATTATGACGTGACAAAAATGAGATTTGAGTTGGACTATAAAAAGTGATATGAATAGTTGATATACTTGATAGTACCTTTACTCAAAACAAATACTATTTAATATTGATGAATAGATAATCACATCTCCGGTCAAACTATATTGCACTAAAATATGGAGCACTATTGAAACCATTCAACGGTCATAACAACAAATTTTTAGTCCTAACAGAAAAACAATTTTGTGATGGGGCCGACTTTGGATAATAACTACTACATAGGAGTAATATTATTCCTAGACATGGGTCCAATAATTATAACTTTTGGGTGGAGAAAAAAACTAAAATATTATCTTAACCCACTAGCCTAAAATATTTAAGCACAAGCATATTTCGTGGGAAGAAAATCATAAAGTTCATAAGAGTACCAATTAGTTAAATGTGGGCGGTCATGGTGAATATATAATTATATTTATTTTACGTTTTTTTAAATTTAAATCATAATTTTTTATTGACTTTAATGTAATCTATTCCCTCCGCCCCGTAATAGGAGTCACATTTGATACGGACACGAGTTTTAAGAAATATAAAAAATAGTGGTTGGAAAAGTTAGTAGAATATGAAGTCTACTTTTTTATATTGATTTTATAATAGAATGTGAGTGAAGAGAGTTAGTGAAATGTGAAACCTACTTACTATTTATGGTAAAAGTGAAATGTGACTCTTATTGTGGGATAGAGGGAGTGATACCTTTTCCGTTCCTGTATAGTTGAGACACTTTTTAGCATGAAGTTTAAGAACCGATGTTTAGTGTGTTAAGTGAGAGAAAGAAAAAATTAGAGAGAATAAAGTCAGGGGCGGACGCAGAAATAAATCTCACTAGGGGCTGAAACTTCTAAATTTTGTTTCAAAGTATATTTTAGGACGTTTTAGATTGTTACAGGGGCTTTTACTCAATAATTTACATTAGATTTGGATAAATTTTAAAATTTTATATAAGATTAAAAATCAATTTTATTAAGGGCTTTAGCCCCTCCCTTAATACATATAGGTCCGCCCATGAATAAAGTAGTATTATACTCCATGAATAGAATAGTTATTTACAAATGCTAATTCATTAACCATATAATTTGATTTAACCTAGTACTAGTGTATTATACTCCTACTTGACAAAATATCACAATATTTCCCCCCTAAACAATTTTGCAATGGAACAAAATATTACATTATTTCCCCCTAAACAATTTCGCAATGGAGTTTAAAGGAAATCTACTTTGTTGAATTCAAATAAACTTGGCGGTTTAGGAACTACATACATGGAGTTTAAAGGAAATCCATTCTCATAAAAGAACAAAGAAATGGTTCATTTTGATATGCATATAAATACATATTAATAGTACAATAATACATAAAAAAAGTCTGAAAAGTCTTGCAATTTTATCATACAAATAATTGGCTGCTTCATCCATTCACAAGCCAATTCATTTAATTAACAATACCAACAAAAAGTGAAGTGAATAAAACATAATCAAATCAAATCCCAATACACTAACAAATCATTGACAAATGATACAATACATATACAAATATAATTATATCAAAATAACATGTAAATTTAAATATCAACACAAAGACATAAGTTTATCAATACAAGAATATCGATAAATTTATGTCTTTGTGTTGATATTTTTAATATACAAAATTGATATTAGTTATTACTCCCTCCGTCCCCTATAATTTGTCACCGTTTGACCTGGCACAGGTTTTAAGAAATGTAATAGAAAGTGAGTTGAAAGAGTTAGTGGTACGTGGGTCCTACTTTTATACTCCCTTCCTCCCTGAAAATTTGCCACCTATTTCCTTTTTCGTCTGTCCTTAAAAATTTGTCACATTTCACTTTTAACAATTTTTTGTAGTGGACCCCATATTCCACTAACTCATTTTCCTTGACATTTTATTTTAAAACTAATATATAAAAGCAAGACTCACATGCCACTAACTTTTTCAACTAACTTTTTCAACTCACATTCTATTACATTTCTTAAAATGCGTGTCGGGTCAAATGGTACCAAATTTTAAGGGACGGAGGGAGTATATTAATTTTACAATAAAATGTGAGTGAGAATGAGTTAGTGGAATATGAGGTCCACTATAAAAAATGGTAAAAGTGAAATGTGACAAATTTTTAGGGACGGACGAAAATGGAAATAAGTGACAAATTTTTTGGGACGGAGGGAGTAGTTATTACTGTAAATTAGCTGGTATTTGATTACACTTAGCTGGTATTTGATTACACTGTTTCAGATATACTTGTCATCCTTAAATTAGATTACAAAATTGGACTGACAAATATTTAGAGAAGGAGGGAGTAGTTATTATGTAAATTAGTTAGTATTTGATCCATTAGATTACAAAATTGGGCGTAAATTTTTTCTACTTTGTCACTGTGTCACACTTAACGATACAAGAAGTGCAAGTATATATTCTCACCAAAAAAATATTAGTATGACAAAAGAAAAAAAAATTATGTTGGACATAACAGTGAGGCCATTATTGTATCTGGGCCTTGTTCTGTCTGGTGAAACCCCTTCATCCATAGACTTCCTTTTACTGTTATTGTTGTTGGATGATGCTGTTTGCTGTTGCTGTGATGGAGATTCTGATTGTAATTGGTCTTGTGTTTCTTCTACTTGTTTATTACTACTACTACTACTATTATCATTCTCTTCACTTTCTTGATTTTCTTCATCATTATCATCCTGGTTTTCAGGCTTTTGACTTTCCTTGGTCTTGGTTTTCATAATGTGGGGCTTAAGCTTGTTTACATCTGCTAATCTCACTGGCTTTAGAAAAAACTCATCTGCCCCTTCCTCTAGGCATCTGTCATAGAAATATGATTGTAAACACCAATTTAGTGGAGATTCAAGATTTTAGAAATTCATGAAAATAGAGGATACCTATTGATCCTTGAGGGGACATTCTCAGAGGACATTATTACCACCGGTATATCCCTTAGAACTGCTGATTCCTGTTATAATTATAAGGTTAAATAGAGATGACAAATAATAGTAGTAATAAAGATTTAGGCTAGGCTGTCATAAAATGCTAACTAATTTCAAATTTAGAACTACGAACTTCAATATAGTATATTAATATTATCAACACACGGGCATAACCTTATCAATACAACATGTAAATTTGAATATTAACACAAAGATAAAAATATATTAACAATCTTATATTGATTAACTCGTATCTTTGTGTTGATAATTTTAACATACAAAATTAAAATTATGGATTAGAAATTAGTTAGCATTTTAGCGTGACCCGATTTAGGCTTATACATATATGAAAACTAGTACTCCCTAGGTTCCATGTTAATTGAGTCATTTTTCTATTTTGGAAAGTTACGACATAATTGAGTCATTTCTATTTTTGAAAAAAGTAATCGCCTCTCTTATTTTGTTCTCTCCTCATATCTCTTACCTTATTAATAACTCCAATTAACAAGTTAGATATGGAGTATAATAAAGAAATTAGCATGTGAAATTAGTAAATATCCCATCAACATCTTACATTACATATTAGGTGGGGGAGAGATTTTGCAAAGATCTCAATTGATTGGCAAGAAAGGGACTTTGTGTACAAACTACTCAGGACACATCAAATCAAATGTAACCTCAGATCTAACAAAATCTTGACAAGGCATATTTTTCTTCAAGTGGATCAACCTCTTAATTTTTTTCATTTTAATTTTGTTCTTTTAGAAATGTCCCTTTTCATTTATGTTTATCCTTTTTTGAGAAAAGAGGTAATTATTCTACAAAGGTAAAAGTGTCCAAGAATTTAACCAAAACAGACAATAGGAATTGCAAGAAATTCACAGATGGCTAAATGGAAAAGAGAACTTGTGCAAATCACAATACCTTAATTTTCTTGAGCAAATCATAGCCTGTCATTCCAGGCATACAATAGTCTGTAATAATAAGATTTACTTCCGCCTCCTGTAATAAAGCCATGAAAAATAGATAACAATTTGTAATAAGACTCTTGCTCAATCATTAGAGAAAGGGGGTGGAGTTTTAACTTTTAATTACCTGATTAGTTTTGGGAGAGAAAAAAGATTCATTAGAGTTTTCAACATTCCAACCAAGAAATTCCAGAGCTTTGCTACCAGAATCAACTGTAGTAACTGCCACACACAAATAAGCAACCAAAGTAATGGAGTATAAAAAAGCAATCTTTTTTCAAGAAACAAAATCAACCCATTGAAAAAATTCAGTACTACCTTGGTAAGAAGTCTTCTTCAGCAGCATCTCTATAAGCTTCCTATCAATCAAGCTGTCATCAACAGCTAAAACATGAAACTGAGCTTCTACTGTAGCCAATCCCATTTCTCCAAATTTGTGACAAGCCCCAGAAAGTGATGAGAGATTCAAGAGAAGAAAGAAGAAGAAAGTAACGAATGATGGAAGGGAAAAAGTTTGGTTCTTTTTTATTCTTCACTTTGTTTCAAGCAAAAGTGGAAGGAAGAAAATAGAGATCAGAGATAATATGTAATGTAATGAAATGAAATGAAATTTAAGTCCCACCAAAATACCACAACTCACAAAGTAAGGCCATCCACAACGCTGTTCCTATACCGTTCCTAAACCGTTCCTTAAACCACTATTTGAGGGCCTCACTGTACTTTTTTACTCCATTCCTTAACTAAGGAACGGAACCTGCAACCCTCGTTCCTTAACCGTTCCTTAACCGTTCCTTAAATTACTATTCATTCAATTTCATTTTTTTTATTTCAACTCAATTCAATTAAAAAAACAAACACATTTTATTAAAAAACACACAACATTAAAACAAAGTTACAACTTAAACTTAAAAAAATAAAAAGCACACAATTAAAATCATAAAAAAATAAAAGTACACAATTTTAATAATTTCATCCGCCAAAGTTTGCCCAAATGTGCTCAATTAGATCATGTTGGAGTTGGGTGTGGGCGCTAGAGTCGCGTGTCCTTGCACGAATAGATAACCGTTCTTGTATAGACGGATGCGCTCCACTTCGAGGCGGACTACTTGCGGTTGAGCTTCCGGGGGATTCGGGGTCGAACCAATTTCCCGCCTCGGGTCCTTCGTCTTGGACAATCATGTTGTGCAAGATTATGCACGTATACATGATGTCGACCATGTTCTCCATGAACCACGTACGAGCCGGGGCTTTGATGATGTTGAAGCGCGCTTGGAGAACCCCGAACGCCCTCTCCACATCCTTGCGAGCAGCCTCCTGCTTCTGCGCAAAAAGAGTCTGCTTTGGGTTCGCAGACCCACTGCACGTCTTCACGAAGGTAGGCCACTTCGGGTAGATGCCATCGGCGAGATAGTACCCCATTTTATAAAGCCGATTGTTGGCGACGAAGTTGATGGCCGGCGCTTTACCATCCAAAACTTCGGTCAAGAGGTCGGACTGGTTGAGCACGTTTACGTCGTTGTTCGACCCGGGGACCCCGAAGTACGCGTGCCAGATCCAAAGGCGGTAGTCGGCAACGGCCTCGAGTATAACGGTTGGGTGGGTACCTTTGTGGCCGCTCGTGTAGGACCCCTTCCACGCCACCGGGCAATTCTTCCATTGCCAGTGCATGCAATCGACGCTGCCGAGCATCCCTGGGAATCCGTGCACTGTTTCGTGAAGGTCGAGAAGGAACTGACAATCGGCCGTGCTTGGCCTCCGGAGAAATTCGTCGGTGAAGGCTGCCCGGACGCCTTTGCAGAATTTGAGCAAGCACATTCGCCCAGTGCTATCTCCGATGTGGAGGTATTCGTCGAACATGTCGGCCGTTTGTCCAGTCGCAAGCTGGCGGATTGCTGCAGTACATTTCTGCAGCGTCGTGTGGCTGGGACGTCCGACCGCGTCGAACCCTTCCTGGAAGAACTCTTCCCGGGCTGCCAAAGTATTCGCGATGTGGAG
The DNA here is from genome assembly GCF_004379255.2 of Salvia splendens. Taxonomy (NCBI): domain Eukaryota; kingdom Viridiplantae; phylum Streptophyta; class Magnoliopsida; order Lamiales; family Lamiaceae; genus Salvia; species Salvia splendens. Next base: position 25,493,421 of record NC_056040.1, read on the forward strand.
AAATAACGGTTTCCCCATGCGGAAACGGCGACGGAAGTACGTATCTCCCCAAACCGGGTTATCGCAGAAGTAGTCGCGTACTAACCTTGCGGCGGCTTCCTCCCGGTTACGATGGATGTACGTACGGGAGCGACGTTGGGGCGGAGCGGCTTCTTCCGCCTCCCGTCGTCGATCTTCTTCAAGTGATTGTTCCAATATTTGACGCATTTGTTCATAAGGATCCATTAGTTTGATTAAATTTGGGAGAAGGAAAATAGAGTTGATTTGAGATGAAAATTGGGGTGGAAATAGAGAGAAATAGATGTGTGTTTGTGATTGAAATGAGTATGAAATAGGAGTATTTATAGAGTAAATAAATAAATAATAAAAAAAAACAAACGGCTATAAAATTAACGGTCTCATTACCGTTAATAAAAAAAAAATTTATTTTTTTTTATTAAATTCGAAATTTTTTTTAAAAAAAATGAATTATTGCGTCATCGGGACGAAGCCCACTCGCGGGGCAGCGAGTGGGCTTCACGCGTCGAATGGGAGTCCGCCACGTCGCCTCGGCGCGTGGCGGAACGTTTCGTTCCGCGTTCCGGAGGAACGAAACGCGGCACGGCATGGGAACGGTGGCGGCACGGAATGGCGACGGAACGCACGCTGCAACGCGTGCCGCCGCGAAACCGTTCCTCCGGAACGGCATAGGAACGGCGACGGCACCGCGTTGCGGGTGCTCTAAGATCTCCAAAGATTTGCCTAAAAATTTTCCAACTTGGAATTTGAATTACAAGGCAAGCAAGTAATACTCGTACTTAGGGGTGGTTCGGTACGGTATACCGTACTATGAGTGTCATACCGTATACCTTACCAAAAGTTACGGTATGACAAAACACCGTACCGATACCGTACCGAATTTTTCGGTATACCGAAAATTCGGTAAAGTAGTTTTTATACCGTTTTCATACCGTGTTTTCGGTATACTGAACTGCGATACGGCATACCGTTATACATGTTATACCGAAAAAAGATCTATTATACCCAAAATATTTAAAAAAACTATTTTCGTGTTCAGCTACTCAAAAAAGTCCAAAACATTTTCATCACAATCAAATCTTGTTCGTACAATAATTCTTTTTAAATTTTAGTATAAATATAACATAAATATATATGTCTACATATATAATAATCAATCGATATACCGGTATATCATGGTATACCGAAGCGTCCGATATGACGGTATATACCGGTATACTGCGGTATAGGAAATATAATACCATTACCATACCAAATCTTTTGGTACGGTATGATACCATACCGAAAACTACGGTATACTGAAACATTGGTATTTTTTATATTTTTTTGGTACAGTATGTCCGATATTCTGATATTTCAGTATAATTCCCTACCCCTACCCCTATTCCTACTAGTATTAGGTAATCAAGACCGGAAGTGTCTAGCAACAAAGAATAAAGAAATATGTAAGCATATGCATTCAAATCATGGATTGATTCTTGAACAAGAGAAAATTGAATAGAAAAATGGAGTTTTTAATGGAATTCAAAGTTTAAAGGTGTGTGGGGGTCCCACCAAAATCCTTACAAGAGATACATGTGATGTCAGCTTAGTATATGTTCCTGTTGAGCATTTGAGAGGACAATTTCTTTTGATTGCCTTTTAGATTTGCATCCCATGGCATCTATTTGTGTGCACCATGCCCATTCACGTAAGAGTCTCCATGAGGGTGTCCGCTATAATGCGGACACGCCTAATAGTCCCGCCCCAGTTTTTGTCCATAGCCCTAAAATTTTGTGTCCGCCACTATGGTGGACACCTCCAATAGCCCTCAAATTTTATAATCAACTTTCATTTTATAATATTTCAAGTAATTATGAACAAATTTATCGAGCTCTTAGTGGATTAGAAGAAGCCGACTATACGAATTAAAAATAAAAATAAAAATAAAAATAAAAATAAAAATAAAAATAAAAATAAAAATAAAATAAAATATAATACAAATTAAAATTAGAATTACACACTAAATTAAAATTAAAATCACACACTACATTGAATCTAGTACAAATCACTACCAAGTTTACACAACGCCACCACCTCCCCTACGTGCCCACACTTCTTCAATCAAATCGGCCTGTAGTGTGTTATGTGATGTGGTCCTGCGCATATCAGCGAAGCGTTGGATCAAATATTCATTGCTCCGTGGTACGCCCATCTGGATCGGCGCGGAGGCGACACCGTGACTTGTACTTGCACCCTCTTCCGGCGCCCATCGCTCTGCCGCAAATCCTTCATCTTCTATTATCATATTATGCAATATGATACAGGCTAACATAATATTCGCGACATCATCTTCGTGCCAAACTCATGCCGGACACCGTATAATAGCCCACCGCGATTGGAGGACACCAAAAGCCCGCTCAACGTCCTTCCTAGCACTCTCTTGTTTGCGCGCAAAATATTGTTTCTTCGGTCCTACCGGTTGGCGGACAGTCTTCACGAATACGGGCCACCGCGGATATATTCCATCTGCCAAATAGTAGCCCCTACTGTACTGCGTACCGTTGGCTACGAAGCTGATTTCTGGCCCCTCCCCCCGGCACTCCTCGTTGAAGAGAGGCGACGACTGAAGAACATTGATGTCGTTGTTCGAACCTGCCACGCCGAAATACGCATGCCAGATCTTCAGACGGTAGTCCGCAACGGCTTCCAGTATCATCGTTGGATGTTTGCTTTTGAATCCAGTAGTGAACTGGCCTTTCCATGCCACGGGGCAGTTCCTCCACTCCCAATGCATGCAATCGATGCTTCCTAACATTCCTGGGAAGCCGTGCACCGACCCGTGCATATCAAGTAGGCACTGACACTCATCCGGGTTGGGCTTCCATAGAAACTCCCCACCGAAAATTTCTAGGATCCCCTTACAGAACTGCCTAAGCACCGTGAGGCTAGTCGTCTCACCCATCTGTAGGTATTCATCGAACATGTCCGCTGGTCCAGCGTAGGCAAGCTGTCGGATTGCAGCGGTGCACTTCTGTTGTGTGGACAGCCCGATCCGGCCAGCCGCATCGGTAACGCTCCGCCAAATTCGTCGCTATATAGTTGAACAGCCGCTGCGACATCCTGAATCTCCGGCGGAATATCTCGGGTGGATAACGGGGGTTATCCACGAAGTAATCATCCATTAAACGTTGGTGAGCACCGACGTGGTCTCGTGGGATTGTCCGCCGATGAGTAATGGTGCGAGGGATCGGATCCTCCGCATCCTCCGCCTCCTCCGCCAAACGGGCCGCTACCTCCTGGGCGGCATGGTGTTGCACCTGTTGAATCAGAGCATTCCAGTTGTCTCTCCACAAATTGTTCATTTCCGACCCCAAATTGTAGTGAGAGAAATTTGTATAGATGTTGTGTTTGAATGGTGTGAAAATAATTAATGGAGTGGGGTGTATTTATAGGTGAATTGAAGTGTAAAAAAAAAATTAAAAATTGCATGTCCATAGCCGCGGCTAATGTCCGCCGCTATAGGCGCCGCGCCTATAGGGGCGGCTATAGCTAGGGATGTCAGTGTAGCCCGAACCCGATGGGTTGGCCCGAAAAACCCGCTAAAATTACAGGGTTAGGGCCAAAAAATCACAGCCCGTTAATGAATCGGCCTTATCGGGCTGGCCCTATTGGGCTGTCGGGTTTTTTCGGGCTGGCCCGGCGGGCTGTCGGGTCAGCCCAACGGGTTATAGAAAAAAACCCTAATAATTAAATGCCTGCAGTGACTCTTCATCTTTTTCACTTCAATTTTGTTTCTTTTTTAGATTTTAAAGACGTTCCTCTTTCACTCTCAAAAAATTACTTTCACCCTCATAATCTTGTTCTCACTTCCTTCCTTCCTTCCATCAGGTCAGTTTCCCTCTCCTTTCTCTCTCTTATGCGTGAATGCATTTTTTTTATTATTGACGATAGTATGGCTTAGTTGTAAATTGTATTCCTTCGGTCCTTCCTATATTTGGTCAAGTGGGAGAATCCACACTTATTTAATTTGTTTTGCTGCTGTGTGACAGTGTGAGTATATATAATACTGTATGAAAATGTTCTTTAGCTTGACTCTTACACAAGAAAAGAAATTCCCTTTTCAAATATTCAACATTAATCATACAAAAAAGCACACACGAGGTGTTCAGACACAATTCAACTTTTTTAATAAAAAATGTTTTTATTAGGATCACAAAATCAAAATACACGAAATTTATGTCAATCTGTAATTGCAATTAGAGATTTCTATATCGTATATTGCTATGACTATGAGTTACAAATTTCCATCCCTTCTATGTTTGAGTACTCTATACTAAACAAATAAACATATATAAGTGATTAATGTGAATACAGTAGATGCTAAACTGGGCATTTTAGTTAGTTTATGAATTGGTTATGCATGATTATTTGACTAGTGATTAATTCATGCTAATTATATTTATATTTATGTTGCAGATTTAGAATTGTTAAGAATGGAAGATTCTTCTTCAACAATTAATATTGAAAACGCGGAGATTCAAGGTGATTCCATGCCTAAGACGAGACAAAAAACTTCCGATGTTTGGAATAACTTCACAAATGAAGAACCCGACAAAGATGGAAAGAATGTCAAGTGCAATCACTGTCTTAGAAGATGGAAATATGAATGTACGAAAATGGGAACTTCCACTTTTAGTCGGCATATGTTGGTTTGTAAGAAGAAACCAAAATTTGGAGATGTGGGTGCTATGTTTCTTAATCATGATGGGAAGTTAAGGGATAAAGATAATGTGATAGACCCAAAAATAGTTCAGGATTTGTTTATTAAGGTATCAGTTGCACACAATCTTCCATTAAAGTGGGTTGAATTTAAAGAAATGCGAGTTCTTTTGAAGTATTTGAACCCTAGTGTAAGATTTATCTCTAGAAATACTCATGCTTTGGATGTCATGAATATGTATGAATCCGAAAAGGAAAAATTGAGGATAAGATTGAATAGTGTTCCTGGAATGTTGTGCTTAACATCTGATATTTGGACTGCTTGCACTAATTCGGGGTATATGTGTTTGACTGCACATTATGTGGATGAAAAATGTAAATTGGATAGCAAAATACTTGCATTTTGTTCAATGCCTCCTCCACATTCTGCACCTGAGTTAGCTCAAAAGATTTCTAACATTTTGGTGGATTGGGAAATAGATAAGGAAAATCTTTTCATTGACTTTGGATAATGCCCCCCCCCGCCGCGTCCTCGCCCCGCGCCCGGCGATTCCTCGTCCACCGCCCCTCCCCCCACCCGCCGCGTCCACCCCCGCGGCGGACACCCTTCCCACTATAAGGCGCCCCGCTTCCGCCCCGCATCCGCCCCAAACGCGGCTATAGCCGCGTTCTCATTATAGTGGACGCTCTAATAACGTGGCACAACTACGAAGGCGCCCAAGGCACAACCACAAAAACTCTTTCACAATCATAAAAACTTTTTCAGTCTAATAGTGGCCACGCCACTGCCATAAATCACATTATTTTATCAATTGTTGGTATATTTTAATTGGACTTGAATAAAATTAATTGGATAAAAATAAATAGAATGGAATTGAATGAAAAAAATAATTTAGAAATATATTTAATAGATAAATATTTTAAAAATTAAAAAATAATAAATAAATAAATAATCAGAACGGCCGTCGCCGTGGCTCTCATAGCCATGCAATAGGACGCGGTAGTCAGCGTCTCGGCTCCCCTATTGTGGACACTCTAATGCTCCATCCCTCAACTTTTCCATACTTTTTTTTTATTTTGATAAAATTTATTTTGGTTTTCCAATTTCCTACTATCATCTCTGTTTGTTAATAGAAACTTTAGAAACAACACGAGTTTTAATGCAAAATTAGTAAAATAAGAGATGAAAAGAGAATATAAACTTTGCAAACTTTAAAAATGGCGTGAATTTGGACTCAAATTCTAAAAAATCAATCACGAATGGAATTTATATTTGTCTTCCCCGTTTATCTTTACCATCTAATAAATATAACTCTCATACGTGATTGTTTGGTCAATTGATAAGCATTGAGAGAAAAATAATAATAAGAAAAAAAATAAAAAAGGCAAAAATCCCTTATTTTTCGCGTGTTTTTATCATATTCTGAAAGATTAGTAAATATAATCTCAAATCTCGAACGATTTGCAAATTGAGGCCATATTATGAAATCTCTCTGCTTCATTAACCTTTAGAAAGCTAAGTAATACTTTTCAGTAATTCACAATTTAACACTTTTAATTTCTTGTTGTTAAAATAGTCTTATACAAAGTATTTTTCTTCATATGTCAACATTAAAAGTGTAAGGCCAATGTGCGACCATTACATAATGCGGCAAGAGGCCCATCTCAATAGAAAATTTTGGCATAATATTCACTCCACGTAATTGTCTCTTAATTCTCGTGTCCTCTCTAGCCAAGTAGCCATATATATGTAAGAAACGTGTAAAATATGGGGAAACTTTTGATGTGGCCAAACCTTTGGCTTTTCATCTTGTGTAACCTCCAATTAGTTTATGTAATGTCTTTATGTCTTGATCTTTCATGTCTCCATCTCTAGCCTATATAAGGCATAGAGTTGTAGAGAGGAAATACACCAACAACAAACATTCTCTCTTTTCTCTAGCTCAAACATTCTAATGTGCATCTTAGGAGCATTGCATTGCTCGATTCTCGCCTCCAATTCAAGTTCGCCAGAGCCTACGAGTTTGAGGTGCTTCAACTCGATAGGAGGAAAGTCGTTTCATCTTTGGGGACATTACGCCAATCCGTGAGCACTAGCCGGGGCGTATTTCGTCTTGCGGAGAGAGGGATACCTCGACTCGACTTAAAGAAGACTATAGTTTGTATCTTGTTCCTTTTATTGTATTTACTTTGTTTTACTTACCTTCCAGTTTTTGGTTCTTTTGTAATAGCAAGAGTTTGCCCGTCTAAAAGGCTTCAATATTTCAAACAATCGCAAGACGAAATAGTGTACTCTTGTTGAAATCATGTCGACCGAAGCTGGAGGAAACATGAAATTCAAAGCTGGAATAAAGCAACGAACGGTCGCAATGTCGATGCGCTATGGAGTGGTTAATTCCTTGAGATCTATTCTCTTGAGAATGATGTTTATCGTTTGTCATTTGACAAGCAAGACCAATTTAGACTTGGTAGTAGTAATTGGGATGCATGGGTTGTTGAATATACCAATGCACATATGGTTCAATATGATTTTGTACTTATTGGTGGAGACAATATTGTGCAAATTATTTGAACGTGTTGTTATAAACTACAATGATCACGAGGTGATCGCTATGGTCTCCGACGTGGACCATGGTAATAATCCAAATGAATGGTTTGTTGATACGGGTGCCACATGTCATGTGTGCTCCGAGAGAAGCATTTTTTCTACTTACAAATCTGTTGGAGGTAGAAAAGTACGTATGGGAAACCAAGCCTCTTCCGAGGTGGTTGGTGTGGGTAATGTGTTCCTAAAATTAGGATCCGGAAAGGTTCTTACCCTCAAGGATGTGCTGCATGTCCCAGACATCCGAAATAATTTGGTGTCAGGCTCACTTCTAGTAAATCATGGATTTTCACTAGAATTTGAGTGTGAAAAGGTTATATTGACCAAGTATGAAAAGTTCATAGGTAAAGGTCACCTAGTGAATGGGCTTTTTGAGCTGAATGTTACGGTCATTCACCATGGAAAAGGATTAAGAAATAAGGAAGATGACACATCCTCTTATTTGCTTGAGTGCTCTGATTTATGGCATAAAAGATTGGGACATGTAAATCTAAATGCTATAAAAAGATTAGTAAATCTTAATTTACTAAAAGTAGATAAGTTTAACTCACAAGAAAAATGTGAAGTCCGTGTTGAAGCAAAAATGACCAAGCTACCGTTTCGCTCGGTAGAACGGAGCACAAAACCTCTAGAGTTAATCCATACAGACGTATGTGATTTAAAATTTGTTCAAACTAGAGGTGGTAAAAAGTACTTCATCACATTTATAGATGATTGCACAAGGTATTGTTACCTTTACTTATTAAGAAGTAAAAATGAGGCAATTGAAGCGTTTAAAAACTTCAAAAATGAAGCCAAAAATCAACTTAATTGTCGAATTAAGTGTGTTCGAAGTGATAGAGGTGGTGAGTATGTAGCCCCGTTTGCAGAATTATGTCATGCAAGTGGTATAATTCACCAAACAACGGCTCCATATTCTCCCCAGTCAAATGGAGTTGCTGAACGAAAAAATCGAGCACTTAAAGAGATGATGAATGCTATGTTGATTAATTCTGGTTTATCCCATAACATGTGGGGGGAGGCTGTGTTAACAGCGAATCATATCCTGAATAAAATTCCACTAAAAAATAGGGATGTGACTCCTTATGCGTTGTGGAAAGGGAAGAAACCTTCATATTCATACCTCATAGTGTGGGGGTGTTTAGCGAAGGTAGAAGTGCCACCTCCGAAACAAGTTGCAATAGGCCCTAAAACAGTCGATTGCATCTTTATTGGCCATGCACTTAATAGTAGTGCCTATCGTTTCCTAGTCCATAGGTCAGCTGTGCCTGGCGTGGCTGAAGGAACAACGATTGAGTCAAGGAATGCTATATTCTTTGAGAATGTATACCCTTGCAAGAGGCAAGAGGATCGTTCTAGTGAAAGAATGATGGATGAATCCACTAGTTCTAATCCTCCAAAAAGGACGAGGTCAAGTTCTGAGGATGTTGAACCAAGACGTGGTAAAAGAGTTAAAGTTGCTAAAACATTTGGTCCTGACTTCATAACTTTTATGTTGGATGACGAACCAAAGTCATTGGCGGAAGCTCTGTCTGGCCCAGATGCGGCGTGGTGGCACGAAGCTATCAACAGTGAAATTGAATCCATCATGAGAAATAACACTTGGGTGTTGGTAGACTTGCCTGAAGGCTGTAAGTCTTTAGGGTGCAAGTGGATTCTGAAAAGGAAATATAAGCCCGATGGTACTATAGATAAGTACAAAGCTCGCCTAGTTGTCCAAGGTTTTAAGCAGAAAGAAGGGTATGACTTTTTTGATACCTATTCACCTGTTACGAGAATCACTTCCATTCGGGTGCTTGTTGCGATTGCTGCTTTGCACAATCTTGAGATTCACCAAATGGATGTGAAAACTGCGTTTCTGAATGGTGATCTGAAAGAAGAAATATATATGGAACAACTCGAAGGGTTTGTTGTGCCTGGGCAAGAGCGTAAAGTATCCAAACTGGTAAAGTCATTATATGGGTTGAAGCAAGCACCATTACAATGGCATTTGAAATTTGACAACGTGATGTTGACAAATGGATTCACTATCAATGAGTGTGATAAGTGTGTTTACATTAAGAACACAGATAACGGGTTTGTTATTGTGTGTCTGTATGTTGATGATATGTTGATAATGGGAAGCAATAGTGTCATTATTAACGAGACAAAAAACATGTAGAAAAGAAATTTCGATATGAAAGATATGGATCTAGCTGATGTGATTCTCGGAATCAAAATATTGAGGACTAATGAGGGAATTGCCTTAACGCAATCTCATTATGTTGAGAAAATGCTTAAGAAATTCAACTCGTTTGATTGTAAGCCAGCAAAGACTCCTTTGGAGCTCAATGTCCATCTGAGCAAGAATATGGGTGATTCTGACGCTCATTCGTTAATAATCTTTCATTCTTAGCACTTCCCACTTTCGTAATTTACTATAATAATCTTTTACTCGTCAACACATTAATTTCCGTACCACCTTCCACATGTTGTCATTTCTTAAGACATCATATATCATCATTCTTTTTTTGTATTACCACATATCACATTATTACAACATCTATACGTTCACCGTGTTTTCCACATAATATCTCATATCAATACTATCACATTGCACCATAATTCTTCATATACTTACTTACAAAATACATGTTTCCATATAATTCCTTAATTTATTCAATTAGCTAATTATTATTTATTCACACTTATTCTTATCTTATAAGAATATTACTTCCCATAATCTGCCATACGTCTTATTTCCATATCCAAAGTCATTCAGTCATTTATTATGTCACATTCTTATCCACACACCAACGCAGACAAATCGCAAACGTAACCCATTTCAAACACATATAATGATCACCAAGGTACTCATATACCCAGGGACGAAGCCACATTGGGGCCTGGGGGGCCATGGGCCCCTCAGCTATTCTAACTATTAGTATATATATATATATATAGGAGCGTTATTCTCCTATTCATCCCTTAGATGCTTTATTCTTCTTAATATGGGTCGTTAGATCTCATTCATCAACGATCCAGATGATCTGCATTATTACACTATAATGATGCATTATTAGTCGGTGTGCATTATTCAACTGAAAATCTGCATCATTACACTATAATGGTGCATTATTAGTCGGTGTGCATTATTCAACTGAAAATCTGCATTATTAAATGACACGTGGCACCAATCTAACCGTCGGATGATAAAATCGTGAGGCTGAGATTAAAAAGAACAAAGAACAAAAGATACAAAAGGAAATGAATACATCCCTATATATATATATATATGATGCATACATTAATATCCAGTTATCTAGCTTAGATGGTTGGTGTGGTGGTCTACCCTTCAGTAATTCTAGGATCGAACCTGGCTCTCCCAAATCATTTTTCAACTAAGTATTGTTGCATCAATTTCTACACTCTAATAGCTCTAGGATTGATTCATTGGCTCTCCCATTTGTTTTGAAATGCATCCTGTTCTTCTAATTTAGTTAATTTACTTTTATTTCACTTTAGTTTAGTTCTATTTAATATTTTCTGTTTTACTTCTTAATTCCAAATTGTTTTAGTACAAAAAGACATGCATTTTTTCTCCATTTCATCTTAGCTTAGTATAGTTCTTGATAATTATTTAAGAATTGCTTTCTCATCATAAATTATCTTACTCCAAAAAATATGTGCTGATTCTTTTATTTGTTTTACTTCCTTATTCCAAGTTGTCTTCGTTCAAAAATCATGCGATTTTCTTCATTTCAATTTAATTATATAGTCAAGTTTAGTACTAGTACTTTTTAGTTATTTCAAAATTTTTTCCTTATTCCAAATGATCTCGCTCCAAAAAAGTATGCACTTTTTCTTGTTATCTATTTTCTATGTCATTTTAATTAAGTTTTTTCACATAAACACTCACAAAAATCTATTCTATTATTACACACACTCTTACTGTCCAAGTTCATTTTACATTGATTCAATTTCTTGTCATATACATTGAATTTTAGTGTGATCTACCGATATCGACGTCACTTTTAACGATAATCATTATGCACCGACGAGAAAATATCCCACATATGTTAAAATGACTTGAATACCCTACAACTATTAACGGCGATTTGGGCCCCCAACGTAGAAATCCTGGCTTCGTCACTGCATATACCGAAATACATATAATCAGAAATAATATACAACTTATATCATAAACAATTTCATATCCATATACATATGCCTCTCTATTCCTTTTTATTATTCTGTGACGGATCAAGCCTGGTATCTGCCCGGGATTTCCAATATGATTGACCCGAAGGTCCCAATATGATTGACCCGTAGGTCCCAATATGATTTGACCCGAAGGTCCCACTGTGATTTGACCCGAAGGTCCTAATATGATTTGACCCGAAGGTCCCACTGTGATTTGACCCGAAGGTCCCACTGTGATTTCAGATCCAGGGCAAGACCGTCACAGATCCTCTTTAGTCGAATGATTCATATAATCCCAATATCATATGCAAAACAATCAATTTCATCAATCACATATCCATATCTTATCCTACCAAATAATTCGAATATAACATATAAAACATATCTGTTGCACCAATCACATATCCATATCGTATTCCACCATCAATATCAAATAACACATAACTATATTTAGTTCACACCATATAACCCAAATATTCACCACAATCAACATATAGCAATCAACCACATAATATATGTAAAATTAAAAGTGTGATTCATACACACTTCAACACATATTATCACATTTCACACCATATTATTTCTATCATCATCATATAATTATATTTATACCATTTCTTTTTAGAACTTTCGTATCAGGTTTATAAATATCATAATAGTTCCATTTGTGTCTTCTAATGACATATATGCAATTATCACATAGAATAACACATTATTATACATTTAGTTCACATAGTTCAAACCAGAGAAGTAAAGTTCATAGTAAAGATATCCTACCTCTTAGGCTTATGAACATAAGCATATTTCACCTTGATACTACTCTACCTTCTAGGTTCACTCCTTTGTCACCAAAACGCACTATAGGTTCCTTCGCTGAACCATATGATAATTTATAACGCTTGATCCCATGTGTGCGTATACGATTGCCCGAGAAGAACATATCTTTTTTTTTCTTTTCTCTTGATTTCAAGAGCTTTTATTCAATTATTCTCTCGATCTCCCTCTTTTTTCCCCTTTTTTTAACTCTCATTTGCATCATATATACTCAAAACAAACTACTTGCCGACTTAGGAGCATAGGTAACCAAATAAATATATTATAATCTATGACTAAGCTATTTTTATTTCTCTTGTTTGCATGCACTCATCACACGTGTACTAACACCAAAGACTAATAAGTTTTTATATTACTATAAGTGAACATATAAGTGTACACAATTGATTACATGTTACGTGATCATTTCTTTTTCCAAACTTTTATTTCCTAAGTAGTATTTTCATATTTACAACCTATGGTTCAACAATCACATGCAAATAAATATGTGCTTATATACAACACACCTATAATTAATAAAGGAACATAAACATATTTTAATTCGTGTTTATAAAACTAAAAACTGATTACAACGTGAAATTAAACTAAGCTAACACTTGGAATCTAAGAAAGCGGTAAACTGAGAAGAATCTCAGCGGGAAACTTAAGTCACACTAACAGAAATGAGTATTTTGCAGTGCTCCCTTTGGTCGCCCTTCTAACTAAGCTATCTAACAAAGCTAGAGAATTAAACTAAACTAAGCTAGAGAGCTGGACTACGCTAGATAACTATGCTAAACTAAATTAGGCGGAAAGTAAAGTGTCTCATCCTTTCTTGTGGTGGCACACCCTCTATTTATAAGCTCGATTCGGTCTCCAGCTGGATAACGATCTTGTCAGGGAATATTCACTCATTCTGAGAATGAGCGACTCATTGATTGCTACGTGCTGTTCTTCTAGAATGTCGACACTTTTTGGTAACAAATTCGTGACTCAGCTTCGTCCTTGCGTCTCATATTCCAGCACGTGTCCCCTTCTAGAACGTCGTCCTTGATAACAGAATGGTGCGCTGTATCCAGCTCATTTCCTCACGTGCTCTTCTTCCAGAAGCCCGTGGTCCCCTCCTAACTGCTTGATCGCTCCCCTTGATCAACTCCCCCGATTCTGAGCCTTTTATCGCCTTTGTACTTGCTTGATCATGTCGGCCTTGAAGCCTTGGTCAAGTGGTAATTCTGCACATTTAACACTTGTTTTGCGCGATAAACCGATCAAGTAGTATGTATTTCACCCATAAGCCGATGCATGAAATAGGCCCTATCAAACTGCTCACACTTAAAACATACTTGTCCCCAAATATAAAGAAAAAGAAAAGAAAAAGATAGGGCAAATTTCAGGCATGGTTTATTTATTTTTTAAGTAAAAGAAAAGACGAAAAGAAAAACAAGACCTTAAGATAAAGACACGTATTCACATGTATGCATTAGACCGAATAATTTTCCAACAATCATACCCGAGGTCGAGGTCAATCCATTTGTCAGTAGCTTGTGTTCATTCTCTTTTGCCTTTGCTTGATCAAGGTCTCAGCTTGTCAAGATTGCTCAATTCAAAAACCACTGTTGGATTCACTCAGTCACTCATTCCTACCCTGAGAAGTTAGGACTGTTCACTCGATGTTGCCATAAATTTAATACATTGAATCGGACTGCACAAGATAGTTCCTTAAGGTCTTGTTTTAAGGTTGTAACGAGGCTCAAGGTTAGTAACGTATTAGGGTGGGGTCCTAGGGGTTCTAAGTTCAAAAATAAAAAATAATAAATAATAAAAAAATTTTAAAGAAAAATCACATGAGTCAAAAAGTCAAAGATTTGCCTAGACTCGCTGGATCAGAATTGAGATATTTTTTTCTTTGATGCTCTTTCTTGGTCAGATTTCGACCTTCAGCCTTATATTATTTTTTGCTTTTGATTTTCTGGGTCAGGTTACAACTATTTCCTGCTATTTTCTTTTTCTTTTTCTTTTCTTTTTTTAACCTTTTCATCATTTTCTTTTTATATGATCAATGATCAACCCGATTGTCTAACTTGATCAACCTAGCTGCCCCTCATTTTTCTTGCTATCCCCTTTCGTTACCCTTGACAAACTCCATCTCTTTGACCCTCTTTCCTCATGTGATATGAAACTTTGAATTTGGTTTTAAGGCTTCAAAGAAAGGGAAAGAGTGTATAAGCTCGAATTGGCTAACTAGGGGGTGCCTTGACTAATGAGGCGGGTTTGTGGAACGAAGGAAGAACACGGCTCAAATGGTTAAGTCCTAATGCCTTTAGTCATTACTACTTGTGCAATTTTCATCTCAATATTAAAAATCAGCCTCTCATAATTTTTCTTTTGTAAAAATAGTAGAAAGTGTTCTACTTTTGGCTTTTAACTCACATATAGAGAGGCTTCACAGTTGGTTTAAAAATTGAGCGTTTCTATCATACTTGCGTCATTCAAATTGATCAAGCTTTTGCAATCAAGTTTTACATGTGAGCGTACTGAATCCTTTTTCTAACTCTCCCAAGAAGTAATCAAGTCTTCCATTTATTCAATTTCATGCATATTGCCTATTTTAATACTCTCTGGAATTTGTTATTTTTCGAAAATTTTTTTAGCATGTATGATTCTACTGTAACTAACCCGTCCCCCCTCCCCACTGCATATGAACTCGTCCTCGAGGGGCTGGATGCAGTGGAAAGAAGGGTTAGGCACAGGCAACGGCATAACAACAATCAAGGGAAACTTCTCACACTTAGACCGGACACTGGGCTAAGTGTGAGATAGTGCCAACAATCAAAACATGCTAATAACCAAACATAAACAAAACAGATATAGGCAGGTGAACAAAACAGATAGCAAAAGTAGGCATGCATACTTCTCACACTTAGACCCAACATAGGTCTAAGTGTGGTGTGGAGCAGAATATCAGTTATACATACCAAAAAATAAGTAAAATTAAAATTGTTTTGGAACTTGGAATGAGTAGAGATCGGGGGAAGGTGTACTTAGGGTTTCCTGTGAGGTTGATTTGGGGATGCTGAAGGTGGCCTGGAAGATGTCGGGCGCCGAGGTGGAGGAGAGCTTTTAGAGGGAGGTGGTGGTTGCATAGCGAGGGCCAGTTGGCGAATAGCCTGCAGAACCTTGGCTTGAGCAACCAGTTGTGCTTGTGAATTCTCCACTAGCTGCGTCATCATTTGCTCCATGTGGAGCCTCCATTCATTGGTAGCGTGTGCAGCCTCCTCTGGCTCTGCTACGGTCGATAGCTCCAACCTCTGCCTTGGCTGCCTGTCGGGACTTGCCGGTCGATCCGTCGGCTTCCTCCGTTTCTCACGTCTAGCCTCCATCAGCTCTTCTCGCCTGGTCTCTTGTTGCTCTGCCCGCTTCTCCTTCCGAGCCTTCGAGATGAAGCGAAGTCTCCCGTCGCTCAATCGTTCAAGCACCTGAATTCTTACAAAGAAATCAATATTAAACAGATCAGGTTTTGGGCAGCGACTGGGAAGCTCCACACCATCCTGGAATTCCAGGGTCCAATTTCGTCTTACGTATGCTCCGAGAAGGTGGCAGACGTTGAGGTGGCGAGTAGGGCGACTGACAATCTGACTTATTGAGTGGGCAATCCAATAGCCCAGGTGCACCCTCCTGTGCTCCTTCATGCACCACATGAAATAAAGTTCGGCTAGAGTAAGGATTGACAATGTATTGGCTTGGCCCAGGAGGTTGCAGGCTAGGTAGGCTTGGGCAAGGCGGAGGGCCGGATCAGCAATATAGTCCGCTTTGGACTCAGAAGCTTTAAATTCGGGGGCATGTCCGTTGCACAGGGCTTGCCAGACTGCCTGCTGATCAAAATCCGGCCTCCTCTGAGGAAGGCCAATGTCGCGCCCGAACCATTCTCCACTAGCTACCTGGGCCTCGGTGTGGAGTCCTATCCTTACAGAGAACTCGTTGAGGCTCATCTTTTGCTTAAGCCTGAATACCCGGAAAGAGACGCTCTTGGCCTCCAAGTTTGTACTTCCAGAAAACCGGAATGAGGTGAAGAATTCTTTGTCCAGGTCTTCGGGCACGAAGGTATCCTCGATCTCCAGCAGCTATTCAAAACCAATCCCAATAATATGCTGGGTAAATTTCTCCTCAACCCTATCGTCTCCAGGGCTGGCTAGTGGAGTCTCTTGCCTGCCTTCATCAGCTTTGTGGATGTTACCCTGTGGTGGATCCCCTCATTCCACTTGGGGTTTTCAAACACTAGCATCTGCCGGAGGAGGTCCGTGGTCAACACCACAGTTTGTTTGGCATGTTCAGCAGCGGGGGGTGTTGCAGGCCATCCTTGTTGCCTGCGGGAAGTACGGGCCCTCCAGAGCTCTCTCTCCTCTGTGTTGCTGCCCTCAACTCCTTGTTGTGGAGGGGCTGGTTGGTCTGTATTAGCAATAATGATGCCCCGGGATGCGGGGCGCATCTTCTTCGGGGGAGGAGGAACAGTCTCATTCCCCTTCCTTTTCTTCTCAGCTCTCTGGCGGCTGTCCTCAACAGCCATACTTTCATCCACGGCCTCTCCGACCTCCTGGTTTATCGCCCCAACGGCTCCTACGTTCCCCGGCTCATTTAACAACTGCCGCGCTACACGGAGTCTTTCCTCCTGCCCTTCCTCTGCCCTCTTTATGTTGGCCGTCCGGGCCTCCACTTCCCTCACCAACCTGTCGACTTCCACCGTGCGCGTCCAACGGCGCAACGGTTCCTCCTCCCTCTCCGGGACCGACTCATCCTCTACATGAGGAATGCAGTTCTAGTCTGCCTCCTTTTGTTGCAATATTTCGTTGGGTGGAGGCAGAAAGTCCTCTATAGAATCGTCGTCGATGTTCACAACTTCGATTGGTTGTGTCGGCCTTAGGAGAGTAGGGGAGTTGGAGCCTCCTCCACTCGGTGGCGTAGGGGCGTTGAGAGCGGCTTTGCCCTCTGCATGTGGGGGAGGCACGGATTCTGCTCCGGTGGCTGCCGGTTGCGCTTCTTCGTCCACCTCGGAGTCATCCTCACTATACTGCACTAAAGGTGCGACGGGTGTAGGGTATGTGGTACGAAGTGGGGCTTGTGTTTGGGTGGTGGATGAAGGGTTTCGGGGAGAATTTTGGGATGAGGAAGCTACGGTCTTGTCCTTTGACAGGGTTACTCCTATTTGGGCTTCTACAGCGGCCGTCGCGACATTCATATCGGAGGGAAAACTCCGGAGGATTCTTGTCAAGCGCCGTTGCGCTTCTTCGTCCACCTCGGGTAGTGGAGCGGCGGTTGGTGTAGGTGGGCTAGGGTTTCCTATATGGGCTTGTGAGGAGGTTTATTGGTCAGCACTATCAGCACGGGCACTGGAAGAGGAGGATGAAGTCGGGAGTTGCTCGAGCAACATTGTTTCTGGTAATGGTGGGTAGGTTTTGGATTTTCTTGAAAGAGGGTTTTGAATTTGAGGAGAATTCTCGACGAGAGCAAAAGGAATGATATGTAGGCAGCTTGGGTAAAAGTGATTTACGGATCTGAAATCTGCTTTTTATAATGATATCGCGGCTGTTCGGATCCTCTACTGTTGCGATCCCTGCGGCTGTTCTGATCTTTTCGACTCCTTACGTACGGGCACGCCTTTTCAGAGTGCCAGCTGGCAAAGCTTCTCTGATACGCTATCTCCTTCTTCCTAGGACGTCCTTTCATTGCAGCTTGACACCTCTTCAGTGACTGCGCGCGTCCTTCCACCACCTGCCCCGATCAACTCAATCACTTACCACCAATTAAATTCAATTTATTCTGATCAAGTGGACAATTAATTTCAGATGAGAATTCTATTAATACCACTTGATCAGCTTCCGTCTTTACTTCCGATTATTTTTTTAACTAAGAAAAAGAAATTAACACACGAAACACTATTTACACTAGCTACGAAGGACTTGATCGAGTTCTCATAGGACGTCACTTGATCAGTTTAAATAGATTAAGAATTTGTTGCTTGATCAAGCAGACTACCCATGAGTACTCGATCATTCATTTAACTATTTACTGCCGAGGGTCAAGCATGAGTAGTGGAATGTCTTCCACCACAAATGTCTCCATTCCCTCTCTGCACGGCTTCACCCTATGACCATTCACCATAAATGAAGGCGAGTCTGGATTGCTTCCTTGGAGTTCGATTGCTCCATTCGTTCGGATGGCGACAATGGTATACGGGCCTATCCATCTTGACCTAAGCTTTCCTGGCATCAATTTCAGTCTGGACTAGAACAGCAGTACCTTCTAGCCCACCTTGAGTTCCTTCTTGCGAAGGTTCTTATCATGCCACATTTTCGTCCTTTCATTGTACCACATGGCAGAGTCATAGGCGTCCAGACGAAGTTCTTCCAGCTCCTGTAACTGCATTCTCCTTTCTGCGGCTCCAGACTCGGTATTCATATTCATTTCCTTGATTGCCCAGTAAGCTTGGTGCTCAACTCCCACTGGCAGATGGCACATCTTCCCAAATACCAGCCGGTATGGGGACATTCCAATATGCGTTTTGAACGCTGTCCTGTAGGCCCAAAGTGCGTCCTCCAGTCGTCGGCTCCAGTCTTTCCTCGTGGGATTGACTGTCTTTTCTAGAATCGCCTTGATTTCTCTATTAGAGATTTCAGCTTGGCCATTGGATTGTAGGTGGTAAGGTGTGGATAAGCGATGGTGGACTTCATATTTTCGCATCAAAGCTTCGATAGTTCTGTTGACGAAATGAGTCCCTTGGTCAGAGATAATGGCCCGTGGTACTCCATATCGGGTAAATATGTTAGATTTCAAGAACTTCACCACTTCTCTGGACTCACACGTCCTAGTTGCCTTTGCCTCGATCCATTTGGACACATAGTCCACTGCCACCAGTATGTAGAGATTACCTTCAGATGCGGGAAAGAGTCCCATGAAGTCCATTCCCCATACATCGAATATTTCACAGACAATGATGGGGATCTGATGTATTTCATCTCTAGTGGATATTCCTCCAGTAAGTTGACATCAAGGGCACTTCTTGCAGAATTCATAAGCATCTCTATGGATGGACGGCCAATAAAACCCACTATCAAGTACTTTCCTTGCTGTTTTCTTTGGCCCAAAATGACCCTCGCAAGCTAGTGTGTGGCAGTGGATCATCACGTCTTCCTGCTCCCATTCTGGCATACAGCGTCGGATTACTTGATCAGCCCCCATTTTCCACAGGTAAGGATCATCCCAATAGTAGTATAGGGAATCGCTTTTAAGTTTTAACTTCTGTGCCCTTGAAATTTCGTCACTTCTAGGTAACTCCCCCGTTACCAAGTAATTAGCCATGTCTGCGAACCATGGCTCCTTCTTCGTGTTCTGTCCCTTGCTTCCTTGATCGGGTATTGACTTGATCAGACAGAGATGTTCTTCAGGGAAAGCATCTGGAATGGCTTCACCATTGTCTTCTTGCAGAATTTGACTCAGGTGATCTGCCACCTTGTTCTCACATCTTTTCTTATCCACTGCTTCTCAATCAAACTCCTGTAGAAGGAGTACCCACCTAATCAACCGTGGCTTTGACTCTTTCTTTGTCAATAGGTATTTGATGGCCGCATGATCTGTATAGACAATCACCTTGGACCCAAGCAGATAAGGCCTGAACTTCTCAAACGCGAAGACTACTGATAGCATTTCCTTTTCGGTCACATCATAGTTCTTTTGTGCCTGATTCAGAGTTTTGGAGGCATAAAAGATGACGTAACTTTTCCTTTCGATTTTCTGACCTAATACAGCTCCCACAGCATAATCACTAGCATCGCACATCACCTCGAAGGGGTGATTCCAGTTGGGAGCACGTATTATTGGAGATCTTATCAATCGGTCCTTCAGAAACTGGAAAGCGGCCTTGCAGGCATCTGAGAATTCAAATTCCACATCGTTCTGGAGAAGTCTTGTTAGAGGTTGGGCTATCCTTGCGAAATCTTTGATGAACCTCCTGTAGAACCCAGCATGCCATAAAAAGGCTCTGATCTCCTTCTGGTTTGTAGGGTAAGGGAGTTTTGCAATAACTGCTACCTTTGCTAGGTCGACCTCTATTCCCCTGCTGGATACTACATGGCCTAGGACTATTCCTTCAATTACCATAAAATGACATTTCTCGAAATTTAGAACTAAATCCTTCTGGCGGCACCTTTCCAATACCATGTTCAGGCTATGCAGCCCTTGATCAAAATCATCCCCATAGACAGTGAAATCGTCCATGAAGATCTCAATACAATCTTCCAATAGGTCCGAGAAAATGCTTATCATACATCTTTGGAAAGTGCCCGGAGCATTGCAGAGGCCAAAGGGCATCCTCCTGTAAGCGTAAGTGCCAAAGGGGCAGGTGAACGTCGTCTTTTCTTGATCATCTGGGTTTACAACGATCTGAAAATAGCCACTATAACCATCCAGGAAACTGAAGTACTGTTTCCCTGCCAACTTCTCCAGCATTTGATCAATGAACGGCAAAGGAAAGTGATCTTTCTTTGTGGCTTGGTTCAGCTTCCTATAGTCTATGCACATTCTCCACCCAGTAACTGGCCTTGTCGGGATTAATTCGTTTTCTCGTTTTTCACCACTTGAATCCCTCCTTTCTTAGGTACCATGTGCACTGGGATGACCCAGTTACTATCGGGAAAGGAATAGATAATTCCGATTGAAACTAACTTGACAATTTCTTTCAGCACTTCTTCCCTCATGTTGGGGTTGAGTTTCCGTTGTTGATCGCGGTGTGGCTTGGCTCATTCCTCCAACCGGATGTGATACATACACAAATCCGGGCTAATGCCCACCAAGTCTGTCAGCTTCCAGCCGATAGCCCTCTGATTCCTTCGTAATACTTCCAGTAACTTGTCTTCCTGCCCTTGGGTCAATTGACAGTTTATAATGACGGGCATAGTTTCGCCTTTTCCCAGGAAGGCGTACTTTAAATGTGCTGGAAGAGGTTTCAACTCTTTTGCGGGCTTTGGCTCCTCGGTGGGCAGAGGGTTCTCTGCAGCTTCATCACTCAGTGGCTTTCCTTGATCAAGCTGCTTTGCAATGCTAGATACTTGAGTTGTCTTACTCGACCCAGTTGGCTTTGGACGTTCACAAAGTTCTGTTATTGCTTCTGCGACGGCTTGGTCGTTCATTTCTCCAACCTTATTTGTTTCAAACCACTCTTCTACTTCCTTTTCGACCTCTTCATCTACAGCTGAGTCCGTGAACTGCCTTTTTAAAATTTCTTCTTCCAAAAATTCTTGCACTAAGGGCTCAGTTACATCCACATAATACACGTTTTCTCTGTCGGCTGGCCTCTTCATGGCCTCATTGATATTGAACGTATACTGCTCTCCTTTGAAGTCCAGACTGATCGTCCCATTGCCGACGTCTATGATAGTGCTGGCCGTAGACAAGAACAGTCGTCCCAGTAGGACTCCACTCGACTCCTTTGCTGTGGGCTCTGTCATCTTGATTACGAAAAAATCAGCTGGGTAAAGAAAGTTATTCACCTTTACAATAACGTCTTCCAGAATTCCTTCAGAGTGAATACATGATCTGTCGGCCAACTGTATCATTATATCCGTGTCGACTAGCTTGGCCTCTCCCAGCTTCCGGTAGATGGAGTATGGCAGAACATTGATAGATGCCCCCAAGTCGCACATGGCGTGCTCTACCTGAATGTCTCCGATTGAAATTAGAAGCGCGAACATTCTAGGATCAGTTTTCTTGGAGGGGAGATCGCTTTTCTGGATTACGGCAGAGACGTTCTCATTTGTAATTAGTCTCCCTTCCTCATTGACCTTCCCTGCTAGGTAGTCTTTAATGAACTTACTAATCGGGGGCATTTTTAACGCCGTTAAGAGTGGTACCTTCACATCCATGTCCTTGAACATGCTTGCTACGTCGATTGTGGCATCCCTTTTCCTCGTCACCATTCCGCGGTACGGATAGGGCTTAACCCTTTCAGTTTCTTCCTTCCGAGTTTCTTCTGAGGCTTCTCCTCCAACCCTTTCCTTGCCTTTTTCTTCCACTTGACCACCTCTGCTGGATTCTCCCTCTTCCTCACGACTTGGTTCAGAAACAGTTGGTGGAGATATCGCAGGATGGCTGGGGCCTTGGTAGACCCTTCCTGACCGCAGGGATACTTCACTAATATTCTCATGACCAGGTGGTTGCATAGTAGCTTCATTCCCCTTCAACTCGCCCAGCGATACTGCAACTTGAGAGAGTTGTTTCGTCAGCATCTCCAACGCCGCCCGCTGCTCTTTTTGAGCATCCTGGATTTCCTGCACTGCATCATTTGGATGGTGTGGTATCAACATTTCTACGTGGCTTTCGTTGGGGTGTCTGTTGTATCTTTGATTCGGTGGTCCTCCACTATAGTTAGGTTGCGGGTGGTCAGATTGTCCGTAGTATTCTTGCTGATACCGCGGCTGGTTGTACTGTTGATTTCCCCGTAGGTATGGTGGAATGTACGTGACCATCTGGTTGTTTGGTTGCCTTCCCTGCTGGTAAACTGAGGGCCTGGCTGTTTGTATCCCCAATTTCCCTCCGGTTGTCTGCTTGACCAGTTGGGCTATCCTCCACTGGCCCAGTTTTCTTGAGGTACGTTATGTATCCTGTTTCTTCCAAAGTTTGGTCTGTCCTGGATCCGTGTGGGCCAGTTGGATTGCCCTTCAGAGGGTTGTACTTGCTGGGTTAATAACTGAAGTGGTTGGTTTTGATTAGTCCATCGAAGATTGGGGTGGTCCCTCTACGGAGCATCTCTCTGCTTCCTCTGGATCCAGTTGCCATTTGTGTTCCAGTGGCCTACTGCGTTCACTTGCTCTACCTCAGAGGGAAATTCACAGTAATGATGTTCTTCTGGAGGTGGCGGCTGCGGTACGTACTGTGTCTCCTTTGGTGCAGGTGGTGGTGGTGGTCTCGTTTTTTCTACTGCTTCCAGCAAATTTTTCTCCATCTGCTCGAATCGAGCCTCCAGCTTTTCATCATTGTGCGCCTCTGCTGCGTGCACTGCTCCTCTCCTGTACTGCCCTCGAGAGGTTTCATACGACCGCTTAGCCTCAATCAGCCTCTCCAAAATATTCTTAGCTTGGCTAAAAAGGGTTTTTGAGAAATCCCCTTGTGCTGCGATGTTGAGGTCGTTTTTGCTATCCACCGTGAGTCCGCCATAGAAAATCGAGTAGACTTCCTTCTCTCCCAATTTGTGGTTAGGGCATGCTTGAAGCAGCCCTTGGAACCTATCCCAGTACTGGACGAGGGGCTCGTCGTATTCCTGTCTGGCTTCTGTAATCTCCCTTTTTAGGGCACTTGTTTTTGATGTTGTAAAGAAACGATCGAGGAATATCATGCGAAACTCAGCCCACGTTCTGATGGATCCTTCCGGCAGCCTTGACAGCCAGACACCCGCATCCCCCTTCAAGACAAAAGGAATAGCTTTGAGTCTGTAATCTTCGGATGTGGACCCAGCTGGCACGGGCTGAATATCACAGTACCGGCAGAATTCGTCCAGAAAAGCATACAGACATTCCTTCGAAAGGCCATAGAAGTGGGACAAGACGGCCAGTACTCCTGATTTGATGGCAATGGTCCGCATCCCAGGAGTAGCGGTGATGGCATGCGTGGGCTCTCTCTCATCATGAGCATGTAGAGAACCGATCCCTGAGTCGTCGATGACAACGGCCATCTCTGCTTCCGTTCGTTCTGGTGGTGGTGGTTGTGTTTTCTGCTCGGTGGCTGCTGCTGCTTCTAATACGGCTCTGCGACGAGTGATGACAACGTCGGCTTCCTGGACTCTCCACTGAGTGTTAGTTCTTCTGTATATCAACGGATGATTCCAGTAATCGCCTTGGTGGTACCTTCTCATCAACAGCAAAAACAAAAAATGAGAAACAAAATTATATACACCTACGCACTACGCACAAACATAAAGTAACACCATGCTTCCCCGGCAACGACGCCATTTTGGAGGGACTAGGAAAGAGATCGAAAACACGAATAGAATGCGGATCAAGTTATATGGAGTGATAACCAAACCGATTGGATCAGTTAGCAAATGTCGTTGCCACTTAATCAATGCACTCTAGCTCTCGCCCTTTCCGCCTTGCCAAAGTAATTTATAACTCCTAATTTTGCACAACTTTAACAGTAAAGCGGCAAGTTCGGGGTCGATCCTACATGGAAGTTGGTGTGTCGAGTGTGTGAGTAGTGAACAGGGGGGGTGGCTGCTGCCACGCTTTAATTTGGGAGTTTTAACTACTGTTTTAATCTAGACAGAATTTAAACTAGCTAGCTTGATCAACGGGATTCTAACTACTGGGTCAAGTGATTTGCAGGAAACAACAGAAAAGTAAATGCGCGGATTTAAAGCGAAAATAACTTGATTAAACTAAAAACTGATTACAGCGTGAAATTAAACTAAGCTAACACTTGGAATCTAAGAAAGCGGTAAACTGAGAAGAATCTCAGCGGGAAACTTAAGTCACGCTAACAGAAATGAGTATTCTGCAGCGCTCCCTTTGGTCGCCCTTCTAACTAAGCTATCTAACAAAGCTAGAGAATTAAACTAAACTAAGCTAGAGAGCTGGACTACGCTAGATAACTATGCTAAACTAAACTAGGCGGAAAGTAAAGTGTCTCCTCCTTTCTTGTGGTGGCACACCCTCTATTTATAAGCTCGATTCGGTCTCCAGCTGGATAACGATCTTGTCAGGGAATATTCACTCATTCTGAGAATGAGCGACTCATTGATTGCTACATGCTGTTCTTCTAGAATGTCGACACTTTTTGGTAACAAATTCGTGACTCAGCTTCGTCCTTGCGTCTCATATTCCAGCACGTGTCCCCTTCTAGAATGTCGTCCTTGATAACAGAATGGTGCGTTGTATCCAGCTCATTTCCTCACGTGCTCTTCTTCCAGAAGCCCGTGGTCCCCTCCTAACTGCTTGATCACTCCCCTTGATCAACTCCCCCGATTCTGAGCCTTTTATTGCCTTTGTACTTGCTTGATCAGGTCGGCCTTAAAGCCATGGTCAAGTGGTAATTCTGCACATTTAACACTTGTTTTGCGCGATAAACCGATCAAGTAGCATGTATTTCACCCATAAACCGATGCATGAAATAGGCCCTGTCACCCATCTTATTCCACGATAATTATTACACATAATTATTCATCTTAATAAATACTTCATCAAAGAAGTTTATCATCCCCATATGGGATAATTAACACTCAGTTAATTAATCCATTAGTTATTCTCATAGCTCATTTCTAGCTTTATTGTGACCAACTTTAATATATTATTTCTCACTCACCGGGAATCGAATTTGAGAAAATGAATATACTACGGTCATCTACTCGGAACGTAGATCGATGCTATTGCATTTAATTTTACAAAATTAAATGTCTTGTAACATTTATTATTAGTCAAAGTCGTTTGACCAAGCACGATTCCAACAATCCCCACATGAGTGGAAATTGCCAAATGCATATGTATGCAGACACAAGCTCAACCCTCAAGAGGTATGTAAGCATTATGATAGATAGTTTTTGGCTTTGAACCATCCATAGTCAACACCATCGGATACACAGGCGGACAAGTAGCGCGATACTTTGAACTATTCCTCTACGGCGTGCACCGAGACAATGATGTTAACACTTAAACACCTCAAGCTCATCCGTTCTCACATTTTGTGTCCATTTCAGGCCTTGGACACCACTTTGGATTCATAAGTGTATTGTTTGAAGCGGCCACACTTTACACTTACATAGGTGATTCCTCGTTAAGTATCTTGACATACTTGGTCTACTTGAGAACTTCATCTCAACGAGATCCTTTAGGGATCATTAAAAGTCATAGACTTAACCTCACCACTAGGCAAGTTTTTCAACACTCTATTGCTGTCTAGGGAATAGATATAGATGAGTGTTTCACACGAACTCTCATAGCTTAGTTTTCCCATTGAACCAAGTTCTTGGGATCTTCAGTCATCATGGTTGGGTTACCACTATGACAATTCTTTAGTTTGTGGATTTTAAACACATTCCCTCTAACAATTTATTCATTTGATCACGATTTAACCATATGGTTAGCGGATCCGCTAGATTACCCAATGACTTCACATAGTCAAATGTAATCACCAATGTTGTGATCAAATGTCTCATGGTATTATGTCGTCGACGAGTATGTCGAGACTTACCATTGTAAAGGCCATTATTTGCCGTTCCTTTAGCAGCTTAGCTATCACAATGAATCAACACTGGAGGCACCGACTTAGACCACCATAGAATATCATCAAGGAATTTCTTAAGCCACTCAGCTTCCTCACTAGCTTTATCTAAAGCTATGAATTCTGATTTCATGGTTGATCGGGCTATACATGTCTGTTTCGTGGATTTACACGAGACAGTACCCCCCAATAGTAAAGACATATCCACTTGTTCAAAGTGAGTCTTTGTTATGGGATATCCAGTTCGCATCACAGTACCCTTCAAGTACCAGGGGGTATATCAAGAATTATAGCCCATGATTTTGAGTATATTTCAAGTACCTCGAAACTCTTACAAGAGCTTTCCAATGCTCCTTGCTTGAATTGCTCGTGTAACGACTCAACTTGTTCACTATGCAAATAATGTCAAGTCTAGTGCAATTAGTTAAATACATAATGTACCCAATGACCTGTGCATAATCTTCTTGTGCAACAGGCTCGCCCTTGTTCTTGCTCAAGTGAACATTGAGCTCTATAGGTGTCTCAGCCGACATGCCATCATAGGCGTTGAATCTCTTTAGTACTTTCTCAACATAATGAGATTGTGTCAAGATGATTCATTTGAATTAGAATTTTTCATTCCAAAAATCACATCGGCTAGACTCATATCCTTCATATCAAAGTTTCTCTTTAACATGGTTTCCGTATAGTTAATCACTTAGGTGTTACTACCCATGATTAACATATCATTAACGTAGAGACACACTATAACGTATCAATTATCAGTGTTCTTAATGTAGACGCATTTGTCACATTCGTTGATTTTAAATTCATTTGATAACATCACACTATCAAATTTCAAGCAACGGCGCTCGTTTCAATCCATAGAAGGACTTAACCAGTTTGCAAACCTTTCTCTCTTGTCTAGGTACTACAAAACCTTCAGGTTGTTCCATATAGATTTCATCTTAAGTCACCATTTATACTTATCAACTGTTCCAACGACCTTAAACTTGCTTTTAAGGACTCATTTGCATCCTAAAGGTTTAGCACCTTCAGGTAGATCAACCAATACCCAAGTGTGGTTTAGCAAAATTGAATCAATTTCGCTTTGAACAGTTTCTTTTTAATGCTGCCGGTCTGGTCCCGCAAAGGCTACTTTTATCGATGTTAGTTCTTCATCCAACATAAAAGCAATATAGTAAGGACCAACTGTCTTTGGTGCACTGACCCTACTACCACGTCTTAGTATTGTATCGTTTGGATCAGGCCTTGTTCGCTTGTGCGATTCTGGCTCTTCATCCGCTGATTCAGAACTAGTGGCTTCATCCTCAATTCTCATCTCAGAATTGGATGCAACATTTTCCTTGTCTTTGCGAGGAAATATATTTTTCAAGAAACACTACATTTCTTGACTCGATTGTTATTCCTACGGTCGCAGTCGGTATTTCAGACTTGTAGACAACAAATCGATAAGCACTCCTATTAAGTGTATACCCAATAAAGATGCAATCAACCGTGTTAGGACCGATTGTAACTTCTTTCGGCAGAGGAACCATCACCTTTGTCAAACACCCCCACACTTTGAGATATTTGTAGGATGACTTCTTTCTCTTCCACAAATCATAAGGAGTAACATCTTTACTTTTGAGTGAGATTTTGTTTAGGATGTAGTTGGCCGCTTCATTCTTGTGGATGGCGCAGAATCTTTTGACCTCTCTGTCGACTCGGTCAAAGTGAGCGCGGAGCATCTTATATGTGCGGCGAGACCCCTTCGGCTTAATCTCGTGGTAGGCCTCGGTGACCTTTTCCCAGAAGGACTTTCGGGGTTGTTGATTCCCGACGATGGGATCGTACGAGACGCTGATCCAGGCGTTGTACACCACCAGCGTTTCTTTGGGGCCGTACGGATGCCAGCCTAGATCCTCCTCCTCCGCCTCCGCCCTGGAGCTTCCACCGCCTCGACCTCCTCCCCCGCCTCGGCCTCCTCCACCGCCTCGGCCTTCTTCCGGAGTGGGATCAACAGAATAATCCTCCCGAATCTGGGATAATCACTGCGAATACCTCGGGGCGGAGGGACGGGCGTATGCATCCACATCAAAATGGGGTGATTGGTACCCCCCGGCGTCGACGAATCGGAACCACCACCGAGGACATTGTACATGCCCCCCAGTCGCCGAACGCGTTGATGTCGAACCCGCCGGACCCGCCATCGCCAGAGTTTCCGTCGCTTGACATTTTGTGATGAGAGGATAGATGAAAATTGGAGAGGGAATGGAGATGATTTGGGAAGAATAGATGTGTATTTTTGTGTGAAATGAGGATGAATTAGGAGTATTTATAGAGTAAAAAAATTAAAATAAATAAAATATTGAAAAAACGGTAATATAACGGTAATATTACCATTTTTCATTTTTAATTTTTTTTATTTAATTCGAATTTAAAAAAATGAATTATTGCATCAGCGTGACGATGCCCACTCGCGGGCCGGCGAGTGGGCGTCACGCATGGCGCCGGAGCGCGCCACGTCGCCTCGGCGCCTGGCGAGACGTCTCGCCATTCGTCACGGCGGGACAGAACGCGGAACGGGCTGGGAACGAGACGGGGCGCTGCAACGTGTGACGTCGCCGTCTCGTCCCTTCGTGACGGAATACGGGCCACCCGAGTGACGCGTTGCGGGTGGCCTACAAGCGCAAGAGGGAGCAGCTCCGCAAGCACTGGGATCAGGTGAAGAAGCAGCTCAACTGGTTCTCGGCCGAGTACATGAAGTGCTTGTGGAGCAGGGCAGCGCCGAGAGTTTGTCTAATGTACGCGACAAAGCGTTGGCGTCGTACTTATCGGTGTATGATGAGTTCAAGCACTACAACGCCTGACTCATCGTGAAGGATAATCAGAAGTTCCATGTAAAAATATTGCAAGTGGCTTTGGATCACCTCAAATAAAAGAGTCCACATTAAATACATTTGGGCTCCAAACTCCTACACCTGATTACATTTTCAGCACCCCAAAGAATAGAAAATTTCCTTTTTAGTCCAATGCTATTATTTTCCCTTTCAACTCACACTTAATTCACCAATTAATTTCCAATCATGGGAATTATCACCAGTTTTTAAACACAATTAAACCAGTCAATAATCCCCATTTACTGACTCCATTAATTGGGATTTAAACACAACTAATAGCAATTAAATCTTCGAATTAATCCAGATTTCTTCTATTGTAAAAGTAATTGAGCTCAGTTCAATATTGTAATTTTTGGGCCAGCAAGGTAAGGACCTAGGCCTGCAATATTAAACTAAAAAGGTATTGGGCTGGAAATACAAAAATGTGGGAAAATTGATTAGCGGTTGGGCTTCCTAATTAAAATCCGAGCATAGTAATTACTTGCGAGAATAATTAAATTGAGGAATTAACTACCGAATGTGATTTCACATTTAATTAAAATTTGGGATTTATTTAATTTTTGCGAATTCTTCTATGAAAAATTCAAGGAGTCGAATGAGAAGTTTTGGGGACGCGAGCGGCCAGCCGGCATCGCACGCTACGACTTAGGCTACCGCGAATAATCGAAATTGCTCGTTTTGTATTCGTTTTTTCAATATGCATTTGCGTGTGAAATGGGTGCCCATTTCAAAGTTACATTTTTTTGGTTTTTTTACCCATTTCAGAGTTACATTTTTTTTTGTTTTTTCTAATATCCAATACATAGTATAATTTTATTTAAGTTTGCTTGTCGTTGTATTCTTTTTTCTAATATTGTAATACAATGAAGATTTACGTATTATAGTATTTTGTATTTTAATTTGATTTATTTGATAATATATTAAATATAGAAATGCAAAACATAATGATGATATGGAAATGAGATACGCTCTGAGATAGGCTGAACCATTGCAGGTAGATAAGCCGTGACAGAGGGTCAACCATTGTGAATGGTTTTAGAGCCATGGGCGGAGCCGGCCTTTGAAGGGGTGGTGCAAATGACCCCCTCATTCCCACCCTCCTATATTTTTATACTCCATCCGTTCCATAAAAATTAATTTATTTACAACTTATACGACTATGCCCCACCATTACAATTCATTAAAGATTAGTAATAATGTGTGTCTAATTATCCATTAACATTATTCTAACTACCCGTATTCTTCTATCTTTGACTTTACCAATTGTACGTTAATTCTCATGTCATTTCAACCGTCCATATTTTATGAGACAGTCGGGGAGTACTAATTTCTAAATCCAACTCAATATATTCACTAAATATCCCCTTATTAAAATTTTAAAATTTCACTATATATAAATTTACTCCTACTAAAATGATTTTCTGGCTACGCTTCATATTAGAGCTACTCGAAAAAATAACGTTGAAAGAGAATTAATACAAAACAAATATATCTGAGCCTTTTCTTTAACTAATGGGTTTTCAAAGCCAAAACCAGGTAAAGCTAAACCAGTTAGAATTAAATTAACTTAATAATATGAAAATATAGATCAACTTGACAAGTAGGCTAACATAGATATTGTTTAATAAGTCACTCAAAAAAAATCTGAGTTAAGTTCAACTTTTGAATAAGACCACTTGGATGCTAGTAGTATTAAATATGCGTAAGTAGTTGTTTATAAACTCATACTTTCCTCCGTTCCTTGTTAATAAAAGCATTTATTTTCGGCATAGAATTTAAGAATATTATGTTAAATGGTTGGTGAAAAAATGTAAGAGAGAATAAAGTAAGAGAGATGGAAGGAGAATAAAGTAAAAAGAAGAATTACTTTTAATCAAAGATAGAAATTACTCAATTAAATTGGAACTTTTCTGAATAGAAAAATGACTCTATTAACATGGGACGGGGGAGGGAGTATAATACTTAATCACATCAATTTATTTATTTTCTTATTTTTTAAAAAATAAATTATTATCAATGTTTTAAAAACCGGACCGGACCGGCCGGTTCGACCGGTTCAACCGCGAACCGGTAGGTGGTCCGGTCCAATTAGCACTATAAAACCAGTGACATGTTCAACCTCCATGAACCACCGAAACCGGCCGGTCGGACCGGTCTGGCCGGGAACCGGAAACCGGTTCAAATGCTTTTCAAAATTTTATTCTAAAATTTTGGCCTTGATAGGGGTCGAACTCAAGAGTTCCCGGTGAACTTACCAACAATTCTACCACTACACCACAAGGACTTCTTGGTAGTAATATGAACATAAATTATTTTCATATGTTAAACACAAAATATTTATCTATATAAACTAATAATTCATGTTTAATACGTATATATGTATATTAAGAATATGTGATTAATTATATTAAAAGTTTACTACTATTTGATTATATACTAGGAGTATTTACTAAATATATGTTTTTAATTTTGTTTATTCATATATCTTTATGTATAATATTATTTTGCCGCATTACTTTTTGAAAATAATACTATGAAATTATTTATTTTTATACATAAATATTAAATTTTTTATTTACAATAACTTACTACTAGTATAATTTATATATTTAATTATATTTGATGATAAAAAATTAATAATATTCTATCATTCACTAAAAATATATTCTTTTTAATTTTATATTCTTTTAAGATAATTCATTTTACTTTTATATATTCTTTTAAGACATTGTTAATTTTAATATATTTCTTATATTTTAATTATACTTTTACAATCACTAATGTTTTATAATATATGAGTTTATAATTATACTTAGAGTTTAATACTAGTTTTTAATATTGTGTATTATAATTTATTATTGTATTTAAACTTAACGTCATTAAATATTCTAGTATAGTAATACAAGACTTGTTTTCTATAATAATACTATTAAATGTATAATACTATAATATTTATTGATAAAATATTTGATTAAATTTTATTATTTACTACTAAATAAATAAATAAATATATATATATATATATATATATATATATATATATATATATATATATATATATATATATATAAACAGTATTTCGGTTCAACTAATGGTTCGACCAGTGAACCGGTTGAACCCGGTTCGCTTGCCGATCCGGTTTTTAAAACATTGATTATTATCAATGTTGAATATCACCCAAATATTTGAAATATTAATATTTCCACCTCAAGGCATTGCTGAACAGTACATTCTTCGAGGATCTCGAGTCAGTTTCCTCTGTCGAATCCTAAATTATCCAAAAATACAATGGCGGAAGTCCACGCGGAATTCTCATTATCCAAAAATACAATGGCGGATGTCTACGCGAAATTCCCACCGGTGTGCGGGAATTCCGTGGCGGACGTCCGCCATTGCGCGCCCCAAGCACGGATACGGCGTTCCGTGGAATTCCGCGGGGAATTCTGTGCGAACGTCCGCCATTGCGTTGGCGCCCGCGGAATTCTGCTTTTTTTCATTAAATATTTTTTTTTCGGTTCCTATATATACATCTCGTTGAACTTTATTTCATTTGCACCACTTGTATTAACAAGTTTCTCTCTCTAAAAATACCTCCCTTTCTTTAGTAATTATGTATTTTTTTTAACGAAGTATGGTTTTTTTAAAAATAAAGTGGTTGCATTTTCTCCGTATTCACGTCGAAATTTTAATTCCGGAAATTATCTAATTTGTGAATTTTTTTAATGTGGGAATTCCGCAGGGAATTCTGCTACTGTGCAGTGGGAATTCCGTATGACGTGGCAGGGCAGTGGAAAGTCCATATGACGTGACATGAGGTGTTTTTGGGAATTCCACTCCACTGCTGATGCTCTTACGGAAACGATTGACGAGTCCACCTTAGCATTCTGAGGTGCCATGTCAAATCAAAATTGCCACCTACTCGATTTTATGGCAATCTTTCACAAAGTTCTTGATAACATCTGTCAGCTTCAAAATTCGTGGAAAAAACATTTTAATTTTGATCGTAGGGCTTATCACTCGAAGAGGGGATTATATATTCACGTCATATTGATTCTGAATTCTACAATATTTATGGATAACTCTAATAGTGTCCATAATGGTGGCCTTCAAAGGCCACCAAATGTGGCCCGGCCACCATTCGTGGCTCTCTTGTGGCCTTCACAATGGTAAAAGTCAAAATTATAACAAAAATAACAAGGGCCACCAAATGTGGCCCTTTAAAAAAAATTAATTTATTTTTTTTTAATGTTTTTTTTAATTTAACTTTATTAAATTTTTGTAAACTAATAATTTGAGATCTAACATAATTTAATAAAGTTACGAATTATAGATAAATTTTCGTCGTATTTTTTATAGGGGAAAATTCTACAACGAAATTTTTTAAAAAACACAACATAAAAAGATAAAAAAACGTCACCGCTAACTACTCGGTGGCGTCATCGGAATCCGGCACATCTTCTTCACCTCCTCCACCGCCGCCGACACCGGCCCCACTGCCGCTGGCTTCGCCCGTCGCCGACCCATCGGAGAAGCCCAACTTCGACCTCAACCTAAGAATGAGGTCGTAGTACATCATCTTGGTGATAGGGTCCGTCGACTTCTCGTACAAGGACAAGTTATCCTGGAGTTGCTTCATCATCTGCACCTCCAGTGTTTGAGTCAACGCCGCGGTCGGTGGTGAAGGGTGTTGTGTCGCCGCGCTCGCCCGAGAGACTTGGGAAGCGGATCTAGCTTCCCGGATGGCGGATTGTTTTCAACTGTTCCCATGTGTATCTATCAGATTCAGACAGAGGAGACGGGGAGTATTGGAATTGGGAGGATTGGAATTGCTGGGACGGGTTGTTGATCGCGCCCATATTCGGTCGGTAGTCCCCGAACCCCGATGGTTGGCGAACCAAGTTCCTTTGCTGGGATGGCTGGACCCGGAATTGGGGCGAGTGCGGACTCCACGTCTGATTGGGGAAGTTGTCGTATCCCGAGTCTCCATACCCCGGGGAATTACCATCTCCACCTTGCATTTTTTGTAGTGTTTGAGAGTGTAAAATGAAGGGATTGGAAGTGTAGAATGAAGTGAAAAAATGGAAATGAGAGTGTATATTTATAAAAAAATTTCGAAATTAAAAAAAAAAAATTTATTTGCCGCGGCCTAGCCGTGAAACGCGGCTCGATGCAATGGAGGGCCGCGGCTCACACGGCTCAGCCGCGTGAAGGCCGCGGCCGCGGCTCAGCCACGTCTCTCGCCCTAGGGCCCCGGCTCTCGGCCTCTGCAATGGGGTGCAGCGCACCGAGCCGCGGGCTGCGGCTCCTCCATTGGGAAACTCTAAGAGCGTCCACTATAATGTGGACGCGGCTATAGCCGCGTTTGGGACGGAAGCGGGGCGGCTTATAGTGGGAAGGGTGTCCGCCGCGGGGGTGGACGCGGCGGGTGGGGAGGGGCGGCGAACGCGCGATCGCCGACTCCGGGGCGAGGACGCGGCTGAGGGTGGCTGGAGAGAGAAGGAGTGGGGCTATAGCCGCGGCTGTCTATTGCTATAGCCGCGGCTGACGCGGCGGCGCGGCGGTTCGATTCGGGGGCGGCGGTGGGAGGGGCTGTCCGCCCCCTATAGTGACACTCTAACAAACAAAAAAATCGAAACAAATAACCGTATTTGGCTGCGTGGACACCTTAAACATTATGGAAGACAGCGTGTTTCCACGTGCATTCGCCATCGAAAGAACTAAAGAGAGTGTGTCGTGTTAGATAAACACGTGCCAAGAAAAACAAATAATTATTTGGCACGTGTTTCCCCTATCAATTGGTGCAATCCAATAATATACTAGTAATTACATCATATTGGATGCATAATTCCTTTTAGTTTATTCAATTTACGTGTGAAACCTCTACACAGAATGGATCTTTTTTCTTCGTAAGTAAATGAACATTTTCTTTTATTTTCTCTAGGTAATATTTAAGTAATGATCTTTTTGAGTAGTAGTATAATAGGGTTCTAAATATCATACTAATAAGGGCAAATTACCCAAGTATGATCGGCCCCCGACTCTAAAATTAATTGAAAAAATTATAAAATTTGGATATGTTCATAATAATCCTATAATGATATTTTTTGATGAAATTGTATCAGATATGTCAATAAAAAAAAATATGGTGATGTCATCACCAGCGAATAAAACAATGTCGTTTATTCATAAACACTTAATACAATATCATTTGATTAGAAATATCAACTATATATTACTCCTCCGTCCGTCATTACTTGTCACTAGTTTTCTTTTTAGTAAGTCCGCCTATACTTGTCATATTTACTGCTTTTGGTAATGAACTCCACATTTCACTAACTCATTTATATTCACATTTTATTTAAAATTTAATATATAAAAATAGGATCTACATTCTACTAACTTTTTAAATTCACTTTTTATTACATTTCTTAAAATACGCATCAAGTCAACTTGTGCCAAGTATTGGCAGACGGAGGGAGTATTTACTATGTGATGATTGCGAACAAATCCTGAATTTAACGAACAAATCCTGAATTTATGAATTTTATCAACTAGTAATTTTTTTTAAATCGTACAAAGGACCAAAATTTGAAAAATAAAAGTGATGGGATCTTGTCAATTTGTGATTTTAATAATTTGAGGAGTATATGGGTCTTAATTTTATAACCAAATTGAAATATGAAGCTGACATAGCACAGTTGAAATTGTAATTAGAGGTAGACAAGTACATATATGTAGAGCATGTCATCAAACACCACAAACACCACATATCAAAATAGAGTAATTCAATTTCCATTAGAGCAAAAAAAATGTTGGCTATTTCTCCACAATTTTGTTCATATGCCATGATGGGTTATGAAGAAGAAAATTTAAGCTACTTTTGTAGAGAGAGAAGAGATACCTCAGATCTCCCAATCGATGATTTTACAAATGGAGTTGATGGTGATAAGAAGATGAAGAAACTCAACCATAATGCAAGCGAGCGTGATCGTCGCAAGAAAATGAACACTTTGTATGCCAATCTTCGCTCTCTTCTTCCTCCTCAAGATCACTATGTAAGACCTCTCTTCGGTTGCTATGATTACATGTGATTTAAGAAAATGACAAATTTATCTCTTTTTCAATTATCTTTTCAAAAAATTTAGTCAATGACAAAGTATTTAGATCCATCTTTAAAATATCACTTACAACAACAACAACAAAATCGTTAAGGATATTTTTAATACAATTAAGGACTCTAATTTGTGTAATTGAAAGCATCCTAAACTTTTCAACACAAATGATTGCGTCTCAATTTTTATCTCCTAAAAAGATAAATTTTTTTGTAGTGTATCAAGATTAAATTGTTTTTCATGATCCCAATAACTATTATTGAATCCTAGACATATCTGACTGTGTATCTCACTGTTATCTTGTCTAACGCAAAACTTTGTTGCAGAAAAAGTTGAGCATTCCGGCCACAATTTCAAGAGTGCTGAATTACATAACTGAGCTGCAGGCAGAAGTGGAGAGACTGAAACACAAGAAGGAGAGATTCATCTCCAAAATTTCAGACAAGAATCACATAAACTTAAAGAAATCAACCTCCAACTCAGCAGCTTCAGCAACTCCAATCAACGACGTCGAAGTCGTGATTCAGATTTGCATTCCCAAGGCAGAAAAGGGTTCATTTTCTGAAGCAATCTCCAGATTGGAAGAAGATGGTTTTCTCATGGTCAATGCTTCGTGTTTCCAATCATTTCAATCTAGGCTTTTCTATAATCTCCATTTTCAGGTATGGATAATAATTAATCATTTATTATTATTATTATTATTATTATTATTATTATTATTAGTTTAAATGATGAAATCTTTGGGAGTAAGTTTTTGTTATTGATTTGGGTTCTGGTTTTTAACAGGCACAAGATGGTCAAGTGATAGATGCTGAAAAGTTCAAGGAGAAATTGTGGCCTTTAATCTAGAAGAGATTTTGTATGTTCATGTCGTATTTTAATCTTATGTATATTATTTTATTAGTGGAGGCTATAGTGGGCATTAAATAATGATATAGATTATAGAACAAGAGGCGGAGAGTAGTTAAGAAGAAGTGTGTACTAACGTTCATGAAGTTGTGGAATCCCACTATATATACTTTATAGTATTAGATAATTTTTTAGGTATGTACATAATTGAGCACCAATGATAGAAATCTATGGGTTCTATTTTAAAACTAATAGGGTGATAGGAGGAGTGACTTATGGGATTTATATACTGGTTTCAGTATTCTCTTGACATCCGATGTGTGATGGGTTTGTTGGGTTACAAATCCATCCCACATCGAATGAGTGGGGGAAGTTGGAAGGTGTATATAATTTCTGTCCAACCTCAATTAGTTTGAGGCTTTTTGGGAGTGACCCAAATATAAATCCATGAGGGCTTGACCCAAAGCGGATAATATCAAACTAATACCGCCGACGCCGACAATCCTGACAAGTGGTATTAGAGCCAGGTTGGCGTCGGGTCTGGTCTGAGAGACCCATGTTCGAGTGGGGCCGACGATCCTGACAAGTCTGAGTTGGGCCCGTAATGTGTCTCGATGTGGTCTCGGTTTGAGGGGAGGTTTGTTGAGTACAAACCTATCCCACATCGAAAATCTGAGGAAAGTTAGAAGGTGTATATAATCTTGTCCAACCCTAATTAATTATAGATCTTTTAAGGGGTGAGTGACTCATTTCTAATGATTAAGACTTAAGTTAAATAATGTTCTTAAGATTATTCTATGGATGGAAATTATTGCATCTCTCTTATACAAGATGTAATATGGCTGATCTGCGGGCATGGAACTATAGAATGAAACCAACGAAATAATATTAATCCATAAACGGAAATGGACATTATGGCAATATCATAATGGGATTGAAACGGTAATTATATACTCCTCCCTCCGTCCCTTAAAATTTGGCACCATTTGACCTGACACGGATTTTAAGAAATGTAATAGAAAGTTGGTTGAAAAAGTTAGAAACACGTGAGTCCTACTTTTATATATTAGTTTTAAAATAAAATGTGAGTGTAAATGAGTTAGTGGAATGTGAGGTTTACTACCAAAAATGGTAAAAGTGAAAGGTGACAAATTTTTAAGGACGGACGAAAAAGGAAATAAATAATAAATTTTCAGGGACGGAGGGAGTATCTCTTTAGGATTCACTCTAGCATTTAGAAATTGGTTTATCGATAAAGATACATGTACTTGATGCCCCGCCCAAGAAAGAGACCCAAGTCCTAGTAGCCCCGCTAAATGGTGATTCAACATAGATTCTACATCTTGAAACCAAGCCAATTTTGGGGCCGCTTTATGATAATGGGACCAACCAACAAAAAAGATATTCTCTCCATCCCAACCTAACTAAGATGTTTCTATTTTGACACAAGATTTTAGGTAAATGTGTTTAGTTGATTAAATTATTACTCCACTCCTGCTATAATAGAATTCCCTTTTTGCCATTTTCACATGGTCCCAAATCAAAGTCTTATTTCACTTTTATTATTTTTGGCAAATGAATCTACATTCCACTAACTCACTTCACTCATATTTGATTATAAAATAATGTATAAAAGTAGGTCTCACAGGAAATTAACTTTTTCTATACTACTTACAAAGTCAAACAATTTCTTAAGACCTGTGTTGTAAAAAAATGGGACTTCTATTGGGACCGGAGAGAGTAATCATAAAGTTAGAGGGAGGAATAAGAGCATCCACAATGGTCTAGGACCTCCCATAGCCTTCCCACTGCCACATCATCTAACACTAAAATCCTCCTGCCACATCATCTGGATATGCAACTGGACATCAAATAGCTCTCACATAGCCTATCCGCATCACTAATAACAATTATATAAATTTAATTTACAATTGTAGCAACATACGGAATTTTACGAGATAAATACAGGGAAATTGAATAATACTATTAAAATTTCAAAAAGTACAATAATTTTAAAAAAATATATTTAAAAAAAATTACGTAAATTTAAATAAAAACTAATGCCTTCCAATCCTCCGTGCCTACAACTCTTCAATTAAATCTTTTTAGAGTCGAATATGAGCCTCCGTCTGATGCATGTCGGCATGTGCTTGGAGGAGGGCTTCTTCATCGTGAGGTACCCCACCTCGTACGTTGGCGACGGCGACGCTGTGGCTTGGACCGGCTTCATCATCGTCATTGGCCCAATCAGTCAGTTGTACACCTTCATCTTCGACAATCATGTTGTGCATGATAATACAGGCGTACATTATATCAGCAATGCAGTCGACATGCCACAAACGCGTTGGTCCCTTAACTGCAGCCCATCGCGCCTGAAGCACACCAAATGCGCACTCCACGTCCTTTCGCGCCGACTCCTGCCGCGTCGCAAAGTAGGCCTTCTTCGCATCTGATGCGCACCGGATCGTCTTCACAAAGACGGGCCACCTAGGGTATATCCCATCCGCCAAGTAGTAGCCCATATCATGTTGGTTGCCGTCGGCGACAAAACTGATGGCCGGACCGACGCCCTGGCACTGCTCGTTGAAAAGGGGCGACGAGTTGAGGACGTTTAGGTCGTTGTTCGAACCGACTATCCCAAAATACGCATGCCAAATCCACAGCCGGTAATCAGCTACGGCCTCGAGGTACCGGCGGCTGCATATAACTCTGCATCCATCGATCAACATCACGACTCGTATAGGCATCTAGCTCTTCGTTCAGCATACGCTCGTACTCATCAGCATCCCCATCACTACCACCACCACCACTACCACCGGCATTACTCATTTCTTAAATTGATCTTGTACAGAAAGAAAGATAGAGAGAGTACTCGTTAAAACAAGTGGTGCGAATGAAAATGACGTCCAAAGCGCGTATATATAGTGTTTTCGAAAAAAAAATTAAATTCTGACGCCGGTCTGACGCCGATCCGGGGCCTACAATGGCGCCGTGAGGATCGGCGTTAGAACCGGCGTCACCACACTAATCGGCATGGGTACGCCGAAATTGACGCCGATTTCGCCGACGCCGGTCGCAATGGTTCGGCGTCAGAACCGGCGTCGGCGAAAAATCGGCGTCGCGATTTTGACGCCTCCATTGGTGATGCTCTAAAGTAAGAGTGGGAATAAAGTATGAAGGAGAAAGATAGAATAAAGTTATGAGATAAGATTAAGTAAGAGAAATATGATGATAAAGTAAGAAAGATTGTTGAGTTAATTATTGTCAAATAATAAAAACGTCTTATTTAAGTTGGAATGTACCAAACAAAAAAACGTTTCACTTAGACTTAGACGGAGGGAGTATACTTTATTTTTAATTAAATTTATATATATTTATAGTATATTTTCTTATTCACATTAATTTGTTTATTAATAACACCTATTTAAGGACATAGATGTAGATTAGGGGATAGGATCTTCTGTTGTGCCAAAGAACATATCAGGAAATACTGTGGTTAAAACACACAAAAAATTGTGCTTGAAACGCAGCAGTAGCCAAGGTATATTTTCATTTCTTCCAACTTCATTCTTTACGCCTTTTATTCTTGTTTCATTCAATTTGATTTAGCTAATTTTAGGAGCCAACTTCATCAAATTGTATTTCAGAAACAATATTTTAGAATGGTAGTCAATAGCTACCCTTATAGGAACAGAATAGAAATTAAAAAAACGTAAAGAAAAGAAAGAGAAAAAGAAAATGGAAGAAATGAAAACATACCTTGCCTGCTACTGCGTTTCAAGCACAATTTTTGTGCGTTTAACCACAATATTTCTTGTTGTGCTCTTTGGCACAACAGAGGAGCCTATCCCATTAGATTATGCATATACTCCATTATTTATGCATTTATTGTATTTATCATATTTATTTATTGATATATCATCAAACTTTTAAAATATTATAATTTTATCAGTTTTACATATTGTTAAGGAAGAATTTCCTCAACGATAGAATTCCGTGTTGAACGTCGCGAGAGCTTTTGCCCGTCGATCAATCCGGCGTTGAAATTAGGGTTTGTGCACGATGAAAAAGAGAAGAGAGTGTGAGAATAAAATTGAAGGATAATTGATATTTCTTGATTTATTGAAATGGATAACATTGTCAACTATTTATAATAGTTGATACTAACTTAATGAGCAAGACAAAATATATGAAATAGATATGCACTCCCTAAATATCTAACTAAATAATGCAACTAAATAATAATGTGAGATATGAAATATATATGGAATAATAAACGTATCAACTCCCCTGTGGTTAAAATCCACCTTGTCCTCAAGGTTGGAACCACGACATAATGAAGAGCGACGCGAACAGAAGCTTTGGCGAGCTCTCCCCTCCTGGATCAAGCGCACACCGAATGGTTAAACGACTCCCTTCATTATTCCCATAAAAATTCACCGAGGGAAGACCATGTTGGATACGAGTCATGGCAGACTTGGAAGCAATATTGTGGTCGTGATATTCCAGGGCTACAACGGGGAGCATGTCAACGCGTTCAAGAATACTCAAACAGTGTGTGTCAATGCGTGGAGGGATCAACCGTGCATCAGCGTCGAGCGATGTTGATTGATGTTTCATACTTGTAACATCACCGACATGCAAATCTACATAGAGAACGACAATGTTCATCAAACCTTTTGGAATTACATATGCAACTTCATCTCCAACAAATGCACCTAGTTCAGCACCTCCTTTCTGAACCAATTCTTCAGATTCTAATCCAAGCTCATCCTTAAACAACCTACTCCTATCTTCTATTCCTACTTCAAGCTCATGCTTTGTTGTCTCTGATGCAGCCTTGTGCTCATCAACATGGACTTGAATCTTCGTTCTCTCTTCACATTCATGCATATTGGTTTCTAAATCCTTTATTGAGCTCGGAACTGCAGGTTGTTGAGGCAGATCCGAGGCCAATGGTGGCGCTGACACTGGTAGTGGCGGCAGCTCAAAAGGCGATGCTAGAGTTGGCTGCCGTGGCGGGCAATCTGATCGCGATAGTGGTGGCGGTTGCTGGTAGTATTGGTAAGGCTGGTTTGCAGCGATGGTTGTTGTTAGTGGTGGTTCCCAACAATAAGTCTGTTGAGCCCGGGGCTGATCGTATAGCTGAAATCTGAGCTGTTGTTGCTGGATAGGCCACGGATCCCAGCAAGTGGGTTGTCTGAGCGCGGTGTGGTGTGGCTGCTGAGCCGGTTGATAAGGCTGATCATATGGTGAGTATCCCTGCTGCGTGCACAACCTTGGCGGGTCCCAACAAGAGGGCGGTGGTGGCAAGTACAAATCTGGCTCGTAGGACGATGGTTGCTGATACGCAGTTTCCTGGCACAGCCATGGCGGGTCCCAGGAAGTGGGCTGATG
Organism: Salvia splendens; assembly: GCF_004379255.2. Classification (NCBI taxonomy): domain Eukaryota; kingdom Viridiplantae; phylum Streptophyta; class Magnoliopsida; order Lamiales; family Lamiaceae; genus Salvia; species Salvia splendens. The sequence continues at coordinate 25,536,236 of NC_056040.1, forward strand.
GGCTTGGTAGGGATGGTGTTGTGGGTGGAGTCGCCCATCCTGTGGATATGGATATGATGGTTGTTGATCTAACGCTCTGATCGGATGGTGCGAGGGTTGATATACGGGCTGCAACGGTGGCTGGTAAGGCGCGTGAGGTGGTTGTGCGGCGGTGTACAACCGGGGTTGGTCGGGTGGATCAGGTTCGGGTTGCAACCGAGGGAGCGTTGCTGCCACCCTGCGCTCATGCTCAATCAATCGGGTCTCGAGCCGGGCGAGCCTAGCGAGAATATTCTCCCACGTTGCTGCTGTTGAATTCAATTGCAAGCCTTCAGATGCTTGCGATATCTCCCACCATGAACGAAGATTGACTTCGGCCATGAGTTCGAGAATGAAAGCACCAATTGTTAAGGAAGAATTTCCTCAACGATAGAATTCCGTGTTGAACGTCGCGGGAGCTTTTGCCCGTTGATCAATCCGGCGTCGAAATTAGGGTTTGTGCGTTTGTGCACGATGAAAAAGAGAAGAGAGTGTGAGAATAAAATTGAAGGATAATTGATATTTCTTGATTGATTGAAATGAATAACAATGTCCACTATTTATAATAGTGGATACTAACTTAATGAGCAAGACAAAAGATATGAAAAAGATACGCACTCCCTAAATATCTAACTAAATAATGCAACTAAATAATAATGCGAGATATGAAATATATATGGAATAATAAACGTATCAGATATTTAGTGTACACTTTATTTACGAATAAAATAAAGATGTAATTCCTCTCTCCAATATAAATATGCCGAATTTATTTTTTCATCCATTCCATAGAAATAGTCTATATCCATTTATGGAAACTTTTTTCTCCTTTTTTTTGACTTTATCAATATTCAACCACTTTTTTCATCATCTTATTTTACCATTTACGCATTAAAATCTGCATCCCCAACTAGCCTATTTCTATGGGACAATGTGAGTAGTATTTATTAGAAAATAGATAATGTCGGATCTTTATCAAATTAGTCTCAATTTAAATAATTTCATAACAAACAATTAGCGCTATGAAGTACTATTAAAATTTTGTTATCTAATATTGTTAAACCGTAAATAATCAGATTTATTACAAACTTCATAAATACAATTGTAGTAATTTTTAATATTGATAAACTTGTTTTTTTTCTTTTTATTCACAATATTTTTTATAAAATAATAGATTTTTTTAGCTGAATTCACCACAACATCCAACAAATTAATATTTGATATAACGGTTCTGATTTTAAGAATTTTATAATTTTAATTTCTTATTTTTCTAAAATTTTATTTCTTTTAGTTCTAGTTCTTAAATCTTGGAATTTATAGTCGAACCTCGATAGAAAATCATATGTTCCTATCTCATTCATTTCTTATTATTAATATATTTAAATAATATTTTTTCTTTTTATATACTCCAATATTGGAGTTTTGAACTTAATTTACCATAACATGAGATAAAGTAAAATTTTATTTATGGTGTACCAATACTAATTGAGTTTAGTGTTTACTTTTTTGATATTGGAGTCTTTACTTTTCATAATTATATTTTCTACTCTCTCCGTTCCTTATTGAGCCTCAAATTTGATTTGGAGACAAGTTTTAAGAAAGGTAAAATAAAGTAGGTTGAATAAGTTAAAGGAATATGTGTCTCACTTGTATATACTCCCTCCTTTCCCATAGAAATAGGCCATATTTTCTTTTTTATCCGTCTCATAGAAATAGTCCATGTCCATGATGAATTTTTTTTTCATTTTTTTTATTTTATCATTTATGGACCACAACATCCACTATATAATTTCAACTAATATCTCTCATTCTCTCTTACTTACTAATTACGCATTAAAACTAGTGTCAAACATGAGAATATCAGCAATGCTAGTCTCAAAATTCTGGCCGCAAACCCCTTTTTTAAGTTCCACTTTAAATTCCAGCCCAAAAGCCACAATGCAGCCAACCCCAACTTCAGCCCCAACTTTTAACATAATTTTTACCATTTATATGATTGAATCTTAATTGAAAGTTACATTAATTGAAATTAAAAATAAGTATACTGAAATGCAATAATTTATATAAAAAAAGAATAAAATTAGAAAAAATAGAGAAATAAGTGTATAAGATTTTGTGTGAAAAATGGGTAGAAAATAGTTATTTATAGATAGAATTGAGATATATAGATAAAATATGGATATTGAAAAAAATAAAGAAAATAAATAAATGAGAGAGAGATAGTATGGCTGCTGCAATGTAACCGCAAGACAGTCGCGAGACAGCCTGACAGCCGGCTATTCAGCTGCAGGCAGTGACGGATCCAATTCAATAAAAGAGTACAACTATACCCCAAAATATCGCTACTTTTAGTGTTATATTGAAAACAAATCTAAGGCCATCCACAACGCTGTCTCTATACCGTCTCTTAAACCGTCTCTTAACTACTATTTGGGCACTATTTGAGGGCCCCACTGTCCTTTTTGCCTCCATCTCTTAACTAAGAGACGGAACCTGCAACGCTCCGTCTCTTAACCGTCTCTATACCGTCTCTTAATTACTATTCATTCAATTTAATTTATAATTTTTTTTAAAACCCAATTCAATTTAAACAAACACACTTTATTAAAATTAAAACAAAATAAAAAAACACACAAAATAAAAAACACACAAAATAAAAAACACACAAAATAAAAAAAATTAATCGGAAGGGCTAATCATCCTCCGGAGGCGGTCGAGGTTGAGGGGGAGTCGGAAGGCCAAGTTGTGCTGCCATATGCACAATTCCGTTCCACCAGGCCGCGTATTGGGAGTGCGAGAAGCGGGAAGTGTCCGCCATTGTGGCGGTCATGTACGCCACCATAAGTGTGTCCGAGCCTCCTCGCGAGCCCGATCCTGAGGCCGGCTGGCTTGATTCGCCTCGGCCCTTCCTTGCTCTAGCCGCTTTCGCCGCCTTCGTCCCTTGCGGCCGACGGCGCCTACTCGCGGATCCTCCTGCATCGCCGACCGTACCCGCAAACTCCTGGGATTCAGCATCATGTTGGCTGATGCCTTCAGCAGTGTCACCACCAGACGCACCAGCACTAGACGAGTATTGGCCACTCGCCGTATGCTTCGTGCGCTTCGAGTTTGAGCCCGAGCTGGAGCGGAAACCGCCGGCCCATCGTTCCTCGTCCTTGACGGCGCGCCAAACATCAACAAATCTGAATTGATGTCCCTCGTCCTGGTAGTAGGCGCGCAAAGCGGACGTCAAAATGTCGGTGGCCGTGGCGCCGCTTTGGTAGCGCGCCTCTTCCGCCGAGTAGATGCCGCAGAATTTTTTGACCTGTCGGTCGACTCGGTCAAAGTGACAGCGGATCATTTTAACTGTGCGCTTGCGGGAGCGGTTCGGCTTTATTTGGTGGTAGACCTCGACAACCTTTTCCCAGAAACACTTCCGGGTTTGTTGATTCCCGACGATGGGATCGTACGAGACCGTGATCCAGGCGTTGTACACCGCCATCGTTTCGAGGTTGTTGTACGGATGTCGGCCAAGATCCTCTTCCTCTTCCTCTTCTTCCTCCTCGTCCTCGCCCGTCTGGGGTTGTACACTGCCTCGGCCACCTCCACCGCCTCGCCCACCTCCACCGCCTCGGCCTACTCCCGGCGTGGGATCAACTGGAAAATCCTCCCGGATCTGGGATAATCCCTGCGAAAACCGCGGGACGTTGGGACGAACATATGCATCAAGGTCAAAATTGGGTGGTTGGTACCCCTCCGGCGTCGCCGAACCCTGGGTCCCCGGCGTTGACGAACCTCCACCGCCCAATGTGTTGATCATGTTCTCCCAATCGCCGAATGAGTTGAGATCTCACCCGCCGGAGCCGGAGCCGCCATAGTTGCCCTCGCCGTCGCCGGACATCTTGAGTTGGGTTATGAAAATTTCAGCGAAAATTTGAGAGAAAATTTAGATGATATGAAGAATAGATGTGTAGTTGTGTGTAAATGAGGATGGGTTTAGGAGTATTTATAGAGTAAAAAATTTAATAAAAAACAAAAAAATATTAAAAAAAACAAAAAAACGGTAATAATACCGTTACAAAATTTTTTTTATTTATTTAAATTCGATTTTTTTTTTAAAAAAAATATTTATTGCGTCAGCACGTGACGACGCCCACTCGCGGGCCGGCGAGTGGGCGTCACGCACGACGCCGGGCTGCGCCACGTCGCCTAGGCGCGTGGCGAGACAGCTCGTCTCCTGGCTCGGCGAGTCGAGACGCGCGACGAGACGCGGGACGAGACGGGACGAGATGGAGGCTGCAACGCGTCTCGCCGGGGTCTCGTCTCGCTGAGACGAGACGCGAGACGCCGGCGAGTCCCGTTGTGGATGGTCTAAGACTTGGTGTGGTGGTGAAATTCACCCTCCTGAATGTTGGGATCTTGGTTTGAATCCTTGGGGCGTATATCTTTTGATAATTGCTACTCCATATTTTAGTACTTGTTTTAGCATTATGATTTATAACTATTTTGACCATTTATTTATTTAAACCATTATTTTATACTTTTAATACATTACATTTTGTTTTTCATGTTTACGTTTATTATTTTTAATCTAGTACATTTAAACTTTTTTATTTCTCAATGTTAGTTGAAATTGTACGTCTAAGGTATTTAAATTTTATATTTTCAGTTCATAGTTCATTTTAAAAAATTTATATTTTATATTTTTAAAAATAATAAAAACTTCTAAAAAATGAAATAAATTATCTATAATATATAAATTGAAGAAGATCCATTTTAAATAGTGGAAGCTATCCAAGTAACAATACTACTAAAAAGTAATTTATTAATTAAAATTTCTTATTTAAAAATAGACATACATTATGGATTTATGGTTGTAAAAATATATTAAAGAGAAACTTAGGGCATGAATAACCCCGTCCCCATTTCCGGCCCCAAGTCCCCTACACGTCATCATTCCTCTACAGTTGCGGCTCAGGCCCCAACTCCTCTAACCCTGCAGGCCGCAACTCGGGCCGCAACTAATAAATGACACTATTCACAACTCCAACATATTTAACTCGAAAACGCTATTCGTTGAACAATTGAAACCGGGAAAATGCATTGTTCATTCGAAAAAAAAAAATTACAAATCCTATAAAAAAAATACAAATGCAAAAAAACTAAAAATTATAACTTACAAAATGCAAAAAATGCAAAAAAAAACTAAATGGATCGGCCGCCCCTCTTCTTCATCTTCCTCCCTCTTCTTCCTCTCCCCCTCCCTCTTCTTCCTCTCTTCCTCCCTCTTCTTCCCTTCCAATTTTTGGCAAAAATTGCAGCCCTTCCGTCACGGCCCCGAAGCTGCAACGCCGTCCCAGGCCGGGCCGCGGGACGAGCACCAGGCCGGGATCGCGGCACGGGGACCGGCCCATGCCGTGCCGCCTCCTCCTCCAACGCGCGGGACTGGCCGGGACTCGCGATTTGCAGCCCGGCCCTCCGCGTTATTCATGCCCTAAAAGATTAGTCAAAATTTCACACTCCAAATCGCTATAATTACTTTTGGGGTGCTGCAATGCAGCCTCATTGGGCAGCCGCCCCGCAATGGCGGATCTGGGGGAGGAGGGAGCGACTGCTCCCTCACGACCGTTCGGAGAGCCTAAATTTTCCCTTGAATCGAGCCAAAAATAGCATATCCGCCCCCTCCGTGAAGTTTAAAAATCTATTTGCTTTCCATAAATGTCATATAAAATGTAGTAGCCCAATGGATTGATTGTTGGTTTTTTAACCTAGAGGTCTAGGGTTTAATTTCAATCCTCAACAAGAACATATGTTTTCCATTCGTTGCTTTTTTATTATACCAATTCATATTCTTCTTATTATCAAAATAGTAAATCTAAATTTTTACTACTAATTTGCATATATTATATTGTTATATTTATTCTTTAATTAAAATCATTTTTAATCTTGTGTTAAAGTTTTTTTATCCTAAAGTACTTATAGTTTATGGTCCATGCATCTTATTCTCTATGTAACAAAATAAACATTTTAAATATTTTTGAAATCTAAATATCTTCAAAAATATTTACTACTTTACTTATATCACTTTTGTATATAATATTTACAATGGTTTTGAATGTATATAATTACAATAATTTAATACTTTAAAATGAATAATACATATTTGCAAGCTATAGTACATGTTTATATTTTATTAACGAAGCTAGTGCTACTTAAATATTAATATAATATTATTTATTTTATTATTAAATATAATATTAAATATAATCTTTAATATTTATATATTAAATTTATTAATGTTTAATATTTAAATTTCGCCCCCGCCATTTCCGAGTGCTGGACCAGTCACTGCCGCCCCGAACGAGGTTGCATTGCTGATGCTCTAAATGACTTATTTCTACGTGACAGAAAGGGTATTAGTTTTATACTATTTTGCCATTTAAGTTCTTATACCATTACCATATCATTATAATAATGTGAATCTCACTCTCCACTAACATTATTTCCACTACCCTCTCTCTCTCTTACTTTTCCCCTTATTTATTAAAATTCGTGCTGAACCCAAAGTTCATACTCTTTGAGGACGGATGGAGTATTTAATATTTTAAAGAAATAATTAATATTTGTTATTTTTAAATATTAGAGTTTTTAGCTCAATTCATTACATTATAAAATTTTTAATTTTTATAGATTCCTAATTTCTGGAATGTTACAATTAAATATCAATAAAACAAAATCACATATTCTTAATTCATCTATTTAATATTTTATAGCTATGTGGCTATTTTTTTTTCTTTATAAAATGTTAGTGTTCTTGGCTCTGTAGTACTAAATTAAATTTTATGTATGATATATTTATAGTAATTGAGTTTGCAACTTTGATTTAAAAATTTTCATTCTTTACTTTTTAATATTAATTTCTTTTAAATTCTTAATTTTTAGATTATTATGTCGAACATCATTCAAGAAAATAATTACATGTTCTTAATTCATCTGTTTAATATTATAAAAATATATAGGTAATATTTTCTCTTTTTATTGAAAAATATTAGAATTCTTGTTTCATTCCGTATACCATGCAATAAATTAAAATTCTATACTTATACTCTGTTATATATTAATACTGATTGATTTTGCGATTTTGATTTTAATTATTTGCATTTCATAAATATTAATTTCTTTAATTTTTTAGAACATTGTAACCAATCATCGATAGAAAAATTAATTAAATATTTTTAACTCATCTATTTAATATTTTAAAGCTATATAGTTAATATATTTTTATATAAAATATTAGATTTTTTAGCTTAACTTCCTGTATTATGCAACAAATTAAATTTTGATCTATGGTGTATTAATACTAATTGAGTATGAGGTTTTATTTTTTTCATAATTTTGATAGTATTAAACTTTTACGTTCCTAAATTTTAATTATTTTTAGAACATAACAATGCGATTAAAATAAAAAAAAATCACGGTTCTGAACTCATATTTAACATTCTAAAGCTATAAATATAATAATTAATAATTTATCATTTTCTTTGCAAATATTAGAATTTTTAACTTTAAAAATAATAGTATCTGATATAACATTAGTAGGATTTACTTTTCTTTATATTCTTTATTCTTAATCAATTCATTTTTGTTGGACTACGCATACAGAGAGTGAGACTACGATGACTACTACATGGGGTTAGCTTTCTTCATTTTCCTTGTTTGCTGGAGATGTGTTGCTGCTGTGATTATCTAGTCATTCTCTATTCTTGAGGTTGTGGTGTTTGTCTTGGTGTAAGATTAGGCCAAGGGAAATTTCTTTGTCTCCACTGTTTTAGGCTTATTGCAATTTAGTATGCGTGGTGCTCTAAGTTTTTTTGGTTCTGTTATTTTTTTTCCTTTTGTTTGTTTTGTAGTAACTCTTTACTCATCACCGGGGTACGAACAATTTAGTGCATTTACTGAACTTCGGAAAAAAAACTCAACTCAACTCATGTAATTTATTCAAGTTCATATAACTTTATATGATATGCCCAGGGGCGAACGCAGAAATATACATCAATAGGGGCTGAGATTTCTAATTTTTATTTTAACATATATTTTTGGACAAATTTCATCATTTATAAGGGTTGTTATACAATCATTTATATTAAATATCAATAAATTTCATAAAAAATTAATAGAAAAATGTTTAAAAAATAAATTCATTAAGGGCTTTAGCCCCTAGTCACCTCCATTTGGATCCGCCCATGGATATGCCCATAGGGGTATAAAAAATAACTCAAATTAGAATCACAACATCCTTCCAACCATATGCTGCCACGTGACACTTATAAGTAACAAAACACCGTTATTAAGCAACAATATTAGTGGGTTGACATTGATGGATTTTCGTGAATTGCATAAAAGACTATTTATGTTGCATTAAATGCAGTTTATTTTACACGGTAGACTAAAATGCAAAATAAACTGCATTTAATGCAACATAAATAGTCTTTTATGCAATTTGCGGAAATCCGTCAATGTCATTCATTAATTTTGTTGCTTAATAACGTTGTTTTGTTGCTTATAAGTGCCACGTGGCAGCATATGATTGGAAGGATGTTGTAAAATTCTAAGGGTGAAAGAACACTATTGCACCCTGCTATGACCATATTGCTATTTTTTCAAATTTTTATATCTCATTTTTCAAGCATTATTTGGTGCGAACCACCAAACCATGAGTACGAATTAAACAACCTGGTTTGGGTTAATAGAACACCAATAACAAAAATGTCGTTTTTATTTAATAAATTCCAATCTTTATTTACCCCACCAAACATGGCCTAAGTATAGGGATATCAATGCAACCCGCAACCCGTGGGCTGACCCGAATAACCCGCCAAATTTATAGGGTTAGAGTTGAAATTTTTTAGCTCGATAAAACAACAACCCTATTAGCCCGCACCCGATTAACCCGCAACTCGTTAGGGTCAGACCCGAAAACCCGATGGACTGGCCCGAAAACCTGATAAAATTTCTATTATTCTATTTGTTTGACTCCTAATTGGACAATTTCATTAATTATTTTTATAATATAGATAACTTAAAAAATAACATTCAATTTTATATTAAATATATAAATTATATATTAAATTTTTATTAATATAATAATAAATAAATAAATTAGAAACTTCTAATTCATTAATAAATATTTAAATTTGTAAAACATGTTTAAAACATGCTTTACAATATTTAAATTTATGTTTTATTTTACACAAATCTCAAATATTAGTATTTGATCATGTTTGTGTTTAAGTTTAAGTATATATCTCAAATTTATCATAATTAAATATTTATATTTTATAAATATAACTAATTTTTGTCATTATTTATTGGATTGATAGCATGTTAATTTTATCGGTAGCAACCTGATTTACCAGCTGGGCCAGCCCGAAACCCGAACGTTTAGGGTTAGGGTTGAACTTTTATAACCCGAAAAAATCTCAACCCGATTAGCCCGCACCCGATTGACCCGTAACCCGAGTAGGGTTGGCCCGAAACCCGGTGGACCGGCCCGATTGACATCCCTACCTAAGTATAAGACTAATGTCAAATTGTGTCGAGGAAAAGAAAGCTGATGGGGATAAGCGTGTTTTATTAATACACAAATTAGGATGGATATAGACTGAATTTGGACAGAATCATTCTCTACTTTTTCATTCTTGAAACTGAATTATGGAAATAGAGAATGAACGTAGAGGAAGAAGAGGAAGCCATCATTGTAGGAATGGTGGTAGCCAGCAATTTTTGTACGAAAGTTCATTATAATATGGCATGTTGGCCAATATATGTTCAGCAAAATGAAGCCTTAAAATTATCTCACCCAACTTGTGTTATAAAATATAGGGATATAGACCCCTAATAACATGAAATTTTTACAAAGTTCCACTACAAAAAACTCGCCAATTAGTGACGGATATTTCCGTCACTAATCAGTGAAATTTCTTCACTTAACAAATTAGTGCCAGATCAAGTTTCGGCAGATCCGTCAATAATGAACTTGTCAGTAAAAAATTTTAGTGACAGATTTTTCCGTCACTAAAGTTACTATGACAGAACCACAGGCGACTGCTTCGCTGTCACTAATTGGTGACCGACACTTTTCAGTCACTAATTATGTGACTAGTTGTTGAGCTATTGGATATCGTCACTAATTCCGTCACTATTGTGATTTTTTTTGTAGTGTTCGGTTTTTTTCACGAATTTTAAATTTGGCAATAATATCACGAACTTTACCCGAGTTTGTTATTTCCCATCGGAGAAAACATTACTTGCAAATAATATTATGATACGGATTTGTTTTCGTAAGTTCTCGACAACAACTTCGAGAGCTTCAAGTTCTTCAATATTTGAGGATAGTTTTTCTTGAAGTACACCCTCCAAAATTGTTCTTCAATCCATTAATATAGCTGGAATTTTTTGGTTTGTGGGAAATAAAAAACTCGGGTAAAGTTCGTGATATTAGTTGCCAAGTTTAAAGTTCGTGGGAAAAATCCAACGTTTTGAAAATTTCATGATATTATGGGCCAATATCCCTAAAATATACTTCCTCATAGCATAAAAATAAGGATACTTTCCTTTTTCGTTCGTCTCATAAAAATATCTCATTTCCATTTATTGAAAGTTTTATCAAACTCATTACCCATATACATCAATTACTTACAACTTATACCACTAGGGTGCACCATTAAACGCTAATAATAATATAGGTCTCAATATCTACTAACATTATTTTAACTACTCTTCTTCTTATCTATCTTACTTTACCAATTATGCATTAATTCTCGTGACGTCCCCAATGTCCTTAATTTTTAGGACGGAGGGAATACATATTATATACCGTTAAAAATGAAACATTTTAAAAAAAATTGTCTTAATAAAAATTAAACATTTCTTGAAACAATATTATCTCTATTTTTCTCTCTTACATTTAACTCACAAAATAACATTGCATAAAATATTATGTCAAAAAACAAATGTTTCATATTTAGTAGAACAGAAAGAGTATTAACTAATATTTCATGATGATCATTTTGCTATTTATTTTAGGTTGCTCTATGCACAAATGCATAGATTAATCTCTTAACCATTTGATTAAGGACAGATGAGTCTCATGCCACTTGACTAGACCACATCCCTTTTATTAGTTTAAGTTTCTTTAATACTATCTTTTACTTTAGATACGAGAGAATTCTTACGAGTATGAGAAGTCTATGTAGACTAGCCCACTAAATTTATATGGTTATGAGTATAAATTTGTAACCTAAAAAAAATCTCAAACTCGATTAGGTAGCATGTACCCGATTTACCCTACCTTGTTAAATCGTTCTTATCTATAACTTCATCCGTCCCATTTAAGATGACACACTTTTCTTTTTAGTTTGTCCCAACCAAGATGACACATTTCTATTTTTGGTAACTTTATCTCTTTAATTAATACATTCAACCACTTTTTTTCCTCTCTTCAATTAAATATTCCACTCTCTTTCTCTCTCCACTTAATATTTACACTCAACTTTTCTCTCTTCAGTTAAAAATATTAACCAACAACTCCTAAAATCCCGTGCCGACTAAGAGATGTGTCATCTTAGCCGGGACGGAAGGAGTAGTATATGAATAAATATGTACAGTAGAGTATATGTTACTATTTACGATTGATCGTCCTACATGTTACATGGTTCGGTATTTATACGACGCTTTGCTATTTTGACAAATATAAATACATAGAGTCGCACTCAGTTATACGTGCTTAAAACAGATAAAAAAATTGGGATACTAGTCTCTGAAATCATCAACTTTGGTATTTCCCTTAAACTTTAAGATTGGTCTAAAATATCACAATATTTACATTTTGTTTGTTATTTACCATGACAGGTCAATCACCATATCCGACCAACTTCCATGCATTTTTTTATCCTACTTGGCACTACTAAACCAACATGGTTTTCTATGTAAATTTTTATCCAATTTGTCACGAACTTAAAAAGTAATCTAAAATATCAGAAATATTTCACGGTTGTCCATGTATAATACTCCCTCTGTTCCGCGTTAATAGAGACATTCCATTTTGTGCACTCATTTTGAAAAAATAATAATGAATAGTTAAAGTGAAGAAAAAATAAAGTAAGAGAGATAATAAAATATAGAAGACTTTATTCTATATTATTCTATCTCTTACTTTACTTTCTTCCCACTTTAACTATTTATTAGTATATATTATTTTTTCAAAACGACTGCAGAAAATGAAACGCCTCTATTAACGTGGAACGGAGGGAGTAAGATTTTTACCGAAGATATCTTATTTGGACTGAGTTGGGAAATAACAAACAAAATGTAAAGTTTGTGATATTTTAGATAAATTGTAAAGTTTGTGGGAAATACCAAAATTTAGCCAAAGTTCATGATTTTAGGGACCAATATTTCAAAAAATTTCAATTTTTTTTAGTATATCATTACTTAAATTACAATCTAGACCTACTTCTGTACTTTATACTCCTTTCGTCATATAATAGATGTCACACTTGGTAATGATAAGAGATTTTTTTAGGTGATATTGTTTTGTGTGTCAAGTGAATAGAGAAAATATAGTATATTATATTACTGTGAGATACTCTCTCTATCTCATTCAAGATGTCCACATTTTCTTTTTAGTTTGTTCCATTCAAGATTTTCACTATCTATATTTGGTAATAAATCTCTCTCTTCTCTCTCCTTATTAAAATATTCAACTTACCTTTTTTCTATCTACTTACTTCACATAACAACTTATCTTAAAATTCCGTATCATTTAAGAATGTGGACATCTTATGTGGGACAGATGGAGACTTTTTCCAAAATAAGAAAATGTGATGCTCCGTCCGTCCCACAATAGGAATCACTCTTATTGTGGGCACTGGTTTTAAGAAATATAAAGAATAGTTGATTGAAAAAGTTAGTGGAATATGAGACCCATTTTTTTTATATTGATTTTGTAATAAAATGTGAGTGGAGTGAGTTAGTGGAATGTGAGACCTACTTACCATTTATGGTAAAAATGAATGTGTGACTCTTATTGTGGGACGAACCAAAATGACAAAGTGTGACTCTTATTGTGGGACGAAGGAAGTATATTTTATGGGACAAACTAAAAGAAAAGTGTGACATCTATTATAGGAAGAAGTGAGTACAAAATATGCTACATTTTCACAACATACTATCAATTAAAAGTTTAAAACTGAAAATTTTCGCTATGTCATAAAATTTCTTAAATGCACTGTAAAACAACAAAAAATAAAATAGATGAGACTTTACGAGAAAAATCATATTCCTACAATCAAAATAGTACTTCACCATCCCCAAAAACTTGTTATCATTTGACTCGCCATAAGTTTTGAGAAATGTTATTCCAATAAATAGTGGATTGAAAAAATTAGTGGAACGTGGATTCCATTTTTATATACTCTCTCCATTCGTGAAAAGTATAAACATTTGGTTCGTCACAGGTTTAAATATATAATTCGTAAAATAAGAGAGAGATATAAATGATAAATAGTATTAGTGGAGAGTGCGATCCACATCATTAGTAGGGGTAATGTGTTTTTTAAACATTTCAAACTTAGAAAGTTCATACTTTTCAGAGACGGACTAATAAGGACATAGTTTATACTTTTCAGGGACAGATGAAGTATTAATTTTATAATAAAATATGAATGAGAATGAATAAATGAAATGTAGGATGATTATGATCCAATACAAAAATAGTTAAAGTGAAAGGTGCTAAATTTTTAAAACCAGCCAAAATAAAAATAGGTGAGAAATCTTATAGGACGAGAGAGTACTATTGATTGTCATTATGCCCAGATGGGTTGTTGTGATCGCAAATGCATTGTATTTCAGCTTTTTGCATATTGTACGTTAAAGAGTTATAAAGAATTGGAGATTATATAGTGATGAAAAAATTAATTGTAGTTTTAGTAGCAGTTACTCTATGGAATCATGTCAAACTTGGCCAAACAAATTCATCGCATGTGTCCATGTAAGTTCATTTTCTACCAACCTTATCATTTATTCGAATAGTTAATTGATTTAAACGTTGGATGTTGGAATATAAAAAGAAACTTAGTGTGTTTTGATTTTGTTCACACATATGCACACACCCAAAATATGACAATATTCCCACTTGTCTTATAGTTTCGTAATCGCCATATTTTATTTGATAACATTTGTAAATGTCGCTTTAATAGGAGAAGAAGAAAAAAAAAGAAATCCTAATTCATTTCCCATTCTACAAAAAGTTGGAAAAATAACTATATATTTCACGAAAAAAATAGAAAGATCAAGATTTAAGAGAGACAAAGAAAGCTAATAATTGCGTATATAGAGAGTCTAATTGTCTGACTAACTATTTCATGAATGAATGCGATATTAGTCTCGAATGCATGTACGCCTACATTTAATTGTTTTCCACACCACTCAATAATTACATGCAGTACTAAAAGTTAATTATTGTACAGATAATTAATTACTCTTTACTTATTGCAACTTAAATTACCTGTCTCAGTAGTCAGTCTAATTAACCCTTAAATTAATGTACATTTGCTTAAGTAAATAAAGTTGATTAATTACATCATAATCATGATGCAAGAGACGTCCATGATGTTTGAAAAAAAGTGCGTTTGAATAGTTTTCTAGATTAATGGTGTATGTAGTAGGACTAGAAAATGTTTTAAAAATGGGAGCGGAGACCGATCTGGCCACGAATTGGTAGGTAGTCGAGTACGGTTCACCTTTGAAAACCACTAACACGTCAAACCGCCCTAAACTGGGAAAACCGGCCGGTTGAGCTGCGAACCAGAAACCGATATTCTGATTTTAAAATGGTTTTTACAAAATGTTGTTAAATTTGCGCTTTGTCGGGGTCAAACACAAAATCTATGGTTGCATTAACAAGATATCTACCACTTCACTACAAGGGACATTTAGAAATAACATCAACATGAACTATAAGTGCATTAAACATAACTTTTAATTATATATTTTTAGTTACAGTATATTTTAACTTTACAGGTTATCGAAATATATATAGATGAGATATGAAATAATATGGGGTTTTCAACATAATTAAGATTAAAGAATATTCTTTTTACAGGTGTGTATACGTGTATGTATTTATGTATGCATACGTAGGAGTAGTAGTAAATTGAATGCAAAGTGCTGAATGTACAATAGCTAAAAAAAAGTTGCAGTGTAGTTGGTGGCATTGGATTGATGAAGAAGGTACAAGAAAATGACTGAATAGAAAGGGGACCTTACCCTACCCTGCATCTAAACAGCACAGAAACTAGTTTTATTTTTATTGCTATGCTACTGTATTTAGAAATAAGTTGAAAATTATGAATTTTGGATATCAATTCGACAGTCATTATTACTAACTCTGTCACCTATTCTTTTACAAACCAATAAAAAAGAGGCTTGGTTCAATGGACACTCCAAACTGAAACTGTGCCTAAATTGAATCTAACAAACATAAAAGGGGGGGTTGGATATGGAGTAGAAGATGCTAGTATTCACAATTTAATAAGTACACAATTAATTTATTTAAATGTAGATACATGTATCACCCAATTCAAATTCATGAGTTCCTCCTTTTTTTAGTGATAATTTAATTATCTTATTTCAGCCCAAATTGCAAATGAGTTTTTTTTTATGAGACAAAAATGCTCAAATCATTGAAGAATGAAGAGTTGAAAAGCAATAACGAACGATAAGGAGCTTACAGAAAACATGTCCCAAATGAGCTGCTCCAGATAGCACAGTGTAATCAAATAGATTGAAACAAAACAAAAAAAAGACAACCAAGACACACATGGGCATGACACAGCTCAACACCCAAAAAGGTGTAGCCAGGCAACAAAAAATCAAGGAGGAAGGGGGCAACCATTGAACCTGTAATCAAGCGAGCAACGAGTAGCAATCAAGAGGCGAGAAAGGGTACCACTTCAATCCAGGGAGAGGGCATAAAATAAGCAAGTCTTGCTACAACTCATCAAAGAAGCGGATCAAAGCAGTTAACTTCCAAAAATAACCCTTGAGTTTGCCCAACTTCCAACATCATTGAAGCTATCGATCACTTGTCTGGGTGAAAATGGGAGCTCAGGCGCCAAAAAGTCGATTCTTTTCAAACTCCAAATTGGGCTTAAATTCATAGAATGTGATTTTATTCGGAATGTCTCATATAGACAGACCAGAGACAACGTAGAACATAGATATCCACATTTGCTTATCAATGTTCCTCAGGCGTTTGCCAAGCCACCAGAGAAGGCAGCCCTTAGGATAATTAGGTAAACAAAGTGTCATGTTTTGGTACCACTACAAAAAAAAATATTGACCGATATTTTTCTGGTCAATTAAGGACATGAATTAAAATTGAGAAACTCAAATGAAAGTATCATAGAAAAATTTTGAAAATATAATAATAGATCATTGTGTCTTCAATTTTAAAAACATTTTTCTTTGCATAGTTTAATTCATTTTGGTCATTTTTCAAAAAATTTCAACCCAAATAATCATGTCTCTAATTTTATATTCATATAAGATAAGTTGTACTGAAAGTAATTTTTTTTTAATTTTATCATTTTGTGAATAACCGAGGAATGGCATGGTTTCTTACGAGCTACACATCATAGTGACATTGTTTACTTATAACTGACCATCAAGTATAGGTACATTAATATGATTGTCTAAATATAAAGAAGATTAAATGAATCTGCATGTATTCTATCCCTTTTATCAACTTTCAGTTCACTCATTGTCTCTAATTATACAGGCATCCCCTTTATCCACTTCCCAAAATATTCCGACACCATACTCATTATCAGTATCAATTACATGATGTAAAATAATATTCCCCCGTCTCACTCTAAATGACACATTCGGGATGTCCTGCTCCAAATGACACTGATACGAAGGTAGTCGTATCGAATCCGGGAGCGCAAAGACGCCGGAGAACTGATAGGTTCGTTCGCGGGAGCCTCCCGTCGAGCAGCCTAGGGTTCCGTCCAACTAGGGTTTAGACGAGAGAAAACTTGCGAAAATATAAAGTGCGGAAAGTAGGAAAATTCTGTGTATTGATTTCGTGATCTTTCAATCGTACAGAGCCTCCTATTTATAATGCTAAGGACCTAATTAATTCGATTCGGGAAAGGACGAACAAGAAAACCCGAATCGGACTCAACTTAGAAATTCCCAAAAATAAAAGATATGCTAATAAATAAAAATGATAAAAAATAATAAAAATTACTAAACGTCTAAAATAATTCTAACTTAACGCGAACCATAATCTTTGAACCATGCGGGTTTCACCGCGTGCCTCGTCGACCGTCGCGGTTCCTTTGTTGCTACGTCTTCCTCGCCGCTGCTGTCCCCTTCGTGCTCGCTGATCGTTTCTGGCAGCTCCATGTCGGGTTGCGGCAATGTAGTCAGAGTATCCGTATCAACCCCCTCCCCGATAAAATCGTCCTTGTCCTCAAGGAGCGTCGGAAAACGGGCAGCAATCGTAGCAAGCGGCTCCCATGTCGCCAACGACTCATCATCGCCAGACCACTGAACCAGTAACTGCTCAACTGCCTTTCCTCCTTGAAGGGCCGTCCGTCGGTTTAAAATCCTTGCCGGTAACGACACAGACCCACCCCCTACAAATTCCTTCGGAAGACTCCCAAGTGCGACGGGAGAACCACCCTCCACAAACGGCCGAAGTAAACTCACATGGAATACATCGTGAATCCGCGCTCCATCGGGTAATTGAAGACGATAAGCCACGGGGCCGACTTTTTCCAAGATCGTGAAAGGGCCATAATATCGTTGAGCCAGCTTTGCAGAGAGTGGACGTGCCACAGAGTGCTGTCTATACTGTCGCAGCTTAAGGAGGACCTTATCACCGACCTCGAACTGGACATCACGCTTATGCTTATTGGCCGTCGCGCGCATCCTCTGCTGAGCGCGTTCCAGATTTTTTCTCAACTCCACCAGCAGCCTTGCCCGCTGCTCAATCAATTCAGCCACTTCCGGCTCATCCCGTATTCTACCTGCCGTAGGCTGTACCGCGACGAGGGCTGGAGGCTCTCGGCCATAAAGGGCACGAAAGGGAGAGGTGCCGATGCTCTCATTGTGGAAACAGTTAAGAGCGAGCTCCGCCCAAGGAAGAAAATTTACCCATTTCGTCGGACGATCTGCCGTGAAGGCATGCAAGTATTGCTCTAACCCCCTGTTGCGGACCTCCGTTTGACCATCTGACTGCGGGTGATAAGCGGTTGAGAATTGAAGTTTAGTACCGCTAAGACGGAGCAATTCCCGCCAAATATCCCCCAAAAAAATTGGATCACGGTCAGAAACAAGAGTCTTAGGAAAACCGTGATGCTTCACTACTGTATCAATGAATAGACGAGCAACTCGCATCGCATCATACCGGGCTGGCAGCGCGGCAAAATGGGCATATTTCGACAGACGATCCACCACCACAATAACTGTCGTATACCCTTTCGAGGGTGGTAATCCCACAATAAAGTCCATCGAAACATCCTCCCAGACCTGTGTCGGGATGGGAAGCGGCTGGAGCAGACCCGCTGGCTTTTGCGTGGAGTACTTAGTCGTCTGGCAAGTCACACACGCGGCCACAAAAGCCTTCACATCTTGCCGCATATTCGGCCAGTGGAAGAAGGCGTTCAACCTGCGTAGAGTTCGCTCGAATCCGGGATGTCCTGCCTGCGGTGTGCTATGGTGCTCATATAACAAGGCATCACGCAAGGTCGAATCCTTGCTCACCATCACACGCCTGCCCCGATAAATCATGCCATCGCTCACGAAAAACTTAGGATTCGCCGTGCCATCCTCAATCTGACATCGCAACTCGCACAGATCGGGTGCAACTGCCGTCTCCTCTTTCAAAAGACGTACTAAGTCAGGCATGGGATGGGCCAGAGCTGTGAAGAGGGCTGCATTGACATCCGCCTCATCGTTCCTACGTGATAGTGCATCGGCGACCCGATTTGCGGCGCCCGCTTTATACTCGATCGTGAACTTGTAACCCATCAACTTGCGAACATAGAGATGTTGCTCTGGTGTTTGGACGACCTGTTGCAGGAGTTCTCGCAAGCTCTTCTGATCACTTCGAATCACAAACTCCCGACCCAACAGATACTGTCTCCATTTTTGGACAGCCTCCACAATAGCATATAACTCCTTGTGATAGGTGGAGGCACTTCTGCGACGTGGACCCAACTTCTTACTGAAAAAAGCCAAGGGGTGGCCCTTTTGCATAAGTACTGCCCCAATGCCGAAGTTGCAGGTGTCGGTCTCCAGATAAAAGGTCTGTGAGAAATCTGGTAGGTGGAGAACCGGTGCCTCCGTCATGGCCTTCTTAAGTGCCTCGAAGCTGTCTGCCGCCGCGGGCGACCAAGTGAAGGAGTCCTTCCTGAGCAGGTCAGTGAGAGGGGCCGCAATCACTGCATAGTGGGCGACGAATCGACGGTAGTACCCTGTAAGCCCCAAAAAACCCTTTAGTTGTTTTACTGTTGACGGTGCGGGCCAGGCGAGCATTGCCTCAATCTTGGCGGGGTCGGCTTTGAGTTGCCCGTCGAAGACTAGGTGACCTAAATAATCCACTGTCGTGCTACAGAACGTGCATTTGGATAGCTTGACAAAGAATCGGCGGGTCTCCAAAATGGTCAAAACCTGATCGATGTGGGAACCGTGGGTTTCCAACGTCGGACTGTACACCAAAATGTCATCAAAGAACACAATTACCGACTTCCGCAAGAGGGGCTGAAATATGCAGTTCATGGCAGATTGAAATGTTAACGGGGCATTCATCAAGCCGGAGGGCATAACGAGAAACTCAAAATGACCGTCGTGAGTGCGGAAGGCCGTTTTGTACGTGTCCGGTTCATGCATCCGGATTTGATGATAGCCCGAACGGAGATCCAGTTTCGTGAAGAAGCGAGCCGCTCTTAATTCATCAAACAACTCGTCTGCTGTGGGGATTGGAAAGTGATCTGGCACTGTTGCTTTATTTAAGGCTCTATAGTCGATGCAGAACCGAAAAGTACCATCCTTCTTGCGAACCTGCAGGACTGGGGAAGAGAAGGGACTCTGGCTACGCTGAATTACACCTTGTTCCAACATATCCTTAACTTGTTTCTCAATTTCGTTTTTCTGGAAATAAGGGTATCTGTAGGGGCGAACGTTCACCGGTTTAGAGTTGGGAAAAAGGTGTATCCGGTGGTCAAACTGTCGCATAGGTGGAAGGCCAATAGGTATGTCAAACACTGCTACATGCTTGGTGAGGACCCCCGCGATTGTGGGCGGCAAATCCGTGGGAAACTCGACCCCTGGACGCGGTGGGGTCGAATCAGCCCGGGGTGATGTCTCGAACAGTTCATACAACTCAAACACGGATGAATGCACCATGAAGGATGCGAACGATGATAGCGACAATTGAGATGGGGCAGTTGTCGTGCCGGAGAGGACGATCAGTTCATTGTCGCGAACAAACTCCATAGACTTCGCAACAAAGTCAGTGGTGACCCGGCCCAAGGATTTCAACCACTCCATTCCCAAAATGACGTCCGAGCCGTGAATCGGGAGGACATGCAGGTCAATTGAAAAGTGCGTCCCCTGCATTGTTAAACGAGTGCCCATGCACCTATGGGAGCACAACAGGGATTCACCGTTTCCAACATAAACCCGGAATGGTTTGATGGCGGTCAGGGGGAGATGTAGTTTCTCCGCAATCCGTGGGTGCAGGAAATCGTGAGAGCTCCCCGTGTCTACCAAAACTGATACACGTTCTGATCCAATAACACCTGAGAGAGTGAGAGACTTGGAGCGACGGCGGCCATCAATTGCCAATAAGTGGGACAAGTCTGCTGTTATCACCTCGTCCTGAGGGGTCTCTGCTGGGAGGTCAGCTGGGTCATCTTCATCTTCGTTGACACCCATATAAGCCAGAAATCGGTGGCTGCAAACGTGGCCAATCACCCATTTTTCCGGACAATAGAAGCATAATCCTTGCTTTCTGCGCTCAGCCTTTTCTGCCGCAGACAGGCGAATGACGGGGGTACCCGTGTCCCGTGTGCGCGGAGCAGAGTGCACGGACCTGCTAACCTGACTTGTTGATGCCTGCCCTGCGGTGCCCGCCGCTGATAACGCCGCGGGTTAGCGGTTGTCGCGGGGAGGCCACTGCCGTCGGGAAAAGGGAGCCGGCGGTTGAGTTAACTCGGGTCTGCAAGCGGCAAGCTGTACCGCCAGCGCGAATGCCACGGCTAGCGATGCCGGCCGGTGAAGTAAGACCTCTTCTTGGATTGGTTGTTTCCGGCCGGCCACATATAAGTCGAGTAAAATATGATCAGGGACACCAACGACTTTGTTTTGGAGCTTCTCAAAAGCTAGTTGATATTCCGATACAGTCCCTGTCTGCTGTAGCTTTTTGAGGAGGCCTACGTGGCTGACGTAGCACTGGGGGTCAAAGCGACAACGCACATCATCCAAGAAGTCCGGCCATGTCACAAATTCGTGGCTGTCGCAGTAATTCCATATCCAGTCCGCGACAACAGGTTCAAATAGCATAATCACGTAGTGTAAACGCTGGGCATCCGGTGTTTCTACGTGATCGAAATAAAACTGGATTCCGCGAATCCAGTTGTTAACCTCTGTCCCGTCGAACCGTGGGGGTTCCATTCTGAACGTATGCGGTCTCTAATCGGTGTTGGAAGCCCCAAAGTGTCCAGTCGGGCGCGGGGGACCCCAACAAGAAGAGGCACTCACGGATTGAGGTCGTGAAATCGGAATGCGGTCCGATGATAGTTGCCCGGCCATGTTATATCTCCATGTCTGAGGAACAGATTGCGGCTGTCGAGAGTAGCCCGCCGCAGAGCCTCCCGAATCTGGAAACGCAAACTCCGCAGCTAATCCCGTCGTG
This sequence comes from Salvia splendens, assembly GCF_004379255.2. NCBI lineage: Eukaryota > Viridiplantae > Streptophyta > Magnoliopsida > Lamiales > Lamiaceae > Salvia > Salvia splendens. Next base: position 25,558,221 of record NC_056040.1, read on the forward strand.
GGTATACCTAGGGTTTGGGGGATCCCGGCGGAGGCAGGTGGAGGCCTATGGGCAATCATCGAGACGCCGATTGACGGAGTCTGTATGTGAGGGAATCGCTGCGCTGGAAAGGACGTGGGGAAGGGCGGCGCCGGATCAGGCAGAACGGCAATCGTCGACGCCGGCGGAAGAAGAGAGGGCGATGTCAATCACGTTGTCAATTCTGCAATAACCGTCGTCAGTTGCACCATCTGCGCGGCCAGGTTGTTCGCTGGCTGTTCCGGCACTGAGCTTGACGTCGGCAATGCAAGGGTCTGAGCCAGCTGCTCCAGACCGCGGATAGTCATCGCGTCGGTGCGGCCCGCGCCTGGTTGGTTTGATGACATGATCGTGGTGATGAAAAACGGAAGGAAGAGAATCAGATGAAAGCACCAGATGATACGAAGGTAGTCGTATCGAATCCGGGAGCGCGAAGACGCCGGAGAACTGATAGGTTCGTTCGCGGGAGCCTCCCGTCGAGCAGCGGGTTCCATCCAACTAGGGTTTGGACGAGAGAAAACTTGCGAAAATATAAAGTGCGGAAAGTAGGAAAATTCTGTGTATTGATTTCGTGATCTTTCAATCGTACAGAGCCTCCTATTTATAATGCTAAGGACCTAATTAATTCGATTCGGGGAAGGACGAACATGAAAACCCGAATCGGACTCAACTTAGAAATTCCCAAAAATAAAAGATATGCTAATAAATAAAAATAATAAAAAATAATAAAAATTACTAAACGTCTAAAATAATTCTAACTTAACGCGAAACTTAATCTTTGAACCATGCGGGTTTCACCGCGTGCCTCGTCGACTGTCGCGGTTCCTTTGTTGCTACGTCTTCCTCGCCGCTGCTGTCCCCTTCGTGCTCGCTGATCGTTTCTGGCAGCTCCATGTCGGGTTGCGGCAATGCAGTCAGAGTATCCGTATCAGACACATTTCTAAATATAGAAATATCACTCTCTCTACCTTTTTTCTTTCTCCTACTTTATTCTCTTTATTTTACTCATAAAACAACACTACATAAAATCATGTGCCGAATTAGAAATGATCCACTTAGAGTGAGACGGAGGAAGTATACACTAACAAAATTAAAGCATTCCATTCATTTTAGGATGCACATTGAACAAGTTTTGCTATAAATATTTGAGAATATTGGCTAAATATATAACAATTTTTTTCTATTTTTCATTTGTGAGATTGATCAGAGATTTTTGAATAACAATATGCACATATTACACTGTTCCAAATTTTGCCATAACAGCAGACGACCTATGTCCAAGAATTAGAAACATATGTTTATAGTCAATTAATCAATTTAAATTTTGGTCGAGGTTGTGAACACTAAAAAGCTTTTGTCTTTGTCAGATGATTTTAACTTTGAAAAAGAACACCCACATTAGTTGTGTCTAATCAAATAGTTAGGAAAAAAAATCTAGCATTATAAAAGACGAACTTGCCCTTCTTCTCCATAAAAATAAAACTGATATATAATTAAATAGTAACTGTGTTATCCTATGAATTACAGTATTTAGTATTAATTACCAACAAATGTCGATCTAATTACTTCATTTAATGCTCCCGTAAATAAAACAACGACGCATATATAATTAGGCCACCCGCAACGCGTTATGTGGGTGACCCGAATTTCGTTCCTCCGTGACGGAACGGTGGCGGGATGCGTTGCAGCGTCTCGTCCCGTCACCATCCCGCCGGATCGCCTGTCACGCCGAGACGCGGCGTGAGACGGCTCGCCACGCGCTCCCGCTACGTGGCGCGCTCCCAGGCCATGCGTGATGCCCACTCGCCGGCCCGCGAGTGGGTTTCGTCACGCTGACGCAATAATTCATTTTTTTAAAAAAATTTCAAATTTAATAAAAACAAAATTTAAAAATTCGAAAACGGTAATATTACCGTTTTCGACCGTTTTTCTTTTTTTATTTATTTATTTATTATTTTTTTACTCTATAAATACTCCTATACTCCTATAAAATGGGGTACTATCTTGCCGACGACATCTACCCGAAGTGGCCAACCTTCGTGAAGACGTGCACCAGGCCTGTGAATGCAAAGCAGACGCTTTTTGCGCTGAAGCAGGAGGCTGCTCGGAAGGATGTGGAGCGGGCGTTCGGGGTTCTCCAAGCACGCTTCAACATTATCAAAGCCCCGGCTCGTACGTAGTTCATGGAGAGCATGGTCGACATCATGTATATGTGCATAATCTTGCACAACATGATTGTCCAAGACGAAGGACCCGAGGTTGGAAATTGGTTCGACACTGAAGCCCCCACAAGCTCTACCGCAAGTAGTCCGCCACGCAGTGGAGTGCATCCGTCTATACAAGAACGGTTGTCTATTCGGGTAAGGACACGTGACTCTTCCGCTCACGCCCAACTCCAAGATGATCTAATGGAGCACATTTGAGCAAAATTTGACGGAGATTATTAAATTATGTATTTTTAATTTTTTAGGAAATTATTAAATTATGTTTTTTTTTACGAATTTTAATGTTGTAAGTTTATTTTATTTAATGAAATGTGTTTTTATTAATTGAATTTGGTTGGAAATAAAAATAAAAAATGAAATTGAATGAATAGTAATTTAAGGGACGGTTAAGGGTCGGAGGTTTCGTCCCTTAGTTAAGAGATGTAGTAAAAAAATATAGTGGGGCTCGTGAATAGTAATTTAAGGGACGGATAAGTGACAGCGTTGCGGATGTCCTTATATATTATCTATCGCACTTTTTTTTTATGAATAAACTATCGCACTTTCATTCAAACCTAAAACTGAGATAATAATGCATGTAGTGGACTTAACTAACAAATTTCAATGGTTTCAATTAAAAATTGGATTAAATAATAATTAAAATATAATTTAATAAACTTTAAATTAATTTCGTGTTTGATGTATCAAACACCATAGTATCATATACTTGTCTATAACTAAATAATTGGTACTTCATCTATCTCATAATAGATGTCACACTTTTATTTTAATTTGTCTCACAAAGATGTCACATTTTTCTATTTGAAAAAAGTTCTCTCTCACCCTAATATATAAAAATATGAAGTATTTTTTTTTACATAACACACGAAACAACATATCTTAAATCACATGTCTTCTTCCAAAGGTGATATCTAACATTGGGATATATTGAGTGATTGATTATCATTAAACATGAGTACATATATTGGGAAAAAAATATTTATCTCACTTAAAAAATGAGAGGCTAATTAATGTCAAAACGTACAAAATTTAATACTGTTTGGGATAAAACGATAAATGGAGTCATTATACATGAGTATTAAAAATGAAATTAATAATGCTCATCTATCAAAATGTTGTACACGCACAAAGAATGACCATTTAAAGGAAATAGTATTACAACTCTGGATCCATATTTTAATTTGCAAAATAAGTTCTAACAACCAATCAAATTATTTTACAATATCAGATTGAAGCAAGTTGTGGGGCATATAAATTATTTTGTTAAGGTATTAGGCCATCCGCATCGCGTCTCGATGTTGTCTCTATCTCGTCTTGGAGAGACGAGACCGCATCGAGACAGCGATGCGGGCTCCGTCTCGTCCCCATCCCGTCCCCATCCCATCCCCTATCTCGCCGCAGAGAGGTGCCCCGCGAGACAGCTTGCCACGCGCGTTGGCCACGTGACGAGCTGTGGTTCGTCCGTGACGCCCACTCGCCGGCCTGCGAGTGGGCGTCGTTTATTTCCGTTGAAATGTATTTTTTTGTGTTTTTTTAAATTTAGAAAAAAATCAAAAAATAAAAAAAAATATCCCAAAATTATACTAGCCGTTTATAGCCGTTGTTTACAAAATTTTAATTTTTTTGTATTTTTTTAAGCCCCCAATCACTTCTATAAATATTAAATCATTCCCACAAATTAATCCACCATAAAAAACTCTCAATTCTCACTCAAACACTCTACATTCTTCATCTAAAAAATTATTCTTCTCCCAAATTTAATCCATTCATGGATCTATTTGAGCAAATGCGTCGAATAATGGAAGAATCGCTAGAAGAAGATCGACGTAGGGAGGAGGAGGAAGTCACGGCGCCTCAAAGGTGATCCCGGATTTACATCCATCGTAACCGGGAGGAAGCCGCTGCAAGGTTGGTACGCGATTACTTCTGTGAGAACCCGGTATGGGGAGAGACATACTTCCGTCGCCGTTTCCGCATGCGGAAACCGCTATTTATGCATATCGCAAATACATTGGCAGCCCGGGAAGAGTACTTCCAAGAAGGGTTTGACGCCGTTGGCCGTCCCAGTCACACGACGCTCCAGAAATGTACTGCAGCAATCCGTCAGCTTGCTACTTGACAAATGACGGATTTGTTCAACGAATACCTGCATATTGGGGAAAGCACTGGGAGACTGTGTTTAATGAACTTCTGCAAAGGCGTCTGAGCAGCCTTCACCGACAAATTTCTCCGGAAGCCAAGCACCGCAGATTGTCAGTTTCTGCTTCGACTTCACGAACAAGTGCATGGATTCCCCGGGATGCTTGACAGCGTCGATTGCATGCATTGGCAATGGAAGAATTGCTCTGTGGTGTGGAGGGGGTCATACACGAGCGGCCACAAAGGCACCCACCCCACCGTTATACTCGAGGCCGTTGCTGACTACCGGCTATGGATTTGGCATGCGTATTTTGGGGTCCCCTGATCGAACAACGACGTCAACGTGCTCAACCAATCCAACCTCTTCAGCGAAGTTTTGAATGGTAAAGCACCGGCCATCAAATTCATTGCTAACAACCTCCAGTATAAAATGAGGGACTATCTTGAAGACGTTCAACAGGCCGATGAACGAAAAACAAGCCCTTTTTGCGCAGAAGCAAGAGGCTGCTCGTAAGGATGTGGAGAGAGCGTTCGGGGTTCTCCAAGCTCGATTCAACATTATCAAAGCCCCGGCTCGTACATGGTTTATGGAGAATATGGTCAACATCTTGTATACGTGCATAATATTGCATAACATGATTGTCGCCGACGAAGGACCTGAGGCGGGAAATTGGTTCGGGCAAGGACACGTGATTTATGGAGTGCATCTGTCTTTGCAAGAGCGGCTGTCTGTTCGGGCAAGGACACGTGATTCTACCGCCCACACCCAACTCCAGGAGGATCTAATGGAGCACATTTGGGTAAAATTTGGCAACCAGTAGACGCACATGATCGTCATAAGACAACTCTTTCTTCTGCATCCGTCTTCTGCTTCTTTCTTCAGCGAAGTTTTGAATGGTAAAGCGTCGGCCATTAACTTCATCGCTAACAACCGCCAGTATAAAATGGGGTACTATCTTGCCGACGGCATCTATTCGAAGTGGCTTATACTCTATCCATCTACGAAAAATAGTCTTATTTTGTCATTTGGGGTGTCAACAAATGAGAGCCTCATTTTAAAACTAAAAGTTTTTTCCATACTTAACCCACTTTTTCCCCCTCTTTCTCTTATTTTTTCTCGTACTTTCTCATACTTTATCTATTTTTTATCTCATCTCTCTTACTTTACTAATTTCTCATTAAAACACGTATCTTCCACAAATGAGACTATTTTTTATGCACGAAGAAAATATGTGTATGCAAGTCTTCAGCTGTGCATAGTTCACCATAACCCTATCAATAACTAGATAGAAAATGAAAGGATGCGGTAGAATTTTAAAAATTTTGGATTTTGAAATCACGAAGGTCATTTTAAGGGCATTTTAGTTTATTATAGAAAAATTGAATTTTAATAATACGGATGTCACTTTTAGACCGTTTAGTTCACTTAAAAAATCCAAATGTTAAATACACGAAAGAAATTTTAAGATCGCTTTAATTCACACACTTAAGATTTATTTGAATTAATTAAATGATTTTAAAATGACCTCATTATTTTGGAATAAATCAAAGCACCCTCAAAATGACTTGTGTATTTTCAAAATCCGTCCAATGGATTAAAATTTGATCAATAGTTATACATTAAAATGTGGTTATAAGTTAATCATTGTTCCATCTATATAGTACTCCCTCCGTGCCATTAAATTTTTAAGAGTGGAATAATAGAACAAGGATGAAGTGTTGTTTTTCACTATAAAAGAAAATTTCTCACTTAAAATGGGATGACCGAAAAAAGAGTACGCCTCATTTGTAATGAGACGGAGGGAGTAGTATTAATTTTGAAATTTAAAAAGCCCATTAAATTTTGCAAGTAACGTGTGCTGGTTATTTGGCATGAGATTACAAGTAAATGAAAAATTAAAAAACAAAAAAAAATAGGGTATTTAAGACTATTTCCAATAATACATTGCACACACACATTGGTTGTTGTATTGTAAATGGTTGAAAGAAGATGGTTTACACAATTGAAGAAAGGCTATCAATCCAGTTGAATCGGACATCGCCGGCGGCGCCACTGCAGAGCTCGTTAATGTACAGATACTTCAGCGTGAGGGCGGTGGTGCTAATGGTTCTCCTCACGGTGTCCCTACTTCTCCTGCCGCTGCTCCTTCCGCCGCTGCCGCCGCCGCCGCTGACGCTCCTCATCATCCCCGTCGCCATCATGGCGGTGCTTGTGTTCCTCGCCTTCGCGCCGCCGCAGCTGCCCAATGTCGCTTCGGACCGACCGATACTATAGTTAATCCTTTCGTCCCGCTCTAATTCGGCACGAGATTTTATATAGGGTTGTTTTCTGAATAAATTGGAGAGAATAAAGTAAGATAGATGGAAAAAGTAGAGAGATCGTGGTTTCTGTATTTCGAAATGTGTTATTTAGAGCGAGACATTTCATAAATGAAAATGTGTCACTTAGGCGAGATTGATTATAGTTTGTATACGTATATTTATATTAATGCTAATCCTTTGAATGATCATCTTGATTCTTGGCGATTATTAATTTCTGTTTCCCATATTAGGGAAAATGTTTTATTGAGAGGAAGATTTTGAATTAGTGTTTCTTTAATTGATTTTGGATTAATTTTCTCATTTTGCCGTCCGTTTTGGGACGAGGTATATTTTCCAGGAGCATTGTATGTGTTTATGAGAGAGAGATGAAATTAATTGCCAGATTAATTGCATGTCTCCAGTGTCTACACCTAGAAGGTAGAGGTAGGTAAGTTATACGAGTATTGGTTTAAAGTATTTTTTTAAAATTTTATTGTTTATTATTTTTGATGTTGAATGCATGGTTATAAATAGAAAGCACAATTGACTACTTTTTCTTACCTATCAGTCAATTCAATCTCTAAGAAGAGTTTCAGAATTTGATATTGGCTCGTTCGAGATGTTCATATTCTTGAGTGATACAGGATTTTAGAAAGAATAAGTGGAGTAAGTAGAGTTGAATATTTTAATAAGAGAAAAGGAAATGGAAATTTATTTTCAAATATATAAAGTGTGCATCTTAAATAAGACAAACTAGAAAAGAAAGGATGGACATCTTGAGTGGGACGGATGGAGTAAATGAGTATGTTACATACTTTATATAAGCATCATATGTGAGCACCGCACTCGTTTAAGGCACAATTAGTGTTATTCGATTTGTTTTATATATTTAGTTTGATATACATACATTAAAAATGTTATTTGTCATTTTTAATTTCATAATTTTTTATAAAAATCAAAGCTCGATTTATTCGTTTTTTCTATAATTTCAAAAAAATGAACAAAAGGTACAAATCGAGCTTTGATTTTTATGAAAATTATGAAATTATAAATATCAATAACATTTTTTAATATATTATAATAAACTAGATTTGACATTTACATAAAATTTAATACTACTATTTAGTTACCTTTATATGATTGTCGATCTTATTTTTGTGTATGGGAATTAACTTCCGTTTTTTAATTTTACATGTTTCTATTTTAATCATGAAATGATTTGTTGGCTGTTGCTACAAACAGTGTTTTGGAAAATTTTCCATTGTAAATTTGACATTATTCTATGGTCAATTAAATAATGTGTTAAATTTATATAACAAATTCAAATTCAAATTCAAATTCAAATTACTAGTCGTAACCAGAAAAAAAGCTATCCCAGTACGAAATTTACGATTATAAGATGTTACAAATCGATGGCAAATGTATCAAGCTCATAAACAACATGAAGAAAAATGAGTTGTAGCACAAGTTACAATTAATCCCTAATTTAATGATTGTGAGCATAATGTTCAACACGTGGTGGCCACACTATATAGCACTAGTCTTTGCCAAATGTAGAAGTCAAAAAATATAAATAAATGAATTGAATAAGAAAAAGAAAATAGACTTTTTCAGTGGGCAATAGATTCACCGTACTTAGACATCGCCGGCGCCGGCAAGTGGTTTGACGGCTGCCCTTTGATTAGTGTGCATCTATGAGGGGCACTTTGGGAATTTTAAATAACCCCACATGTACGGATTTGTACGGCACACATGTTACTAGGTTGGAATTTCAACGCGGCATACAATCTACAAACAGACATGCTTTATGTTAAACTTTGGTAATTCACTCCCGTAAAAAAATAGTCATTCTTTTTCCATTTTATTCATTCATAAAAAAAGCATTTCTATTTTTGATAAATCTTTTTTTTTCTTATAAAATAGGTCTCATTCTCTAATAACTAGTACTCGTACTATAATACTTCAATCACTTTTCTTTCTATATCTTTTATATTTTACCAATTTTATATTAAAATTTGTATCATTCCCAAAATCCTTATTTTTATAGAACAGAGAGAGCGTTATCTTTTTGACTTATTGCATTACTGTATTAGTTTTCTTCAACTTAAGTAAGCCGACATATAATAACATAAGCTTGGATTTGATATATATTATGGTCTTTATCGGACAGAAGGCTGATCTCTATATAAATATAGAAAATGGTTCCTTTGCAAATTTTGTTAAAATGAGAACTATGAGGATAGAAAATTATACTCCCTCCATTTCATAATAATGAAAGCGTTTCTTTTCGACAGGGAGATTAAGAAAAATTATGTTAGGTGAGTAAAGTAAATGGATAATAAAATGGAAAATGAAAAAGGTTGAGAGATGAAGAGAGAAAAAAGTAAGAGAGAGTAAAATAGGTGTGGAAAAATGTGTTGACTTTTACTAAAAAGGGAAATAACTCTATTACTATGGAACATACCAAAATGACAAAATGACTCTATTACTGTGGAACGGAGGGAGTTGTAACGACCCGCTAAGTCGATATTATTATAAACTATATTATTAGCTTGATTATTTATATAAGTGACTTTTGCGTAATTAATTTCGAACTACGATAGAGTGTCGTTGTTGTTTATAACATTAGAAATATATATAATATATATATATGTATAATAAAAGAATCAGATCCCAAAAATCAAAATTTTAATATCCGATACATCCAACAAAAGTCCAACAAAATTTAATTCATCCTACGTTCTAAGCAAATCGGGTACTTCAGCGCGGGCAGCCACGAACTTGAACCGAGTATACCTACACCAAATTAAACGAACAAGTGAACAAATACTCAAACAATTAATTTAATAAAAAAATAAAATAAACAAAAGAAAAAAAAACGGATATGGCAGATCCTAAGGGATTGATCTTTTCAGACAAAACATTAAATGCTGCATTAATAGATTGCAGTAGAAGCCATCATTCTCTAACAGAATATTTCAAGATACGCCACTTGCCATCTTTTTCGGTACATGTACATTTATACAAATCATTTTTCCCTCACCTATCGTCCCCTGCAAGCAAGAAAACCAACACTTATTCTTTTCAAGTTCAATTCAAGAAACGAATCTGCAAGTCCAAAGAATTACTCCTTTTGCACCCCAAAATTCAGATCGACAGAAGGTATGAATCCTCACTACTCAATTTCAAATCATGAACATATGCTTTTTCTCCCAACTTAGCATCATACACTAATCTCCCACAATTAATGCGAATAAACTCTCAATCAACAAGCAACCTAATTCGAACAATTTCTCATCAATCAATAACGAACACCCTCTGCGAAAGAAAATAATTTGTAAAAGGGACTTAACTTGCGGTGTGGTTCGGGTTGGTTTCGGGGCTGTGCGGTGTCGTTTCGGAGCTGTTCGGGGCGAGTTTGGACAACTGTGCGAACCGGCGGAGAAGCCGACAGTGATGGCGACGGCTCTGTGCATTGACGGCAGCGGTTGCTGGGCGCTGCTGACTGCGGCGGTGGCTGGACGCTGCTGACAGCAGCGGTGCGAATCGCCGCTGAGGCCGACCGATGGCGGCACCCCTCGCGGCGGAGGTTGAACCGCACAGCAGCGACGGCGTCGGGTGCAGCGGCTGGAGACGGCTCTGAGCGTCGGTGACGGAAGCCGAGCGCGGCCAGCAACAGCTCTTCCCGGCGGAACGGCGACAGGATTTCTCCACTCCGCCAGCAGCAGCGGCTTCGTGCGGTGGAGGAGCCCGAAGGTACAGCGGCGTGCGGCGAAGGCTGGCGGAGGCTGACCGGCGAGACAGCAGCACTTCCCGGCGGATCGGCGGCACCACTGCGACGGCGACGCACGGTTAGGTCCGTTGCGGTCTAAATCGGAGAAGGCAACTGGAATTGGGAGAATTCGCTACAATCCTAGATTTGGTCGAAGAGAGAGAGAGTGAGAAAGAGGGAGAAAGATGTGGGAGATGATGGAGAAGAAGTTGGGCTTGTCTTTTTTTTTAAAAAAAAAACTTTTGGGCCTCATAAGTTAAATGGGATGATTTATTTAAAGTTGGGCCTCATAATTTAAATGGGAGGATGTATTAAATCTATGGGCTCCATCTAATTGTTTGGGCTTTAAAATTTTAATTGGAGATATAAGGTGGGGAAATAATTAAGCTTTGGGGTTTTTAAATAAATCTTTGGGTCGATAATTAATCTTGACGAAATTATTAAATTAAATCCCGAAATAATTTTGAAGTATGAATAATTTATCCCAAGCCCGGAAAACATATAAATTTTCTTAACAACGGGAAATAGTTGCGATAATTCAATTATGCGCTTAAATAAATTTTGGGATTTTTTTTTTATTCGATATTATGATGGAAAATACGAGGAGCTGCCGGAGGAATTATGGGCGTAAGCGGCCGACCGACATCGCCCCGCGACGCCTTGGGCGGCCGCCGAATAATAAAAAAATACGCAAAAACCGAGAAACGAGATAAAAGATTTTAATGAGGGTGCATGCATTCTAATTTAAGTAGTTTTGTCCTTGAGTCTAATTAGTGTATTATTATATTGTGATATTTTCAAAAGGGTACCTTCGCAAGTAAAGTTGGAGCGAGAATTTCAAGTTAAAGGAACTAAATGATCCAGGTGAGCTTTCTTATACTAAAATACAAATCGTATTTTATGAAAACACGAACACATGTTCGTGATTTTAATGATATTGTCTTGCCACAAATGTTTTGTTATGATGCCTATCTGTTGGCTACGGCCAAGTGAATTATGAACGATGAAATATGTGAATCGATTCGATTTTTAGTCCGGGTAGGGTGGTGTCCCTACTTGGAACCTCTGGCCGTGAACGGCAGAGAAGGTGACCGTGGAAGGTGGCCACCTTCCAGGCACAAGGATACCTCTGACGTGTTGGGCAGGGAAGGTGACCGTATGAGAACACCATCTCAGCGGCACAATGTGATCAGATATGGCTAAAGTACAGGAAAAGGGGTTGCAACCCAATGTGATATTTTTAGTAAGCTCGGGCCTTTTCAATAACACCCCGAGTGTTACTGTGATGATGGCTTGACAATATTTTCAAATGTATATGTGTAATTTTCGGCAATGTGTTCACTGAGTACTTTTTGTACTCAGCCCTGCATATATTTCTAAATGTGCAGGTTGAGCAGCGAAGTGGTGGAGGAAGTGCTATTGAGACAAGACATCTAATTCAGTCAGATTTTGACTCTCGGAGGTTCATGTCTTCATACATGGAACCGCGTTCATTTGCTTCCGTTGTGCATCTTAAAAGACTCAAGTCTATTTTGTTCAAAACTCTGATTTTATTTCGAGTTTTTCCCATTTTTTTTGGAGCTATGGTCGAGTTGTGTTGTTTTTCCCCTTTCTTCCCCGCTTCTTTAACTCCTCCCCTAGTCGCGATCAACCGTGTTTTCTATCCTTAGAAAATGCGGTCGTGACAGAGTGGTATCAGAGCATTCTTTCCGCTCTGAACCCGAGAGTCTTCTTTGAAAATATTTAGTCTAGCCTTGTTCCACTAGACTGTCTAATCAATGAAAATGCTCTTAGCACTCCCACCAATCGCGCTCAACGAGGAAAAAGGTAACTTGTTCTTTTTCAAAAGAAAGTCAAGATGTTTAAAA